>NC_084632.1:14584177-14654177 GCF_033978795.1 Nerophis ophidion | reverse complement strand
TCCACTTTCAAAGCTCCAACAATTAGTTTCCTCAGTTCCCAAACAGAAAAGGTGACGTAACACAGTGGTGAACATGCCCTTTCCCAACTACTTTGGCACATGTTGCAGCTCTGAAATTCTAAGTTAATTATTATTTGCAAAAAAAATAATAAAGTTTATGAGTTTGAACATCAAATATCTTGCCTTTGTAGTGCATTCAACTGAATATGGGTTGAAAAGGATTTGCAAGTCATTGTATTCCGTTTATATTTACATCAAACACAATTTCCGGTGGCAGAGGGGTTAGTGCGCCTGCCTCACAATACGAAGGTCCTGCAGTCCTGGGTTCAAATCCAGGCTCGGGATCTTTCTGTGTGGAGTTTGCATGTTCTCCCCGTGAATGCGTGGGTTCCCTCCGGGTACTCCGGCTTCCTCCCACTTCCAAAGACATGCACCTGGGGATAGGTTGATTGGCGACACTAAATTGGCCCTAGTGTGTGAATGTGAGTGTGAATGTTGTCTGTCTTTCTGTGTTGGCCCTGCGATGAGGTGGCGACTTGTCCAGGGTGTACCCCGCCTTCCACCCGATTGTAACTGAGATAGGCGCCAGCGCCCCCCGCGACCCCGAAAGGGAATAAGCGGTAGAAAATGGATGGATGGACAATTTCCCAACTCATGTAGAAACAGGGTTTGTATTAAGTGTCAATATTTGCACTTTTTCTCCTTACATTTCACCTGTTTATTGTTTTATTCCACTTTTTGTGTTTTATTTGTAAGACCCCGCAGCCGTACTTTGGACATCCAGGAGAGGGGTTTCAATAGTGAAATAGTGGGACAAAATAATTACGCAATGTGTGTGTGTGTAAGTAGTAGCAGTAGCAAATTATATTTATATTGCGCTTTTTCTCTAGTGACTCAAAGCGCTTTACAAAGTGAAACCCAATATCTAATTTTTACATTTAAACCAGTGTGGGTGGCACCGTCAGCAGGTGGGTAAAGTGTCTTGCCCAAGGACACAACGGCAGTGACTAGGATGGCGGAAGCGGGGATCGAACTTGCAACCCTCAAGTTGCTGGCACGGCCACTCTACCAACCGAGCTATACCGTGTGTGTGTGCATGACATTTTTGGATTTGGTTGGAAATCTCACTTGATCAAAGGATATTCTATTTTTTTTCCTCCCTCATCTTTTGGAGCGACGCCGTTTGCAGTGTCAGTTTACCACACACACACACACACACACACACACACACACACACACACACACACATACATACATACATACACACACACACACACACTACAGTTACACACACATAATGTATGCAAATCGTCTATCAAATGCAGTCTGTTTTTTCGGCTGGTATAAGAAAGCAAATCCAGTGTGGATGATCTCCGTGTGGGCCGGGTGCCTTGAAGGCTTGCATCGTGTCTGCCAGGTTGTCCCTGAGGACATTGCAGCCTCCTTTGCATTCGCGCTCGCACACACGCCATCTTATTGTTTTGCCTCGCATCTCCACAGAAGTCTGTCTTCATCCGTCCTATTGATTAATGAAGGAGTCGCGGCGGGGAGTCCGAGGGAGGCGGGAGTCTAGATCAAGGCTGTAAGATGCGACACACACACACACACACACACACGTATGTTCACACTCGCACATTGTCTATCATGTCCTCACTGCGTCTGTCACTGCAGGCCGCCACAAACACATTAGTGTACATTTTGTGACACACACACACATGTTGCCGTGTCTCTGAAATCACACACACCTCCGAATTTTTTGGCAAGTTTCGAATAACGTGACGTCGTTAGATTCGTCGGGTTTATCAACTATAGTTATTGGAGGCAAAACAGTCCCAAGCATAGGCGCCGATCTACATTTCTGCCAGTGGATGCTTAGTGTGTGTTAGTGTTTTCCCGATACCAATATTTTGGTACCGGTACCGGTAACAAAAGTATTGAAGTTAAGTCAATCAATCAATCAATGTTTATTTATATAGCCCAAAATCACAATTGTCTCAAAGGTCTGCACAAGCCACAACGACATACACAGTACGGAGCCCAAATAAAGGCAAGGAAAAACCACAGTGGGACGTCGGTGACAATGACTATGAGAAACCTTGGAGAGGACCGCATATGTGGGCAACCTCCCCTAAGGGAGACCGAAAGCAATGGATGTCGAGCGGGTCTAAGTGAATTATATTTATATAGCGTTTTTTCTCCAGTGACTCAAAGCGCTTCACATAGTGAAACCTAATATCTAAATTACATTTGAAGTTAAGCCAATCAATCAAATAACGTTTATTTATTCAGCCCAAAATCACAAGTGTTTCAAAGGACTGCACAAGCCACAACGACATCCGCGGTACGGAGCCCACATAAAGGCAAGGAAAAACTCACAACCCCAGTGGGACGTCGGTGACAATGACTATGAGAAACCTTGGAGAGGACCGCATATGCGGGCCACCTCCCCTAGGGGAGACCGAAAGCAATGGATGTCGAGCGGGTTTAAGTGAATTATATTTATATAGCGCTTTTTCTCCAGTGACTCAAAGCGCTTTACATAGTGAAACCCAATATCTAAGTTACATTTAAACCAGTGTGGGTGGCACTGGGAGCAGGTGGGTAAAGTGTCTTGCCCAAGGACACAACGGGAGTGACTAGGTTGGCGGGAGCGGGGATCAAACCTGGAACCCTCAAGTTGCTGGCACGGCCACTCTATCAACCGAGCCATACCGCCCCAAAAGTACTTTGGTACTATTCTAAATAAAGGGGACCACAAAAAATGTCATTATTGGCTTTATTTTAGCAAAAAAAAAATACTGTACATCAAACATAAGTTTATTATTGCGATTGTGTCCTTAAATAAAATAGTGGACATACTAGAAAACTTGTCTTTTAGTAGTAAGTAAACAAACAAACACTCCTAATTTAGCAGTAACATATTGTGTTATTTATTATTCTATTATTTTGTCAAAATTATTAAGGACAAATGGTCGAAAATGAATTATTAATCTACTTGTTCATTTACTGTTAATATCTGCTAAAATATAATAAGCATGTATTCTTTTGTTTGGATACTTTACATTAGTTTTGGATGATACCACAAATTTGGGAATCAAACCGATACCAAGTAGTTACAGGATCTTACATTGGTCATATTCAAAATCCTCATGTGTCCCGGGACATATTTCCTGAGTTTATAAACATAATATAAACTTTTTTAAAAAACGAAAGAAGATTTTGTGGTGTTAAAAAATATTGATGCAATCATAGTAGTATCGACGCTATTGTACGTGGTATCATTACAGTGGATGTTAGGTGTAGATCCACCAATGGCGTTTGTTTATATTGTTGCGTCCCGGAAGAGTTGCTGCTGCATGGAATTCTGGGAATTTGTTCTGTAGAGTTTATGTTGTGCTGCGGTGCAAATATTCTTCCAAAAAGTGTTTGTCATTGTTGTTTAGTGTGGTTTCACTATATGGCATATGTTTATGACAGTGTTGGCATTGTTCATACTGCCACCCTCAGTGTGACATGTAAGGCTGCTGACTAAGTATGCGATTTATTCAATCATGTAAATTGTGTAAAATTGTGTCATAAGTTCAATAAAATCTTGGATAGGCTTTGTGAATTATAAACTATGTGATTTATAACTATTTTATTATGTAAAACAGACCAAACTTGCCACAAATTTAATAACAAATGATTTGTTTTTCAAAAATTATTTTAAAGGTTGGAAATTGCCATCAATTCCACGGAATTGGCGCCTATGGTCCAAAGCCTAGCTGTAAGAACAGAACTTTTTCCAAATAAAAGGGTTTGGACCAAAAAAACGTAATAGCTGAAATTATCTCTTTTTGGTCAAGTTGAGTATAATCTTTAGGGCTTTATGTGTTCTTGCTTCAATTAATCATTTAATTAGTGTAAAAGTTGAAGTTAAAAGTTAAAGTACTACTGATAGTCACACACAGACTCGGAGTGGTGAAATTACCCTCTGCATTTCACCCATCTCCTAGTTCCACCCCCTGGAAGGGTGAGGGGAGCAGTGAGCAGCAGCAGTGGCCACGATCGGGAATCATTTTGGTGATTTAACCCACAATTCCCACACTTGATGCTGAGTGCCAAACAGGGAGGTAATGGGTCCCATTTTTATAGTCTTAGGTATGACTTGGCCAGGGTTTGAACTCCCAATAAAATAATCGCCCTAATTATTTTGCATGAATAAAAAAAATGTTGTGCACTCACAGCCTGTTTTTATGGACTTTTATGGAATATCACTCAAGTTATTTTGATTGAAAAAGCTTACACAACAAAAATAAACTCAAGTTTTAGTAGCTGGATGGCGAAAAAAAAGTCCAATATTCCGTCAACATATGACTTTGTTTTATTAAGTGAGGTTCACCTTTAATGTTAAACAGACCCCCCCCCCCAAAAACTGCAAGAAAAGTAGAATTCGGTTCCGCCCTCGGTTTTGTACTGGCGTTCGTGTTGAGGCATGCCTCCTTCGCCGCCGAACAGCGTCGTCCTCAACATGGCGAGGGCGGCGAGCAGAAAAGAACGGTCGTGTTGGGTGGGGGGGATGCAAACAAAGGAGCACTGTTGCTGCCTGGCTGTGGCTTTTTGGGGAGGGGTCTCCACCCGGCTGGTGGGGTGCAGGTTGAGGGAGGGCGAGCTGAGTGGGACTGAGGAGGGTTTTATCATTAAAATGAATGAGGAGAAGAGCACGGCTGTCTGTTTTGTCCACGGGAATAAAGAAAACGGGCATTGCAAGTTGTTTTTTGTTTGCGACACACGCTGTGGATTGTGTGTGTGTAAGTGTGAGCGTGTGAGATAGGCCGAGAATGTACATGCTGCATTGTGTCCTGGCCATTATACAATATTTGCTTAACCCTTGTGCTTTATCCGTGCAGCTGTATGCTACAAATGAGACGACAAAAAGTGTGTGTGTGCGTGTGTGTGTGTGTGTGTGTGTGTGTCTGTACAAGATAGCAGCTGTCACAGCTGTTAGCAAATTCATCATATACACGCTTGTACGCACGCACAAGCCTTGTCAATTTAGGAGGCAGCGGCGCGACAATAATCATTCTTCCCAGCGGCACAATTAAATGTCAACTATTACAGAACAGAGATGAAGTGCACGACACACCGTGAAAAGTCAGTAACTAGTGAATGCAAACTGTAACCTTAAGGCCAAACACTTCATTTATTGGACCAGGTGTTCCCAAACTATATGTGTGTGTGTATATGTATATATATATATGTATATATATGTATATATATATATATATATATATATATATACATATATATATATATATATATATATATATATATATACACACAGTGGGGCATAAAAGTATTTAGTCAGCCACCGATTGTGCAATTTGTCCCACTCAAAAAGATGACAGAGGTCTGTAATTTTCATCATAGGTACACTTCAACTGTGAGAGACAGAATGTGAAAAAAAAATCCAGGAATTCACATTGTTGGAATTTTATAGAATTTATTTAGAAATTATGGTGGGAAATAAGTATTTGGTCAACCATTCAAAGCTCTCACTGATGGAAGGAGGTTTTGGCTCAAAATCTCACGATACATGGCCCCATTCATTCTTTCCTTAACACGGATCAATCGTCCTGTCCCCTTAGTAGAAAAACAGCAACAAAGCATGATGCTTCACAGTAGGTATGGTGTTCTTGGGATGCAACTCAGTATTCTTTTTCCTCCAAATACGACAAGTTGAGTTTATACCAAAAAGTTCTATTTTGGTTTCATCCGACCACATGACATTCTCCCAATCCTCTGCTGTATCATCCATGTATCCATTTTGGTATAAACTCAACTCGTCGTGTTTGGAGGAAGAAGAATACTGAGTTGCATCCCAAGAACACCAGACCTACTGTGAAGCATGGGGGTGGAAACATCATGCTTTGGGGCTGTTTTTCCTGTTAAGGGGACAGGACGATTGATCCGTGTTAAGGAAAGAATGAATGGGGCCATGTATCGTCAGATTTTGAGCCAAAACCTCCTTACATCAGTGAGAGCTTTGAATGGTTGACCAAATACTTATTTTCCACCATAATTTACAAATAAATTCTTTAAAATTCCTACAATGTGAATTCCTGGAATTTTTTTTTCACATTCTGTCTCTCACAGTTGAAGTGTACCTTTGATGAAAATTACAGACCTCTGTCATGATCTTAAGTGGGAGAACTTGCACAATCGGTGGCTGACTAAATACTTTTTTGCCCCACTGTATGTATACATATATATACATATATATATATCTCTGTATAAATATATGGTTAAAAAGTCTTAGACTTTGCCAGCTCTCCTTTCCTGACCTTAGCCTGAACCTCACTTCTTGTAACTTGTTACCTCTCCTCCAACCGACCACTGTTTTTTTTTTTGTTTTTTTTTAAGTCTACCAACTCCAAAACTGGGGTTCAAACTCACCACAACTAAATAAATGTGCCCTGGCTTTTATGTAAGCACATTCTACTGTAGGTCATGAACTGCTGCCGTCTGCGCTTATCTTGTTCACACATTCTTTTTTTTCCCCTCCAGATTGACTTGAAGTGGCATTAACTGAAAGCCTTTAGTAGATTCAACGGGAAAATATTTCGCTTTTCTTCCTCATCGGTGATACGGGCCGAACCTCATCCCTTGTTTCCCTTTTCTTTTTTTCCGTTCTGGTTCAGGTCAAGATTGGGGCTGCCATAAGAGGAAGAAAACCTCCAACCTTCAGGACGAGGGGAGGGAGAGGAAGGGAAGCCCCGGAGCAGAACGCGCCAAGAAGAAAAAAAAAGAAAAAAGACAAGAGTGATAAAAGAGCGGTAAGAGAGCTCACTTTGCCCCCAGGCTTACATGCTACAGTCTCTGGTCGGTATGTGTCGTCTGGTGCCCTCCCTCTGGTTTGCCTGGGTTGAATGAACCGTGTACCTGTGCTGGAGTCTGCTGAGTGCATGTTTGTTTTTCTGTGTCTGGCGTCAAGTCACAGCCGCCAGGTGAAGGCTGTAACTTCCTGTCTGTTTCACCTCCTTTCTGTCGTCTTCCCGTGTTTGCTTGCTGTCAACCCACATTCTGGTTCTTCCGCATAAGTCTCCCGTCCAAAGGCAAAACCCATTAACTCAATTTTGGTCAAAACTGACCTGATAATAACTTTGGAGTTCCTACGTGATATGCTTTACATTAGTGCATGCGATATTGTAATTATTTCTGTAAGTAAGCTGTTAACGCGCATGGCAGGACCTAGCAACTACCACATAACTGCGTAGATACAACAGAAAAACCTAGTATCTCAAGGGACCAATCGGACCTTCTTTGTCAGTCGCCTTATTGTCTTTAATGAGACATTTGCACCAATGGGGGCCGACGGTCCACCTGATTATGTGATATTATGGCACGAGGGGATATTTGGAAGATTGGCCCAGGACGTTGCAAGCCCATCCATCCATCCATTTTCTACCGCTTATTCCCTTTTGGGGTCACGGGGGGCGCTGGCGCCTATCTCAGCTACAATCGGGCGGAAGGCGGGGTACACCCTGGACAAGTCGCCACCTCATCGCAGGGCCAACACAGACAGACAGACAACATTCACACTCACATTCACACACTAGGGCCAATTTAGTGTTGCCAATCAACTTATCCCCAGGTGCATGTCTTTGGAAGTGGGAGGAAGCCGGAGTACCCGGAGGGAACCCACGCATTCACGGGGAGGCACCTTCATTAAATGTATTGTTCTTGATTCTTCCCCTTGCATATTCTTTTGGGCAGATAACTGTGGAGGTCAAAATAAAAACTGGACGCTGTACACGGCTCTTGCCCAATGTGCAAACGCAGAATGGGCCCCACCCGAGATTGTGATAAAATATCTGGAGAAAAGGCACACGTTCATGAGAGCAGATTCATTCCATGGCTCGATCGGCAAGAAAATGAAAGCTCAAGAAAACATCTATACGTTTGATGACTTTGTAGATCTTTGTAAGACAGCATCAAGATAGGTTGGTTTTCCTTTGTTTTCTCAAAATCAGCTAGAAGTGAGTTACTAGGTTTTGCCTTTGGACGGGATTAATGTCATGTTTTTGCGAGACATTCCAGAAAACATCGGGAAGTCGCTAAATTTTTCGGATATTGCATGGAAGGTTAGAATCTACCGAGGCTCAAATCCAAACCCTCCGTCTACAGAGACACACTAAAATGCAATTTTAGATAGATAGATAGATAGATAGATAGATAGATAGATAGATAGATAGATAGATAGATAGATAGATAGATAGATAGATAGATAGATAGATAGATAGATAGATAGATAGATAGATAGATAGTACTTTATTGATTCCTTCAGGAGCGTTCCTTCAGGAAAATTAAAAATTAAAAAATTAAAATAATTAAAAATTAAATATATATATATTTTTTTTAATTGCGTGTTTGCACTAAAATGTCATCAATTTTCACACATTTTTTTAACCAAAATGATTTTTTCATAGTAACTAAAATACCCCCACCAAGGACTGTTTTCACTGCTGGACTCTAGAAAGAGGTTCTGCAGCCTCCGTAGCAGAACCTCCAGGTTCTGTAACAGCTTCTTCCCTCAGGCCATACACTGCAAAAAGTCAGTGTTGAAAAACAAGGAAAAAAAAAATAAAAAATTAGGGGTATTTTATTTGAATTAAGCTAAATTATCTACCAATAGAACAAGAAAATTCGGCTTGTCAAGACTTTCCAAAACGAGTAAAATTAGCTAACCTCAATGAACCTTAAAATAAGTATATTCTCGATAATAACAAGTGTACTTTTCTTGGTAGAAAAAAAGACATTTTGCTCAATATGTTGAAAAATATTCTTAAATGAAGTACATGGTAGCGCCATTATCTTGACATAATGATATGCGCTCGGCATCATGATTTCTTTTTTTCATGCTTGAAGTAAAAAATTATTACTTTAGAATATAATTTTATACTTGAGAGTGTTAATGACACAGCTTTGCAACAGTTGGTATTCAAGTTTCAAGCATGTTTTACTCAAAATAAGTCATAAAATCTCAGCTACAAGCTGTATTATCTTACTGGGATCATTTAGGACCAAAACCCTTAAAACAAGTAAAACACTAACATAAAATCTGCTTAGTGAGAATAATTATCTTATCAGACAGAAAATAAGCAAATATCACCCTTATTTGAGATATTTAATCGTACTTAGATTTCCGTTTTTTGCAGTGTAAAACTCTTGAACGCATCATAATAATCCCCTCAATTCCCCCCAAAATTGGATTAACTCGCTGGAAAATAAAGACAATATAACATACATCCATAAACGTGGATGCATATGCAAAAGTGAAAAAGATTTATCTGGGCAGTAATCTTTTTATTTATATCTGCACATTATTGCTCTTTTATCCTGCACTACCATGAGCTTTTGCAACAAAATGTTGTTCTTATCTGAACTGTAAAGTTCAAATTTGAACGACAATAAAAGGAAGTCTACGTCTAAATAGACATATTTACCGACAATTTTGCAATATTTTGTGTTTCTAATGCTTCACTGATAGTGTTTTCATCTTGGTACTTTACTTGTGTATATGGCTCAGGTTTAATTGTTTTAAATATTTGTTTGAGTTGCCGCACTTTATGATTTCTTTCAATGAAAAATGTGCAACAATCTATTATTATTTCTGCCGGGCGTTGTGTAGCGTCCTGCTTTGTCCAGCGATCCTTGAACACACCGTGAAAAAAAACCTCCGTCTCTTTTATAGAGCACTCACTCCTTAATCACTTCTACGAGAGCTTTGAGGTTCAATGAACACAATTAAATAGTTTAGTTGCTCAAACAGAAATGTGTTTGCATAAGTTTAGATTGGGGTACGTTGCTTCGTAAAGGGGAAAGGCGTTAATGTCTTGTTTTCATGTTAGCATTTAAGCTAGTGACCTGGCGCCAGTCAATCCGTAAGTTTATCAAAATGTAGTTGTCACACACGATTTTCGTGCGGTGTCTCTGTTATCGTATATCGAAGATAGTCAGTTTTACCGCGTATAATTTCACCCCAAAAATGTCACGTATCTATAAAGAAAGGATTGTGGTTCTTTTAATAATATATGTACTGTATGTGTGTGTGTATATGTGTGTGCATACACACATTCATACATATATATGTATACATATATATATATATATATATATATATATATATATATATATATATATATATATATATATATATATATATATATATATGTGCATACACATTCATACATATATATGTATACATATATATATATATATGTATACATATATATATATATATATATATATATATATATATATATATATATACATATACATATATGTATACATATATATGTATGGATGTGTATGCACACACACACATATATATATACATATACATACACAGATATATATACATATCTGTGTATGTATATATATATACATATATATACCTACAGTATATGTATATGCATATATATATACACACATATATACACACATACACATATATATATATATATATATATATATATATATATATATATATATAAAAACACACAAACACATATATACATACATACATACACACATATATACATACATACATACATACATATATACGTATGTATGTACATGTACATATATATTTACATACATATATACACATACATATATATATGTATATATACCTACTGTATATATGTATGAATATATACATATGCATGTATATATATACATATATACACATACACACACACATATATATATGCATTCATACATACATACATATATGTATATATTTTAATATATGTATATATAGGTGTGTGTGTGTGTGTGTGTGTGTGTGTGTGTGTGTGTGTGTATTAGCCCAATGCGGCCCCCCAAGTACATTAAATGTACATTAAATGCAGAAATACACTATTATCTGTTTATTTTATCTAAAAAAAAAAAAAAAACAGAAAAAGTTCTTATTCTTTCGGATTGGCTCTGATTATGCCTTCAAAGTGACCAATCAGAAAGAAATGGAGTTGCTGGGCCAATAAATCTTCCTTTTGTCCAATTCATTCCTCATTTGCAAGCATTTCACATTGTTTCCTGTTTGTAAATGTATATCTACTCCCTATACAATGTGTTTTGTGTTTACATTTTTGGGTGTCCGGCAGGAATTATTTGGATTGGTGTTACTCATTGCTTCGGTTTTCTTACGATTCGGTTCATTGAACGGATTATCAAAGAAAAGCGAGACTTATGTATTAACAACATATACACCTTCACATCCCTATCATAGTGATGCAGCCAAGCAGGATGATGCAACATCCCTACAGCTCGTGTAAAGTACAAAAAAAAAAGAAGCTAACAGATGATAAAAACATTATTTATGCATATAACATACCGTGTAGTCCTAGTCTCATATATCCACGCCCCTGACAATGCTTTGTTAGTAATGTTATTTCCCCACGAACATCCATTAGACGTTCTAAAGAGTCCATAATCACCGCCCAGAACAAGACAGGCAAAAGACAGGAGCAAAACTGGGAAAAGAGCCACCTTTTTGTCTTAACTGCCGCTTCCCAAAGGAGCAGTCTCTCAGTGAGTAATGCTCTCTCTCTCTCTCTTTCCCTTGCTTGCTTTGTGTGCAGCACTAAATCATTTTTCTCCCTTGCAAGGCAGGCATGGAGAGGGGGGATAGTTAAAGAGGAGAGGCGGTGAATGGGGGAATAAAATGTGTTTTCTTTGCCGTTTTGTCATGACAACACAGACTCTGGTCAACAGTCTCTGTCCAAGCTTTTCCACACCCGGGGCAGAGACTTAAATGTACTCAGACTCACGGCGTTCAATTTGCCTATTTTATTGTTTGTATTATTTATTGTTTGTATTATTTATTTTGTATCCACAGCCAAATGTACACCAAACAACTTCAGTGCAGCTATATTTCTCAAATAAAGGGGCAAGTGAGGTGTGTAAGGTAGTATACTTTTAATATTAGTGCCTTTATGGAAGCTTTCTAGAAGGAAATATGACAAAGTATTTGAGAAGGAAATATGACAAAGTATATAAGTAGCCGTTGGGTTTACCGTGCATGGAAGTTGCACTCAGCCGTCATTTAAGCATGAAAGTTATAACAGGGGTGTCAAACTCAAATACAAAGTGGGCCAAAATTCTAAACTGAACAAAGCCGCGGGCCAAAGTTGAACAAATTAACCTTTTAATAGGGACCCAAACAAGTTTTGCATTGAATATTGAACAAGCAAGGCTTATATAACTTTATAGTGACATGCAAAATCGAGGTTTGTTGGTAGCGGGGGTGTATATTGTAGTGTCCCGGAAGAGTTAGTGCTGAAAGGGTTTCTGGGTATTTGTTCTGTTGTGTTGATGTTGTGTTACAGTGTGGATGTTCTCCCGAAATGTGTTTGTCATTCTTGTTTGGTGTGGGTTCACAGTGTGGTGCATATTTGTAACCGTGTTAAAGTTGTTTATAAGGCCACCCTCAGTGTGACCTGTATGACTGTTGACCAAGTATGCCTTGCATTCACTTGTGTGTGTGTGTAGAATCCGCATATATTACGTGACTGGGCTGGCACGCTGATTGTATGGCGGAAAAGCGGACATGACAACAGGTTGTACAGGACGCTAAAAGCAGTATCTTTAAGGCATGCCGCCGATATTGTTGTCCGAGTGGAAATCAGGAGAAATTCAGGAGAATGGTTGCCCCGGTAGATTTTCGATATAATATAATACCGGCGGGCCAGCTCTAATGTTAATTTAATATTGTCTCAAGGGCCAAAATCAATTACATGGGCCAGAGTTTGACACCAATGAGTTATAAGGTACGGCATATTGACTCAAATTAAGACTACACCCCCTTTCGAAACCACTAAAATGGTTCGTTCAACCCGGATAGCGGCAAAACTGGCATCAACACCAGTGTTTTTTAACCAGGTGTTCAGAGGGAGATTATCTAATTTTACCTATTTGGGTTAAAAATATTTTTTAGCAAACCAGTAAATATAATTTACAAATGATGTGTTGTTGAGTGTCGGTGCTGTCTATAGAGCTCAGCAGAGTAACCGTGTAATACTCTCTATATCAGTAGGTGGCAGCAGGTAGCTAATTGCTTTGTAGATGTTGATACAACGGGAGGCAGTATGCAGGTAAAAAATGTATTTAATGCATGAACAAGAAATAAACAATAGGTGAGTGCCCCTAAGAAAAGGAATTGAAGCTTAGGGAAGGCTATGCAGAACAATAATAAAACTGGCTACAAAGTCAACAAAAACAGAATGCTGGACGACAGCAAAGACTTACTGTGGAGCAAAGATGGCTTCCACAATGTACATCCGAACATGACATGACAATGTTCCCACGATGAAGGATAAAAACAAAGTAGATGCGGGAAATATCGCTCTAAGGAAGACATGAAACTGCTATAGGAAAATCCACCGAAATAGGAGCGCAAGACAAGAACTAAAAGACTACACACAAAAAACAGCAAAAAAGTCCCAATAAATCAGGGTGTGATGTGACAGGTGGGGACAGTACATCTACTTTGAGATAAGAGCTATAGTACATGCTTGGTTATGCTTTAAAGTCATATCCAACAATTGCGACAACGACTTTTTACTGTCAACTGAGTTTCGTTTTTTTAATGATTTCTGCAGGTGGTGTGCCTTTGCATTTTTTTAACTCAAAAAATGTGCCTTGGCCCAAAAAAGGTTGAAAAACACTGATCTACACAATATCTCAGGTTTGGGCATTCAAACGTAGATGTTGATACAACGGGAGGCATTATGCAGGTAAAAAGGTATTTAATGCATAAACAAGAAATAAACGATAAGTAAGTGGCCCTAAGAAAAGGAATTGAAGCTTAGGGAAGGCTATGCAGAACAAAAATAAAACTGAACTGGCTACAAAGTAAACAAAAACAGAATGCTGGACGACAGCAAAGACTTACTGTGGAGCAAAGATGGCTTCCACAATGTACATCCGAACATGACATGACAATGTTCCCACGATGAAGGATAAAAACAAAGTAGATGCGGGAAATATCGCTCAAAGGACGACATGAAACTGCTACAGGAAAACTCAGAGAAAAATCCACCAAAATAGGAGCGCAAGACAAGAACTAAAAGACTACACACAAAAAACAGCAAACAAGTCCAAATAAGTCAGGGTGTGATGTGACAGGTGGTGACAGTACACCTACTTTGAGACAAGAGCTACAGTACATGCTTGGTTATGCTTTAAAGTCATATCCAACAATTGCGACGACGACTTTTTACTGTCAACTGAGTTTCGTTTTTTTAATGATTCCTGCTGGTGGTGTGCCTTTGCATTTTTTTAACTCAAAAAATGTGCCTTGGCCCAAAAAAGGTTGAAAAACACTGATCTACACAAAATCTCAGGTTTAGGCATTCAAACACAGCGTCGACGTTTCGAAACAAGGATGAAAGTGAGAGAAAAAAAAACAATAAAAATATATTCAATCCATCTGCAGGAGAATCGGAGAAAGTTACGTACGAGTGTTGCTTTTGCATGATGTTGTACATGACGGCGGTGCGTTCAAGGACCCTCAATTAAAGTTGGAAACATAGGCGTCTTTTTTTTTAAAGACGGAGAATGCTCAATCACTGAATATGCATTAATAACAACATAATACTGATATATTATTATTATTCCTAAAGTTTTCACTGATAATAAAAAGATGTATAGCAGCTATCTCTACTTTACACTTAAAGTAAATAGAAACTTGACATATTTATAATCATACAGCATGTAAGTGAATAATGACGGGCTATACGACTACTTATATTCCTATTATAAGCACTTTTTTTTACCAATTACCACCTCATAAAAAAAAACAAAACAAAGGGACCCACATCAAAATGCAATAGCGTAGTAGGCCTAAGTACTGATTAAAAACAAGGCAGAGGTTTTATTTACCGAGGATAGTTCATATTTTTGGCGATTTCAACATTACGAAGTTTGAGTATAGTAAAAACAAACAAACAAAAAATAACCCTGTACTTTAACCGAGTAATTCTTTGGTGTACCACTAGATAGAGCCCGTACCGCTGTTTGAGAATCACTCTCGGAGCTATGTTCATCCATCCTTCCATCCTGTTTTCTACCGCTTGTCCCTTTTTAATCTCCCACAAAAAAGGGAAGGTTTTTACATGTGTTTTAAGAAGCTGGTTTCAACCAAATCCATGCAAGAATTAGGTTTTTAATGCATGTAAACATATCAAGAGACAAGGTGATGATGGGGGTCTTGTTTATGGGGGCCCTTGGGGATCCCTCAAATGTGGTGAATATCATAGGTCCTAAGGACCTAAAAGGGTTAAAAGTAAGTCATATATATATACACACACCAACATTGTACAGGTTGTTGGCAGATTCAAAGCAACTATGGGTCTAATATGAATATATGGTACTTTCTAGTACTCTAGTGGTATCAAGTGGTTTCGAGGTCAAATTACAACTCAATTAAAATTTTCACGTTTTCCAAAGGGAAATGCTTGGATTTATTTGGTTTTAATGGGGAAAAAAAACGTTATAAAATCACAGGTTTACAGTATGTCAAAAAGTAGCCATTACAAAGGGAGTCATTGGGGGACAAAAGGGTCCCGGGGAACTCCAATGTATACTCACTCAATAGCTTGTGCTAAAAATAAAATTGGCGGTTGGACAATGCAAATTTTGAGATGGATTCCTTTAAAACTGTATTTAAAACAAACATTCTATTGCATGATGTCCTCTTCAAAAGCAATAAAAAAAAAAGAGACCTCTAAAGGTCCTAGGTGTCTGCAAGACTTAATAAATAGAATAAGCTCTTTATTTGACGCAAGTGATAATTACCTATCCCCAGGTAGACAAGCGGTAGAAAAATGGATGGATGGATGGATAATCACCTACTACCTTGACACATAAAAAAAATGAATACATCTTCATTATGTTATGATTTAAGGGGTGTGTGAAAACATTACTAGGGGGGCAAACAAATGATAGAACACAGAAAAACAGGTACTCAATATTTGATATTTGTACCCAATAAGCCAGTGTTTTTCAACCTTTTTTGAGCCAAGGCACAATTGTTTGTGTTGAAAAAACCTGAAGGCACACCACCAGCAGAAATCATTAAAAAACAAAACTTAGTTGACAGTAAAAAGTTGTCGTCGCAATTAATGGATGTGACTTTAAACCATAACCAAGCATGCATCAATATAGCTCTTGTCTCAAAGTAGGTGTACTGTCACCACCTGTCACATCACCCCCTGACTTATTTGGAGGTTTTTTTGCTGTTTTCCTGTGTGTAGTGTTTTAGTTCTTGTCTTGCGCTCCGATTTTGGTGGCTTTTTCTCTTTTTTCGGTACTTTCCTGTAGCGGTCCCACGTCTTCCTTTGAGGGACATTTCCCGCAACTACTTTGTTTTAGCAATCAAGAATATTTCAGTTATTTCTATCTTTCTTTGTGGGGACATTGTTGATTGTCATGTCATGTCATGTCTGGATGTACATTGTGGATGCTGTCACGCCAAATTTCTTCTCCCTACAAACCCCTCCCCATTTATTTCCGGGGTCATGATTAATACAGACGTTTTGTTAACGCTATATTATAAAAATATAACGTTATATTTTTATAATATAACGTTATATTATAAAAATATAACGTTATATTATAAAAATACAGACGTTTTGTTAACGCTATATTATAAAAGGATTTAAAAAACAATTTACAAACACAAGCTATGGGATGACATAAGAGGAAACGTGACCCCGAAAGTAAATGCTTGTGTTTATAAATTGTTTTTAAATTTTTTTATAATATACCGTTAACAAAACGGCTGTATTTATATAATATAGCGTTATATTTTTATAATATAGCGTTAACAAAACGTCTGTATTAATCATGACCCCGGAAGTAAATGGGGGCGGGGGAAGGTTTTTGTAAGGGGGCAGGAATTTGGCGTGACAATGCCGCCTTTGCTCCACAGTAAGTCTTTGCTGTCGTCCAGCATTCTGTTTTTGTTTACTTTGTAGCCAGTTCAGTTTTAGTTTCGTCTTGCATAGCTTTCCTTAAGCTTCAATCCCTTTTCTTAGGGGCACCCACCTTTTGTTTATTTTTGGTTAAAGCATTAGACACTTTTTTACCTTCACACTGCCTACCGCTGTTCCATACATCTACATTGCAATTAGCTACCAGCTACCACCTACCAATATGGAAGAGTATTACACGGTTACTCAGCCGAGCTCCAGACAGTGCAGACACTCAACAACAACACATCATTTACAGACTATAATTACTGGTTTGCAAAAAATATTTTTAATCCTAATCGGTGAAATTAGATCATCTCCCACGGCACAGTGGCTGAAAAACACTGCTATAATAATAAATATCATAATAATTTTATAGCAAAGCAGTGCTTTTAGGCTGTTATTTTTCACCTCCCGTCTGTTCTTTCTTTCTGTAGCAGTCACAGTTTCACGGTGTCCTCACTTTGCTTGCCCACACACAATCGTGCCATCTTTCTGTCCTCCTAAATGTTCCTGTCGCCAGGACAGCTGAGAGTTGTGTTAGCACGGCGCCCCCTCCACCGCCATATTCCATGGCCACCAAAGACAGCCATTTAAAAAAAAAACAACAGGAAATGAGGGGTCTGAGAGGTCCAAGGACAGGAATAACCTCTTTTTTTTTTTTTTTCAATTATTACTTCTTTTTTTCTAAACATCCTCGCGTCTAAACTGGTTCGGGACCCAGTTTCGGAGCCAGTTCTTTCTTTCATGTGACTTGATGGATGTGTGGCGTTTGAAGAAACGGAGACTGATGCGGTCACATTTGGTACACACCGGCCTATTGTTGTTTTACGAGCTGCTCAAATGATGTGCAAGCCAGCCAAGGGAAGAAAGAGAGGAAAAAGGTAGAGGATGTTCAAACGGCCACCCCCCGACCCCCCCAACTCATTTCCTCTCTGAGTGTTTCTGTCTTTGCTCTTTAAGGAGCGGCCAAGCCTCTCGACTAAGCTCACCCAAAAAAGGAACACCGTCTGCCCCCTCACCCCCCTCTTTGGCGGCCGTTGGCGTGCACGAGGTGAGGGGAGCGCTCCACGCCACGCTATGTCAAGGGGTGTCATATTTCAAAAAGGCGCATACAGGAAGCGACAGGCGGGCGAGTCAGTCAAGTCGGATTGATTCACGGCGGGACAGAGCGAGTCATTGTCACTTTCACGCTCGCAACCGACAAAAAAGAAGGAGCAAAAGATGGGCGGTGGTTTACGGCGGCGAGGGGCAGACACAATGACTCCGTTTATAATCTGCGATAAAGAATGAGGCTGATGGGCGACGGTTGACCGTGGTGTTATATTGCATCGGCGCGGAGCAGAAATAAGGACATTTCTATGCGTCTTTGGCAGCATAAAAACCCTCCACGTCGTCCCGTTCATTAAAGATTCAAATAAAACGTTTGAAGTTGCTGCCATTTGAAAAGGACACAGTGGACTTGGAATGTTCCAAACCTTTCAAAGTGAGCACAAGAAGGAAATATCTAAAAACAGTGAATAACACACATTTACAAATATATGAAAGGTATAGATTTAATTGTAGACAGGAAATACACATACATACATATGCACATACACACACACACACACACACACACACAAATGCTCAGTCTTTCACAAGAAAGGATGGGCCGAGGTACACCCCTCTGTCCACAACTGCTTGAGCAAATAGTCAAACAGTTTAAAAACAACATTTCTCAAAGTGCAATTGCAAGCAATTTAGGGATTTCAACATCTACGGTTCATTACATCATCAAAAGGTTCAGAGAATCTGGACAAATCACTCCACAGAGTGATTTGATCCCTCAGACGGCACTGTATCAAAAACCGACATCAATCTCTAAAGGATATCACCACATGGGCTTAGGAACACTTCAGAAAACCACCGTCACCAAACACAGTTTGTCGCTACATCTGTGAGTGCAAGTTAAAGCTCTACTGTGCAAAGTAAAATCCATTTATCAACAACATCCAGAAACGCCGCCGGCTTCTCTGGGCCCGAGATCATCTAAGATGGACTGATGCAAAGTGGAAAAGTGTTCTGTGGTCCGACGAGTCCACATTTCAAATTGTTTTTGGAAATATTCGACATCGTGTCATCCAGACCAAAGGGGAAGCGAACCATCCAGACTGTTATCGACGCAGAGTTCAAAAGCCAGCATCTGTGATGGTATGGGGGTGCATTAGTGCCCAGGGCATGGGTAACTTACACATCTGTGAAGGCACCATTAATGCTGAAAGGTACATACAGGTTTTGGAACAACATATGCTGCCATCTAAGCGTCGTCTTTTTCTTGGACGCCCCTGCTTATTTCAGCAAGACAATGCCAAGCCACATTCAGCATGTGTTACAACAGCGTTGCTTCATAAAAAAAGAGTGCGGGTACTTTCCGGCCCGCCTCCAGTCCAGACCTGTCTCCCATCAAAAATGTGTGGCGCATTATAAAGCGTAAAATACGACAGCGGAAACCCCGGATTGTTGAATGACTGAAGCTCTACATAAAACAAGAATGGGAAAGAATTCCACTTTCAAAACTTCAAAAAATTGTTTCCTCAGTTCCTAAACGTTTATTGAGTGTTGTTAAAAGAAAAGGTGATGTAACAGTGATGAACATGCCCTTTCCCATCTACTTTGGCATGTGTTGCAGCCATGAAATTCTAAGTTAATTATTATTTGCAAAAAAAAAAATAAAGTTTATGAGTTTGAACATCAAATATCTTGTCTTTGTAGTGCATTCGATTGAGTATGGGTTGAAAAGGATTTGCAAATCATTGTATTCCGTTTATATTTACATCTAACACAATTTCCCAACTCATACGGAAACGGGGTATGTACATACATACATATATACACATACATACATATATATATATATATATATATATATATATACATACAAACATACATACATACATACATACATACATGTATGTATGTATGTATATAAAAGGGTCAGGGTTAGGTTTAGCCTCAGGGTTAGGGTTACTAAAAGGGGTTAGGGTTAGTTAACTCTTAGTTAATGGCTTACTGGTTGCATAATAAGGCCATGCAGAATAAGGCATTAATAAGTACTTAATAACGACTAATTAAGAGCCAATACATTACTAATTTGCATGTTAATAAGCAACTAATTAATGGTGAATATGTGTTCCCCATACTAAAGTGTTACCACAAAAATGTGTTACATTTTGGAAGGACAATATCGAAGCTAAAATCTGTTCAAAATAGACGTACAGAAGGACGTCCATCCTACCTTACAAGGTGCAAGCCACATTAGACTTTGCAGTAACTATTCTTTCCAGGGTCAAAAAGGTACAGTGCAGGGGTGGGCATTGCTTTAGCATACAAAGAGCCATTTGAGCCCATTTCCCCCCAAATAAAACCCAACTAGAGCCGCAAACTCTGTTCGAATCCTAAAATTACGATAACACCACTTGTAGTTTTGTTACACTTATGCTATAGAATTGATGAAATCAAATACTTGAAAAGGATTCACATTTTATTTCTGGTTATAAACAAATCACCAAATTATTTTGAACATTCGAGAAAAAAAATACACTGGTCCTTCCCTCAATGAATTTGGAAAAAATCAAGTCGCGCCAATATTCTGAAGCCATACAACTGCGGCATATTTCATTTGACTTAAAAAGGGAGAAGAACAACCTGGTCATCAATGAAAGCAAAATAATCGGTCCATGAAGCGTCAAATGTTCTATTTTCATCAGAAATGTTTGTCTTTTTTGATCCGTCCATTACTAGCTTACCGGGGGTTGAGCGCTAAAAACAATACAATTGCTTGGCAGCAAGAGATGACGCACAGAGGCTGTGACATACGCGTATCCCTTCGGGGTGATGGACAACTGGGCAGCGCCAGAGTAGCTGCAGCCTGCCACCATAGCCCCGCACTCCCTCCCCTCTGTTGCAAGTCTCGAGATGTATGTTATAATATGTGTGCTTTGCTATTTAGTTTTTTTTCTCACTCCAGACTGGGCCCTCTTAGGAGCCCAGTCTAGATTGTATTTTTTTACTCATCCTTCCTCCAGCGTTTACATTTTTCTCATCTTTTACGGAGCGCCTTGCGGCGACCCATCAGCATTCCTGTTCTGTAACCTGTACACTGTTTGTCTAATCTTGAACGGGTTTGTGCTGAAAACAAAGTTTCATTGTACTTGTGCAATGACAATAAAGACCTACTGACCTTCGATCGACAATATATTAAAATGTTTTATTATCATATGATAAGATACCAGAACCAACAACTGACAATCTAACAACTGTTAGATTAAAAATAACTAAATAAATGTAATAAATAAGTAACCATTATTTGTTGACATTTTGTTTTAAAGCTAAAGGGAGCCACAGCGGTGCCATGAAAGAGCCGCATGTGGCTCCAGGACCGCGGGTTGCAGACCCCTGGTACAGGGGCTGTAAAAGGTACAAACATGTTTTTCTTGTACTTGTTTTTTCTCTCTGTGAGTGAAGCAAAAACCAGTAAAACACGTGGCGGAGGTCGAGACTCAGCAGGAAACAACTGCTTCCCCGAAGAGCCTTATGATTAACCCCTAAAACAGTCCAAAAAAAAACCAAAATACGTAGTTGCCCTCAGAGGAAAAACAAACATTTTCATTTCATTAGCCGCTCGTTTAAGTAAGTATGGCTTCAAACTGAGTCCTCATTGGAGATAAATACTTTGGGAAAGTACTGGAACTTGCTGAGAACCAGTGTCCTCTCCAGTGGAGACTCGTTTTTTGAGGAACAAAACAGCAGTACTGGCTCTCAGCATTACATGGTGGCATCCCACCACTGACTTCAATTCAGTCCGAGAACTATCCGTCGAGCTCCGAACTGCACTTTGACGCCAAAGGAACTGCATTTTATTGTGCTTACGAAGCATTAAAACAGTTGCCATTTTGTCGCTCAGTTTTATCAGCGGCTGAAAGAGTGAAAAGGAGTTTAAAGGCAAGGGGCCCCCTTAAGCTTTCCGTCAAGCCTCCCTAGAGAAGACAAAGGCTCGCATTGACTGCTGGGTGTCGATAAGACCTATCATTAGTCTGCCGGTGGAAGGGATTACGAACACACACAAACACGCTTATCCACATACGTATAGTGCACTCGAGTCCCTATTCCTACAGCCATTTTCTTTTCTTTTCTTTAATATTTGTATGCGTGCCAAAGTAGTGACAGGTAGCGAGACTCGATTTAAATAGAGGAGGCAGAGGCCGTGACCTCCTGCGTCAATCACATCAGTCTGTACTCGCAGCTGCGTAATGTCAACGTGTGCACACGTATGGATTTGTGATGCTATTTTAGTGCAGTGAGGCAGTCTTAAGGGTGCAAAGTGTGTTTTTTTTCCTGCTGTCAAATGATTCTTTTTTTCTATTAGATTCATCACACTTTTGAACCATCATTAAAAATACATAAATAAATGATAAATGGGTTGTACTTGTATAGCGCTTTTCTACCTTCAAGGTGCTCAAAGCGCTTCGACACTACTTCCACATTTACCCATTCACATACACATTCACACAGTGATGGAGGGAGCTGCCATGCAAGGCGCTAACCAGCACCCATCAGGAGCAAGGGTGAAGTGTCTTGCTCAGGACACAACAGACGTGACGAGGTTGGTACTAGGTGGGGATTGGACCAGGGACCCTCGGGTTGCGCACGGCCACTCTTCCACTGCGCCACTTGTTTGCATCATTTAAATTAACATAAAAAAATATACCCCGGTATTTAATGTCAGAATGTCATACATGGACCTATTTTCCATCCATCCATTTTCTAACGCTTATTCCCTTTTGGAGTCGCGGGGGGCGCTGGCGCCTATCTCAGCTACAATCGGGCGGAAGGCGGGTTACACCCTGGACAAATCCCCAACACAGATAAACAGACAACATTCACACTCACATTCACACACTAGGGCCAATTTTGTGTTATTTTATTTATGCATTTATTTATTTGAATTAGGACAATGCATATTCATCAACATAGAGCAACAATGTACCATGAATTGATTTACATTTACTTAAACTTACCGTATTTTCCGGACTATAAGTCACAGTTTTTTTTCATAGTTTGATATATACTCCGTATAACACAATACGGTAAAATATCAAATAATATTATTTACCGTATTTCCTTGAATTGCCGCCTGGGCGTTAATTAATTTAAAACCTCTTCTCACTCCGGCGTTTACCAAAGGCATGAGGTAAATTTAGGCCTGCGCTTATAAATTTGAGTGTGATGTAAAGATACTATCATGAAAAGCACATTTAATAAAAAAACTTTATTCTGGTCTTACCTTTACTTATAAATTAAGTCCATGCGCGTCTCCTTCTGATCAAAAGCATCGATAATTTGTTTATAGAAGTCTTCCTTATCTTTCTTCAGCTTTAAAAGTCTCTGTCTCGATGGAGAGCTTCCTTTATTACCTCCTGCTTCGATTGAAATTCCAGTTTAGAAAACAGTTTTTTTTTAGATATGTAATCCTCCATGTTAAAAGTGCAAGCGAGAGGAAAAAATAAACGATCGCTGCTCACGCTTGCTGCTTGTTGTCACTTCTTCTGCAGCCGAGTAGTCGCAAGAAGGATCACTAGCGCCCTCTACCACCAGGAGGCAGGAGTCATTTAATGACTCATATTTGACACACGCAGCTACGGTATATTAATAAAACATAGCTGCCTACTGTTCTTTTTAGTATATTCAATAGCTTGGACCTTAATTCCTTCTTCCCTTTATGCGATTTCTGATTAATGAAATCAACCTCCTCCATTTTGAAAATGATGACAGATGAAGTGTCACTCGTGACGTGACGAGTTTGACCCTGCGGAAATTCTAGGCATATGCTAATTATTTTGCGAAACGAGTTTGACCCGGCGGAAATTCTAGACATGCGCTAATTAAAATTATATTTTGTGAAACGAGTTTGACCCGGCAGTAATTCAAGGCAGGCGCATACTATATACCCGGCGGCAATTCAAGGAAATACGGTATCTCATTCACGAAAAAGAGACGAGCGGGATATCAGCAATCGTCACACACACGTCAACCAATGAAAATTTGGCGTAAGCGGGTCATGGCAGAAGTGCATTGTGGGGAAAAAAGAGGCTACCTGCTATTACTTCCACCATTTCAACATTGGCGCTCATTTATAAAAAGTGGGAAGGACTGAACAAAAATGGCACCGAAAAGGAAGTCATATACTGCAGGTTACAAGCTGGAAGTTGTGAGTTATGCAGCAGAAAACAGCAATCGAACAGCAGAAAGAAAGTTTGGAGTAAGCGAGAAACTTGTAAGGGACTGGCGCAAAAGCGGCGGCTAATCTTATTGAAATGAAGAAAATTAAAAAAGCTAATCGCGGGTTAAAAACTAGGTGGCCACAGCTCGAGGAACGAATTCACAAATGGGTGCTTGAACAACGTGCTGCCGGGAGAGGCTTGTCAACCGTCCAGTTGTGTCTTCACGCCCAGGTAGTTGCCAAGGAAATGAATATAAACGACTTTGCGGGAGGACCTTTTTGGTGTTACCGCTTCATGCAACGCAATCGTCTCTCTATCAGAGCAAGGACAACGATGTTCCAAAAACTGCCGGCAGACTTCCAGTTTCCGCGAGTTCATTGAAAAGCATGTAAGTGAGCACAACGTGACACCGGATCATATTATTATTTTATCTAATAAATTTCCCCCCAAAATGCGACTTATACTCTAGTGCGACAATTATTTTTATTTTCCTTCTTTATTATGCATTTTCAGCCGGTGCGACTCATACTCCAGAGCGAATTATTCTCCGAAAAATACGGTATTCGAAAATGTACTGTGCAATCTACTAATAAAAGTTTTAATCAATCAATCAATCAAATGTAAATATGCCGGAGTTTGCACAATAGCTCATTTTCATGCGTTGTCCTAAGGCAGGTTAAAACGGCAACTATTCACCAGGTCATGATACAAAATAATACAAAAATCACAAGACATTACACATTACAAGCATGCCGTAAGCACAGACCATGGACAAACAAATAAAACAAACAAACAAACAAACATATGAATTTGACTAATTAATCGTAATTTATTCGCTAAGCCTGGAAATAATGTGCATAAATAACCTACTTCATCTTTCTTACTAGATAATAGTAATGTGCTATACCACTGGTTTTCTTTCAATCCGATACGGAGTAAAATTCAGGTTGGTATCTGCGATACCGAACGGACAAATACTTTGTGCGAATATAACTTATATGTCTGCTAAAACTGAAAAAGTTGTGTATTTCAAATAACGTTCTATTGATGGACTATGTATTATGCTGACAGTATATATTTGTACTATGAATTGATTTACGTGGACCCCGACTTAAACAAGTTAAAAAACGTATGCAGGTGTTACCATTTAGTGGTCAATTGTACGGAATATGTACTGTACTGTGCAATCTACTAATAAAAGTTTCAATCAATCAATCACCTCCTAGCATAAAGAACACAATACATATTACATATGTTATATTTTATATTGTTACTATGGTACATTTTTAGTCTATTTAATACCTGCATTATCCTTTCCATCCTTACCCTTTCCATCCTTAGAAACTGAGCTACTGCGTGGAACCTATTCCCTTGTGGATCAATAAAGTTTGTCTAAGTCAAAGTCTAATAGTTATTTACTTATTTCAAACTCTAAAGTGTATTGAGGTAGTGGCGTGAATAACAATTTCTTCAAGCTCATACAACAGAAAAACAAACAAAATCATACAAAGTACCATATTTTTCGGACTATAAGTCGCAGTTTTTTCATAGTTTGGCCAGGGGTGCGACTTATACTCAGGAGTGACTTATGTGTGAAATTATTAACACATTACCATAAAACATCCCAAAATGTTATTTAGCTCATTCACGTAAGAGACTAGACGGATAAGATTTCATGGGTTTTAGCAATTAGAAGTGAAAGATTGTTTGGTAAACGTATAGCATGTTCTATATCAGGAGTCACCAACCTTTTTGAAACCAAGAGCTTCTTCTTGGGTACTGATGAATGCGAAGGGCTACCAGTTTGATACACACTTAAATAAATTGCCAGAAATAGCCAATTTGCTCAATTTGAGTTTTGTCTCTCGTAGAATTAAAAATGTCGAGCAAAGCGAGACCAGCTTGCTAGGAAATAAATAAAATCAAACAAATATAAGGCACCTCACTGGTAAGTGCTGCTATTTGAGCTATTTTTATTTTTAGAACAGGCCAGCGGGCGACTCATCTGGTCCTTACGGGCAACCTTTTTTTTTTTTGTCAAGAAAAAGGGAATTTTCTTGGGTTGGTGCACTAATTGTAAGTGTATATTGTGTTTTTTAAGTTGATTTAATAAAAAAAAAAAAAAAAAAAGAATATATAAAATAAAAATAAAAAATAATAAAAAATTCTTCTGCGTCCCGGTATCAATCGGTATCGGTTGTTCACTATTCTATATTAATTTTAAATTGCCGTTCAAATGTCTATTCTTGGTGTTGAGTTTTATCAAATAAATTTCCCCCCAAAAAGTGACCTATAGTCCAGTGCGACTTATGTATGTTGTTTTCCTTAATTTTTATGCATTTTCGGCAGGTACGACTTATACTCCGGTGCGACTTATACTCCGAGAAATACGGTACGTGAAAATGTTTCAAAGCACACAAAAAAGGCAATGAGTAAAATAATAAAAACATTGAAACATATGTATCATTAAGAACTACCGTTAGCATTAAACTAATTCACAATTCACTTACATGAACATTTAATGTGAAAATATTAAATATATAAATAACTCTTAACAGAAGCAGCCAACACTGAAACATTGCCTCATTCACAAGTTTAGTTACTTTTTTTTGTTTTACCTGTTAATGATACACATTATCTTAAAAAAAAGAAATATCAAAAGTATTGATATTTTGATTTAAGAATCGATAAATATCTGGTATCGTCGGTATCGGTATTTCATCATCGATCTGCACATCACTGAATGTATTCGGGTTTTTTTTTTTATTTTGACAGAAAAAATGCATGTACTGCATGGAAGGTTCCAGCTATCGATTATTTTAGTAATCGAGTAATCTATTGATTAAGTTTGTTCCATCAAACACGCTTAATAGCCTCAAGGAATATTTGAGGGAAAATACTCGAAATAAACAATAATTTTTCTGCTCACCATGACCTTTATTTTTTTTGTTTTTTTTAATAAACGCACTTCATCAACATTCAAATTGTAAACATTAAAAATAAGAATATCAGCTGTTTCGCCGCCACAACGATCACGGCTCCCGCCCCACCATCGCTCTCATGTGCGCTCTATTGGAGCGGTCATCCGAAAACAATGCCCGCGTATTTAAAGTTCCAGGCATCCATGTCTGGATTTCATCAATTTTAATTAGTTACAGTCATAAAATGATTGATTGAAGCAACACACTATAGATCTAAGTTTCTTTTCTTATCGATTTAGTCAGTGCAGCCCAAATTGCATGCATTTTAACTTTAATATCATCTGATATTGCAACTAATATTATGATAACACACACACATATATATATATATATATATATATATATTAGTGGTGTGGGAAAAAATCGATTTGAATACAAATTGAATACATTGTGCGATTCAGAATCGATTCTCTTTTTTTTTTAAATCGATTTTTTTTCAATCAATCCAACAAACCACTACACAGCAATACCATAACAATGCAATGCAATCCAATTCCAAAACCAAACCTGACCCAGCAACACTCAGAACTGCAATAAACAGAGCAATTGAGGAGACACAAACACGACACAAAACAAACGAAAAGTAGTGAAACAAAAATGAATATTATCAACAACGGTATCAATATTAGTTATAATTTCAGCATTGCAGTGATTAAAAATCCCTTATTTATATTGTCCTTAGACATTTATAAAAAAATTTAAAAAAAGAACAATAGTGTCACAGTGGCTTACACTTGCATCGCATCTCATAAGCTTGACAACACACTGTGTCCAATGTTTTCACAAAGATAAAATAAGTCATATTTTTGGTTTGTTTAATAGTTAAAACAAATTCACATTGTTGTCCTTTACAATTATAAAAACTTTAATAAAAACATCTACTTACTCTGCTATCATGTCAGCAGACTGGGGTAGATCCTGCTGAAATCCTATGTATTGAATGAATGCAGAATCGTTTTGTATCGGAAAAATATCGTTTTTGAACCAAGAATCGCGTTGAATCGAAAAAAAAATTGATATATTATCGAATCGTGACCCCAAGAATCGATATTGAATCGAATCGTGGGACACCCAAAGATTCGCAGCCCTAATATATATAAATATGTATATGTATATATATGAATGTATATGTAAATGCATATATGGTTAGTGCGCCTGCCTCACAATATGAAGGTCCTGCAGTCCTGGGTTCAAATCCTGGCTCGGGATCTTTCTGTGTGGAGTTTGCATGTTCTCCCCGTGAATGTGTGGGTTCCCTCCGGGTACTCCGGCTTCCTCCCACTTCCAAAGACATGCACCTGGGGATAGGTTGATTGGCAACACTAAATTGGCCCTAGTGTGTGAATGTGAGTGTAAATGTTGTCTGTCTATCTGTGTTGGCCCTGCGATGAGGTGGTGACTTGTCCAGGGTGTACCCCGCCTTCCGCCCGATTGTAGCTGAGATAGGCGCCAGCGCCCCCCGCGACCCCAAAAGGGAATAAGCGGTAGAAAATGGATGGATGGATGGATTTCAAAGAAAGTATTTGTACGGAAAAAAAAATACATAAAAAATTAGTCGATTGTACGTTAATATTCATAAATACTTACGGTTACAAGTGGCCCGCTGAGCAATAAAAATGTGCTTATCTTATATAGTTTTTTTTTTCAAAGTAAAAGCTTAAAAAGTACCTGTATGCAATCATTAGGGTACTTGTCTTGTGCTATGCAATTTATTTGAATGCAACAATTACCTAAATGCTTGCAAGGTCGAATAAATCCATGTGGTTAAAAGTGGTTGATGGTGATAGTCCTGCAAGTTGCTGCACATTAATTACCGAGAAAGGAGTAAAATAACGTGCTTAAAAAAAAAAAAAGAATGTGGTTCCTCACTAGCTTTTGTTGTGTGTGTGTGTATGTATGTATGTGTGTTAAATATGCATGGTGCCACTGCTGTCTAGTTCCTAAGTAGATGATGAACCATAGCTCGTATTCTCATCCCCTCTCATTAACACGGCCCCCGGAGAATATATGAATTTGCTTACCTTCGCTTGATCGGCGCTCGTGGCCGAACAGCGAGCATCAGCTCAGGGTCATTAGCCTCCTGCGTGGTGCAAATAGCTTTCGATAGCATCCCGGCCATAATACGACAGGAGCACGATTAACCCATTGATCTGTGGAGGATAGCACATTGGAAACATTATGAGGAAGGGAGTGGACGAGGATAACGGCCATTTATTATTTGTTGCCTTTCCAATTATAGGTCATCTGCTGTGAGCTCGTGTTGCTCTACAATGTCTTCTGGCCGGCCTCATTTTGAGGACTCTTAACTGCTTCTCACCCAAAAACAATTTGCCTGCAAACAACAACTACACAAGGGGACGAGCGGGCAGAGGATCAAAGCACTGAGAGAACCCTTGCTGCACGTCTTCGTGACTTTATTGCCTCGTTTACACCGAGCTTGTGCAGCATCATCGTAAATGTGAGCCAGCCATCGCGCCGCCTTGATGTTTACAAAGAATTCATCAATGGTGGCAAAGTGCCGCCCCCGGTGTGTGGATTTGTGTTGCCGTGCGGCATTGTGCAGCAGCATGGGGGCTCTGATTGAACAGCTTTCATGCATAGGACAATAAAGACTAACATGACAACGTACACAATCAAAGTGCTGGAAAAAACATAAAATGCACAGCCATGAGTAAGGGTCGGAAAAAAAAAATTGATAGGGCAATATAACTTGCAATACTTTTTCTAACAATTTTATACTGATTTAAAGCAGTCATTGCTAAAAACAAAAAATGATGACCCAAAATTAATGCTTTGAAGAACATTATGGCTCCAATCTGCTTTGATATATTTTGGGGGTAAATATTTTGTGTGTTTGCTTTATAAAAAAAAAAAAAGTTTTCTTTAACAAAAAGGGTATGAAAAAAATACAATTATAAAAATGTATAATCGACGGATAGAACTGAAGTTGATATAGAGCCTTAAGCGTTAAAGGCAAAAAATAGATACAAATAAAATAAAGTAATTAATTTATTTTATTTGTATTTATATTTTGCCTTTAACGCTTAAGTCTCTATATCAACTTCAGATCCATCCGTTGATTATAAATTTTTATAATTGTTTTTTTTTTTAACACTTTTATGAGTGGGACCCTTTTGGATTTCCAATGTCAGTGGGATTTTTATTTTTTTAAACTGTCAGTACTCAAAAAGTATTAATGAATTATAATCAATGGTGTTATTGACCTATTTAAGGCTCAAATTACTTCACATTAAACATTCGACTTTAAAAAAAAAACAATTGTGGAAAATATTGCATATTTTGTCTTTCTGCCATAAAAACTGGGGTTTGACAAAAAGGGCTTAAAAGAGGTTTACAATTTTTTTAAATAAAATGAAAAAATGTCTACCAACAGACCTGAAGTTAATCCTGAAGATTGTCCTGAAGCGTTAAAAAAATAAATAAAAAATTGTGTGTGTATATATATATATATATATATATATATATATATATATATATATATATATACATATACACACACACACATATACACAAACATATATATATACACACACACATATATACAAATATATATATACATACATACACATACATATGTATATATATATATATATATATATATATATATATATATATATATACACACATATATACATACATACACACATATATACACATATATACATACATACACACATATATACACATATATACATACATACACACATACATACACACATATACATACATACACACATATACACACAGACATACATATACATATATATATATATATATATATATGACTTATATTTAACATTTTAATTGACCCAACACTAAATCGGCCCTAGTGTGTGAATTTTGTCTGTCTATCTATGTTGGCCATGTGATGAGGTAGCGACTTGTCCAGAGTGTATACCGCCTTCCACCTGAATGCAGCTCAGATAAGCTCCAGCGACCCCCCGCCACCCCAAATGGGACAAGCGGTAGGAAATGGATGGATGGATGACTGAGACACTTCCAGGTCACCAGGACCAAACTTGAGGGGAACCCTAAAAAGGTTAAAAAATAAAAAATAAAATCTATATATACGTAGAATTTTTTTTTTTAATGAAAAAAAGCAGAATGGCCCCCGCATGCTTTGATTTTCATTGTGCGGCCCCTCAGTAGAAAAAGCCTGGACACCCGTGCTGTATTGTATCACGACTAAAGTATTGTGATACATATCGCCAATAGCCAACCCTAACAACAAGGAACTATTTGTGTTGTGCTTGACGAAACAATTTAAGGGGAAGCATTCCTGACAAAAAAAAAAAAAAAAACTTTTTTGGCTGCTTTGTACATTTCCGTCATTTTTCTCAGCTATGTTCTTGCAAGTGATATACCAATTTATCTGCATATCCATGGAGGATAGGTGTGCGTTAAATGGCGTAATCGAGCATGAAAATTCCTCAAGTTTCATGTCGTTGTGGACTTTAGGCTTGTACTGAGTTCAGTTCTCAGTGCATTTCATGGCACTGAAGTCTAAGGTGTCAGTAATTGCTATTTTTCAGCAGTGCAGCATTCGGGTTTCACAAGGTGCTAATTTACTTGAACATTGAGCTTTATGCGGATTTTCCCAGTCTCTCTTTGTCTTTAAATGCTTGCATCGCTCCGACAAGTGACAATATTCAGTTAGCTCACATTTGTAACCTCAGCAAAACCATCCTCTCAGTATGAGCTATATTTGGACAGCATGTTAACCAAAAAGTGTTCGCTCCAAACGGCCTCAGCGGTGGCTCAGATGTCTGTTTTGAGCAGAGAGAGACACACCCAGAGGATGGATATAATTAAGACGAGTGACGTTTCTGTGAGTATGGCGAGTTAGTTTGTTCTGGGTGGTCTAGCTCGACATGTTTGGAAGGAGTGTTATGACGCACGGGCCACCTTTATGGTAAAAATGCAGACACGAACGAAACAAAAATGACCGTAGTCAGCACAATCAAACATAAAACGGGGACTTTTTTTTAAAAGCACATAAGCGAGTCCCTACTCTGAGATACTCAGGGTTTTTTAGAATCAAACCAGTGATTTCAATGCAACTTTGATGCTTTAAAATAGAGATGTCCGATAATGGCTTATTTGCCGATATCCCGATATTGTCTAACTCTTAATTACCGATTCCGATATCAACCGATACCGATATACACAGTCGTGGAATTAACACATTATTATGCCTAATTTTGTTGTGATGCCCCGCTGGATGCATTCAACAATTTAACAAGGTTTTCCAAAATAAATCAACTCAAGTTATGGAAAAAAATGCCAACATGGCACTGCCATATTTATAATTGAAGTGCATTATTTTTTTTAACATGTCTCAAAACAGCAGCTTGAAATTTGGGACATGCTCTCCCTGAGACAGCATGAGGAGGTTGAGGTGAGGGCGCGGGAGGTGTATATTGTGGCGTCTAGGAAGAGTTAGTGCTGTAAGGGATTCTGGGTATTTGTTCTGTTGTGTTTATGTTGTGTTACGGTGCGGATGTTCTCCCGAAATAGGTTTGTCATTCTTGTTTGGTGTGGGTTCACAGTGTGGTGCATATTTGTAACAGTGTTAAAGTTGTTTATACGGCCACCCTCAGTGTGACCTGTATGGCTGTTGGCCAAGTATGCCGTGCATTCACTTGTGTGTGTGAAAAGCCGTAGATATTACGTGACTGGGCCGGCACGCAAAGGCATTCATTGCCTTTAAGATTTACTGGCACTCTATACTTTGAAAAGTCACAAATTTTACTTTTTGAATGCGATAATTTTGAAACCGATGCCGATAATGTCTGATATTACATTTAAAGCGTTTATCGACCGATGATATCGGCAGTCCAATATTAGATAGATGGATAGATAGATAGATAGATAGATAGATAGATAGATAGATAGATAGATAGATAGATAGATAGATAGATAGATAGATAGATAGATAGATAGATGGATAGATGGACAGATAGATAGATAGACAGATAGTACTTTATTTATTCCGTAAGGAGAGTTCTTTCAGGAAAATTAAAATTTTCAGCACAATCCCATTCAAGATCAGACAAACATCACAGGGAGACAGAACAGGATCGCTGATGGGTCTGCCGGCTTCCAGCGCCCCTTACAGAAAAGATGAGATACAGGTAAACAAGGCAGGGAATGGGAGAAAAAAAAAAAAAGAAAAGAAAAAGAAGATTAAAATAAAATTTTAAAAATCGGTCTTAGCCTGGGCCCTGGAGAGGGGGTGCAGACTGAGGCCAAGGGAAAAAAACAACTCAGCCATAGAACACATACCTCTTACATTATCGGACATCCCTAGTTTTTAGAATCAAACAAGTAATTTCAATGCAACTTTGATGCTTTAAAACAGGGGTCCCCAAACTACGGCCCGCCAGCGTCCAAAATGCGGCCCGCTGGGAGTCCCAAATTAAAAAATAAAAATGTATATTAAAAAATTTAAATATAATTTTTTTTCAAATCTGTCCTTTATAATCCATTATCTACCGCTTGTTACTCTTGGTGTCTCCTAGCCACTCAGGCAAATCAAATTGTCTAAAAATGCATTTTCCCATCGATAACGTGACATCATCGCGCTCAGAACATATATAAATATATACATAGCCCGGCCCCCGACCACATTTTTTTAACCCAATGCGGCCCATGAGTCAAAAAGTTTGCACAATTTTGTTTAGAAAAAACATTTAGTTTTTAAAAAGAACGCATCATAGCCCTCATTTACCCGGGAGCTGGACTCGTAACTCTCATAATGTTTGTTTTCCTCAGCTCATTCCCGCCCTAGATCGTTTGTCAGCGCTGTGATTAAAAAAAAGTTTATTGATGATTTCAAGCCGCGTTATTGCCTCTCTGACCCCGCTGTCGGAGACGAGAAAAATGAGGACGGGATCACTCGTGAATTTGTCGAGCTGACAAAGCAGCACACCGGCAAATTAAGTGACCGCCAAAGGATGCTGTGTTTGTTTGTAATGTATAATGATCGTAAGAGTAAAACAATGCCACACATGTTATTTGGAGGAGGGAAAAAATGTGATTCAAACATTGTTTTTATAAACCGTTTGTCAAAAAGGAGTACGGCCAAAGAAGCCCACAGCACGGGGTGGAAGTTTGAAGCGGTCATTGTGGCTGCCAGCATTGAGCTGGCAGCCACAGTAGCAACGATTACGATACCATTCGGTTAAAAAGGGGGCCCGAAAGCTGCGGGTGGTCCCGTGATTTGTGATGATTGGAAGAAAATGTAAGTTACAAAAAAAAGAAAATTTTGCGACAGATTTTAAGTTCTGGCAAGGCAGCAACACAAAAGGCGATTGGAAATGCATATTAAAAATAAAAATGATGTGTATATTCCACTGTCATGGTCGTGTTAATACGCTGGGGCCCCCGATATTGATGGCGTAATGCACTGATTGGTGTTCGTAGCTGTCAATCACAGACAGCCCTGCTTCCTCTAGCCACGCTTGCCAACCCTCCCAATTTGTCCGGGAGACTCCCGAATTGCAGTGCCTCTCCCGAAAATCTCCCGGGGGACTCCATTCTGCCAAATTCCTCCCGATTTCCACCTGGACGACAATATTGGGGGAGTGCCTTAAAGGGACTGCCTACAACCTGTCGTCACGTCCGCTTTTCGTCCATACAAACAGCGCGTTGGGCCAGACACATAATATATGCAGCTTTAACACACACAAATTAGTGAATGCGAGGCATAGTTGTTCAATAGCCATACAGGTCACACTGAGGGTGGCCGTATAAACAACTTTAACATTGTTACAAATATGCGCCACACTGTGAACCCACACCAAGCAAGAATGACAAACACATTTTGGGAGAACAGCCGCACCGTAACACAACATAAACACAACAGAACAAATACCCAGAACCCCTTGCAGCACTAATTTTTCACTAACTCAAGGTTGGCAAGTAGTCCTCCTGTGTCCACGGACTTATTCCCGGAGTGTATAAACATCACCAAAAGCACCCCAAAAAAATATTTTGAGAAAATATTTTTATATACAGTATTATGATTTCAACCTAATCATTATTGCCACATGTGTCGTGTACTGGCTGTGACAGCTGACACAAAACATTATTCTCTCAATGGACTCTTATTACCCTAGTCCGTTTTTTTAATCCGAATTTTAGAAATTACGAATCGATTTAGAACTGCGATTTGAATGTGAATGGATTGTTTATCATTCCTACCTTTGACTTTATTAAGATACATTTAGAGTTAGTAGTTGTGATTGGTATCAGTTGATATCACTCGATAGGAATCGGCAGCATAAAACTTGGAGTGGCACACTCCTCTTATTAACAAAAACAGCTACAACATTATGGGATAGAAATGGAAATGATTTATTGTCAAGTCTTATAACATGCACAAGACACATAAGAACTGAAAAGTACATTTTCGGGCCAGTCTCCCTAAGAGCAGACATACGTTATAGGGAAACATAGACGGAACCGCCAACGGATCAGCTATTTTTACGGCGCTCCTTAAAAAAAGGTGGGGAAAAAGGTGATATTGGGAAAGGGGGTCCAGGCTGATTCCAAGGGGGAAAAAAACAATTTGCAATAAACACATTACATTTAATCAAGACAAATAAATCGAACAGAGGGGTGTGGTGGAGGGGTGGGTTTGGGTTTGGAGCCCTGGAAGGCCCCGAGGGAAAAAACAAGCGGCGGTGAAGGTGTGGGGTGGGGGAGAGGAGGTGTGTGCGTGTGTGTGACGGTGTACTGTTTTGGTAGAAAGAGGCCGATCTAAAAAAGTTCAACTCCAGGTGTCGTTGAAAAGGGAGGGAGGTCAAAAGCGTCCATCATTGAGGTGTCCTCGGGGGTGTTTTTTGGAACAGCCTGGTCCTCGAGGCCATTCAAGGGAATCAAATCTTAGATTAGGATGTTCGTTTTTCGCGAACAGACAAAACAATGGCTTGTCTGTTCTTAGTCCAACCTTCCTTTTGATTCATCTTGCGATTTAGTTCAGAAATCGCCATTATTCGGATGCCACTGCAGTGGTACCTCGGTTTCCGCTCCAAAAAAAAAATAAAAATATCAGACAAAGACTAAATCGTACGAAAACCTCTCTCTTACTTTGTTTTCGAGAAGTCTTGGGCAGCAGAAAATCTTCCATTTCTCCTGTGGCTGCCCCACTCGCTTTTATTTTAAACATCAAAGCCAAGTCGGGAACAATTGAGGCAATTTTTCATCCGACCAAGGTCAATCATTGTTCTCCGTCTACTATCCTGCTCGGAGGAATTCTGGAGAAATATATTTCAACTGGCAAGTCTCTTTTGTAGCGAGCCACCTTTCACACGTTTAAAGAGCGATTCTGTGTTTGCGGATTGTGTCCAAAATTTATTGGAATGATCCAGTTAATTTATTACCAACGGCAGCGTTAGTGTGTGCACCGCGTCCGCCCCTTTCAATAACAAAAGACTTTGAAAGAAAAGAAGGGGTTGATGAAAGCATAAAAAAAAAAAAAAAAGATCCTTGAAATTGGCCTTTGCATCTGCATGCAAATTTGTACTTTCAGATCAGGGTTCGGGTTGTGTACGCAAACCCCAAAAAGGGCCCCGGTCGAGACACGCACAAACGCAGCATATGTACTCGGATATCTTTAGAAGGAAGAACTTGCTCTCACCACATGAAACCGTAACCTCTTTGTCGAATGTTTGCCAAGGTTACGCCAAAAGGATGGGGTGGGGAGAAAAAAAAGCTCTCTGGGGAACTTCTCTTAAGTATTGTGTTCAAAGTGGCTTAAAATACATTTTTAAATATTATATTCCACTGCACTTTGAATAGGCTTAGCGGCCACAAAGGAGCCTGGGCGCTGACACACAATAGGAGACAAGTCGGAGCTTTCTGAATAGGGCCCCCTTTTCAAACCGGGTGGGTCACTCAACTCACTGGTTTTCGCGTATAATCTCTTCAAATGGTGTTTTTTTTTCTTTTCTAACTATATTAAAGCATATCTGTGACGCATCAGCTCCACTGTAGAAAAGGGATTCATATGGCCCCATTGCTGGATGGATCTCGCATAGTACAGTCTGCTGAAAATAATGGAAAGCGCCACTCTACAGAGAAACGATGTGGTCAAGGTTGGAAATGCCACAAAACACATTTTAAGGTATTAAAGTTAAGTTAAAGTACCAATGATTGTCACACACACACTAGGTGTGGTGAAATTCGTCCTCTGCATTTGACACATCCCCTTGTTCACACCCTGGGAGGTGAGGGGAGCAGTGAGCAGCAGCAGTGGCCACGCCCAGGAATCATTTTGGTGATTTAACCTCCAATTCCAATCCTTGATGCTGAGTAGCCAAGCAGGGTCCCATGTTTATAGTCTTTGGTATGACTCGGCCGGGGTTTGAACTCACAACCTACCGATCTCAGGGCGGAGACTCTAACCACTAGGTCACTGAGTAGGTGTAGACAACACTCTACTGCCATCTGGCGGCTGAAGTGGATAGTGCACCCTCTTCATTTGTCACGTTTAATGTGTCAGATAAACCGTCACAAATGGGGGCCATATGAATTCCATTTCCAGTTTATATCCTCCTGGGGAACCAGTGCCCTCTACGGTGGACATTTGTAGACATGCAAGTTGTAAGTAGGGATATTCCCATCAAGGTTGTATGCTGCCGATTCTGATACCGATCATCAATGCGTAAGATCGGCTGATACCAATACTGATCACATGTATTAACTGTAAAAATATTCAATGTATTTATGGTGAGTGATATTTAGAGTTCAACAATATCAACACAATATTCAAAGGAATTCCTCATTCCCCGTCAGATTGAAGTCAATACTACACAATAACTAAACAAAAACAAAACTAGTATCTACTACGCATTTAAAGTTCTTTAAATTCTTTCCCCTCGTAGGTCTCCTGTGTTCAGGAACTTATTCTTGGAGTGTGTAAACATGAACAAAAAAAACACAAACATGATTGTAGTATGTGTTGTGTTCTTGCTGCGACACTTCTGACACAACAATAGTTGCTGTTATAATATTTTCTCAATAGACTCTTATTAAAGCTACTTCTTAATTTCATGGTAGTAGCAGCTTAATTTCTGGTATAATGCAGTCTTATCTACAAGTACTTATTTCTGGGAGTTGTTTAAAGCTGGGGTTCCTAACCATTTTGACCTCGGGGCCCAGCGTTTCCACTTCAGAGGGGGTAATCCTAGTATTCAATAATTATATCTAAACTACTTACGAGTTAAAACATTATCAAACGATATTAAAACATGTGTTAATCATAAAGATTAGTATCAAGGCTTAGGTCAGGCTGATTAAAAAAATAAATATGAATCAAATATACTGCATAAAAAGGGACTCATGAAAACTTGTAAAAACGTGATAGTACTTACAATTACGCTGTGCTAAAATACATGAATTCTAACAAAATTAATAATAAAAATAATGTTTCTTAAATAAACTGTCCTACTTTGCAAATGAAAATACAGCTTAGTTTAGTTTAGTCTTTATTTAAAGGGACAATGCACAGAAACATTAAGCTCAAAGACAGATATGTTCTGTACCAGATTATAGCTAAATAGCTAATTTCCATCTGCAGTCCCTGGCTACCTGAATTAAAGGGATAATAAAATCATACCATGCCACGTAATCAAATTAAGAAAAGTCATAAAATGCCCTTTCATGGACACATACTTAATATACAATACAACCACATCTCATTTACATCACACAAAGAAAATACATGCTCTTGCTCACATAGTCATCATTTGTAAAATCAACCATGATTTTAACAGACACACCTCACAATTTACAACAAAAATGTTGTCATGGATGAATATAATACTCATTAAGTTGATCTGTCAAACATAGTGGCCACCTTAGTGACCGTGTGAGCAGCTTTGATTGCTCCAAAGCCACTTTAGTCATCATTTTTGCGCTTAAACTTGTCCATGACTTTAGCTCCAGGGTTCTTCCATTTGTTTGAGATTAGTATTACTGCCACAAGTGGTGGACATGTGTATTACAACCGAGTACTGCTTTTTTTGGCGGCTGTCACGCCAAATTTCTTCCCCCCTACAAAAACCTCGCCCCCGGAAGAAATTTGGCGTGACAGCCCCACCAATGCCTGAAGGACCCCAATGAGGGCGTGACAATACCAAGTTATATGACTCTTAAGGGTTACAGCTGCAAAATTAGCAGAGCAAAAATAGCTTGAAAGGTTAGCATGCTGGAATGCTAATATTTTTTCCTCACCGTTAAGGGTTACAGCTGCAAAATTAGAGCTTGAAAGGTTAGCATACTGAAATGCTAATATTTTTTCCTCACCGTTATTTTTCACCTATGACAATCAGCCAATTATAATGCTTTTAAAACAGGCAGCTGTGTGGGCTGCTTTAAAGTCCTTCCACCCTCATTGGGGTCCTTCAACTAGTTTCTTCCGGGGGGAAGGTTTTTGTAGGGGGGAAGAAATTTGGCGTGACCCGGCCCTAATGGCTACAAAACACTGGTTTAAAGCTAACTTAGCGATTAGCTTAGCTGCTAGCATGCCTACTCATGGCTCGGTGTGTAACATGTTTGGCCTCGTCCTCTAGTGATACTTGATAATGAAACTTAGGATACTAAGAAATCTAGTTTACTTTCCGTAATGGTGGTGAAAATTATTAACTTAGGAGAGCGGGTCCATACTTTGTATGGAAAGACATAATTAGGGGGACTAAAAATAAACTCTGTCAGAGGGGTTCGGCATCGGCAATGGCGATCAGATACTTTTTCACGAAAATCGGCCGATCAATCGACATCCCTTTTTGTAACTCTGACAAAAGAAAAATAAAGTACTCATGTCCACTATAGTGGACGCTGGTTCTCAGAAGGTTACAAGAAAATGCAGCACCGACACGCAAAGCTACGCAATAGGACTTCTCTAGATTTTTGGCCCACACACAAAGAGTACAGGTTTTTCTTGGATGAAAGGAAGACAAATCTTACACAAATGTAGGCTCTTTAACTTTGTTTCAAAAGACCACCCAGAGTGTTTATTAGGTACTTAGACGGCTGGTTGTACGTATAAAAACAGCGTGATTTATATTGCGGAGATGAAGGTCCGAGTTGAGTTGTCTTACACTCTATCAAATAATTCTAAACCCTCATTACGACTACAAACGTGGATGGTATCAAAGGGAAATTGTATGTTTCAGATCTGCTTCATCACTCCGTGTGTGTGTGTGTGTATTCAGTGACATTTTAATAGCGTGCATTACACCTAAAATTATCCTTCTTCTTGTTTTGTTTGTTTTCTGCCCAGGTCCAGACGTGATGGAGGCGCACTCACACAACGATATCTTGAGTCTGTCTGTGGTCTACCGCCAGGATACTCCCCCCTCCGCCCCTCCTAAGCATCCCTGCATTTTCCACCGCACGCACGCCACACACACACATATACTGGTTATTATTTAGAATGGGGACCACATTTTTGATCATGACTTGTGGGGACCACCCTACTACAGGTTGTGGAGGCATAAAAAATACGTAAAATGGCCACTGCCCAGTTAGCTCATACACGTCTTTAAATCTCTGGATTGAAAAAGTAATGTGCTGATCATTCTTACTGTGGAACCTGGGGAAAAATAGTTAATATGGTTCATGGGGACCGAATTTAAATTATTTTGCATAATTCACACAAATTTGTACGTGACTACTGAGGACCATTTAAAAAAAAAAATAAAGTTCAAATTAGTTTTACTTTTTAGTTTTCAGTAAACATGTTTTATGGGCCAAAGCACTAAGGCATCTTCAGAATGGATCTGACTATCGTTTAAAAAGGTTTCCCTTTTTTTGTCCCCATACTGTCAGAGGTCCCCTAAAGGTGACTGTGTAAACAGAGTGATGTCCCCATTAAGTAAGCATTGTCAGAACACACACACACACACACATACATGGGTGGCATAGCTCGGTTGGTAGAGTGGCCGTGCCAGCAACTTGAGGGTTGCAGGTTCGATTCCCGCTTCCGCCATCCTAGTCACTGCCGTTGTGTCCTTGGGCAAGAAACTTTACCCACTTGCTCCTAGTGCCACCCACACTGGTTTAAATGTAACTTAGATATTGGGTTTCGCTATGTAAAGCGCTTTGAGTCACTAGAGAAAAGCGCTATATAAATATAATTCACTTCACTTCACTTCACACACTTGCCTTTAACAGTACAGAGCCATAGAGTAGACGGGTAAAAGGGTTGTGAATGTGAGAAAACATGCCGATTATCCGATGTTTTTATTCAAATGGAATGAAACTGCTGATTTATATAAATATTTTTTTGGAGAAATTTGTATGATTCAGCCCTTTCACAGATTTAGTGAAAACATCCTTTATCAGAGTTGATGTTAAATCCGTCACTTTTTATTTAAAACCATCCCTTCTTTATCGCTGTTAATTGGTTCTGGGGTTGGAAAAAAAAAAAAGAAATTGAGACACATGCGATTCAGAATTCTTATTCACAGTACCACGATTCTAAATCAAATCTCAATTTGGTAAGAATCAATGTTAAACTCCGCACTTATAAGTCAGCAGATGGATAAGCTTTTGTATCCCGTAACCTGTTTTGAAACGGTTTCATTACAATTTCTATACCAAAAGTGTATCGAAAAACGGTTTGAAATGAGAATACACCAAGAATTGGAACCAAATCTAGAGTTCCGAATCTTTCCTGTGATTGTAGACTACAATGGAATCGTCTGCAATGCTGTTTAGTGCAGTTTTAATAAAAAAATAATAGTAAAAAAAAAATATATATATATAATGAGAATCAGCACCTCCAAGTCCGAGTCCATGGTTCTCGCCCGGAAAAGGGTGGAGTGCCATCTCCGGGTTGGGGAGGAGACCCTGCCCCAAGTGGAGGAGTTCAAGTACCTAGGAGTCTTGTTCACGAGTGAGGGAAGAGTGGATCGTGAGATCGACAGGCGGATCGGTGCGGCGTCTTCAGTAATGCGGACGTTGTACCGATCCGTTGTGGTGAAGAAGGAGCTGAGCCGGAAGGCAAAGCTCTCAATTTACCGGTCGATCTACGTTCCCATCCTCACCTATGGTCATGAGCTTTGAGTCATGACCGAAAGGATAAGATCACGGGTACAAGCGGCCAAAATGAGTTTCCTCCGCCGTGTGGCGGGGCTCTCCCTTAGAGATAGGGTGAGAAGCTCTGCCATCCGGGAGGAGCTTAAAGTAAAGCCGCTGCTCCTTCACATCGAGAGGAGCCAGATGAGGTGGTTCGGGCATCTGGTCAGGATGCCACCCGAACGCCTCCCTAGGGAGGTGTTTAGGGCACGTCCAACCGGTAGGAGGCCACGGGGAAGACCCAGGACACGTTGGGAAGACTATGTCTCCCGGCTGGCCTGGGAACGCCTCGGGATCCCCCGGGAAGAGCTAGACGTAGTGGCTGGGGAGAGGGAAGTCTGGGTTTCCCTGCTTAGGCTGTTGCCCCCGCGACCCGACCTCGGATAAGCGGAAGATGATGGATGGATGGATATATATATATATAGATTTATATACTATACTCAATGTTTCTGTGGTTTATCCGTTATACAGTGCTCAATACCGGGGTAGAGCAGAATATACTGTACGTTAGGTCAGGAAAAAACAAGAGGCTTTATCATCCCGACAAGCCTGTTTCGCAGGTTTCCCTTTGTATAAAATCTCCTGACGCGCAGGGAAACCTGCGAAAGGGATGATATAGCCTCGTGTTTTTTCCTGACCTTATTGAAAATATAATTAATACATATATATATATATATATATATATATATATATATACATGTTCATAGTTAGAGCAAGAAAAAATGTTTACGGCCTTCCAGGCAAAGTTTTAATGTCATGAAAGCCCTCTAGACATGAAATAACACCCCTTTAGTCACGTTTACACTGTTTAATCTAAGGTTGCCTGGGGCTGAGCCAATCAGTGGCCACACAACTAAACATCACACTCTAATTGCTTTGTTCTCTTCTTGTGGCCAATACTACTGTAGTATTGATATTTTAAGGTCATTTAGCCACTTTTAAGCTTAGACAATGCCTGATTTGGGCCAAACATGTAGAACATGCTTACAAAACCATCTGCAGAGCTGCAAACTTGTAAGCGTGATACGGCGAAGGATTGTACTACGAAATGTGTCTCTTGAGCGTCGTTCTGCAAGTTCGCCTGCACAGGCTTCAACCTTAAGTGCGTGCATGCTTCAACTCTTCTATTTTCAGCCGTCCAAACCAATCTCCTCCAGTTAAACAGCTGCACCGCATGTCCCACAAACCCCCTCCTTAACCGACCCCGCCCACACCGCCCCCTGTCCCGACCGGCGCCCCTTCCAAACCTCAGCATCCTGCATGCGCCCTCCAAAAACACATGACCCTAAATTACGTCTGCCGACCCTTTTCCCCCCTACTTTGCCATAAGATGAGTTCAAAACAGCTCGAATTCATCTGATATATGCCCTAAAACTTTACGCAGCAGAGGACGCGGCCTTTAAGGACATATGTTGCATCCGAAAAGTATCTATTGATTGATTACTTGAAACTTTTATTAGTAGATTGCACAGTACAGTACATATTCCGCACAATTGACACCCGAATAAGTTGTTCAACTTGTTTAAGTTGATTGGCAACAGTAAATTGGCCCTAGTGTGTGAATGTGAGTGTGAATGTTGTCTGTCTATCTGTGTTGGCCATGCGATGAGATGGCGACTTTTCCAGGGTGTAAACCGCCTTCCGCCCGATTTTAGGTGAGATAGGCGCCAGCGCCCCCCGTGACCCTAATAGGGAAAAAGCAGTAGGAAATGGATGGATGGAACTTTTTTACGTCAGGGTCCACGTTAATCAATTCATGGTATTCACAGTGCTTCACTTTTACCCTATTTTGTTATGTTAAAACAGTGGTCCCCAACCACCGGGCTGCAGAAGAATGTTTTATTCATTTTTATTTATTTGTTTTAATTCAATCCAATCCAATCCAATCCACTTTATTTATATAGCACATTTAAACAACAATAACGTTTCCAAAGTGCTGCACAGCCATGTTAAAAACAATTGTAAAAAAAAAATAATAAAATTGAATAAAAAAAGTATATATATATATATATATTATGCTCCACCAATGACTGAATAAAAACCAAAAATAAATAAATATAAAACCAATAAAAACACTATAAAAACAAATATGATTAAAAACTAAATCAACATAAAAAACACAACATACACTTACAATTAGTGCACCAACCACAAAAACCTCCCTTTTTAATGACAAAAACGTCCTTTTTTCATGACAAAGGAAAAAATAAAGACATGACACATGAGGACATGACGGACACATTGTGCTCACTCAGGGCTTGTTTAATGCTACTATGCCTCTTGGGTTTTTTAGTCTATTCGTGCCCGCTTTTAGCACCCTGTAGCGTCTGCAGTAGTTCTAGGTGGCAGTGCCCTGGGTGGAATGGGTCTTTCAGGATGCTCTGTGCTTTCCTGAGACGGCGGGGGATGTACAGGTCAGCCAGGGAGGGGAGGGGGGGAGGGGGGGGGCTAAATAGGAAGCTCGTTATTCCCATCCCTGATGCTCAGCGACAGAGTGTGATTTCCGGCTTTTAAAGCACTTGAGATGCTGTTTGCTACTGGATGCGTCTTAGCGATGCTGCCAAATGTAAATGACACTGATCGCGTGGAAGACTGTAGGGCGTGTTGGCCTGGTGACGATAACCACAAAGAGCGTCTATTTCTATGTTCCCCCTGAGGGGTATCTTGCAGCATTTTAGTCGGGAGTTCGTGTGATGGAGAAAGCAACAGCGGACGTTGTTCCCGCCATCCTCTGCACGCAGCCTAGTGGCTATTACCCCTTCTCCCTCACTGTCAGTTATTCTCTCACGACCTCATTAACTATTGCTAGTTCACATGGCCTTGAAATGCTCAAATGTTGCCGTTTACACCTCTGCAAACTGCAACCACAATAACAACCGTATTGTCAAATGATGACCTTGCTTAAGGTGTCATAAATTCACACGAATTCTAAATAAGGTAGAATAATGAGCGTACTCACTATTCAGACAGGGATGTGTCCAATGTGCATCCTTTCCTGTCTCTGTGTCTGTCTGTAATTGCAGGGCAGCAGATGAAGAGAGATGACATTCCAGCTGTGACAAGACAGAGGAAGTCAACACACACACACACACATACAGCCAGAGGGGTGTGAGCAGGTGAGCATTAAGTCAGGCAACTAAACAGATCACGTCACGGGCTGATATCAGCAGACAGACAGAGGAGGCCAGTCTGTACCTGCAGGCAGTCAGCAGCACCCTGGCCAGGAATGTCCTCCCACTTGTGAGACCTGCATGGCACCAGACTTTAGTCGACGACATCAACGTGCAAACGGGTTAATTGTACCACTGACACTTCCTTAGAAATCTTCTCAAATTCCTTGTTGTGCAGCTTTTGGGGGGGGGGGGGGGGGGGGGGAACAACGCAGTGACATTTAGTTGCATAAATAACACTTCATTTTCACCAAAACTGAAATAAAATAAATAAATGTAACATAATTTAGAATATTCTAATATAGATGTTAACTATTTTTGTTTTATATTTAATTTTTTTTTATTAATCAATCCAACAAAACAATACACAGCAGTACCATAATAATGCAATCCAATTCAAAACCCAGCAACATTCAGAATAGCAAAAAAACTGAGCAATTGAGAAAATGAATTATTTACAATATTTTAATAATTTCTTAAAAATAAGTAATAGTACTTTTTTTTTTTTCTTTTTTACAATATTGGCTTACAACAAGTAGTGTCAGTGCTATGACAACAATAAATAACCTCGGCAATATAAGTGGACCTGCCTGGACACATACCTATTTCATACTTAGCAATTCATTAGAACTAAAATAGCAGAAAAATGCTATTAATAAAAAAATATTCAAACATTTTTTTACAGCTTTTAAGAAAATCATGACGGCCACAATGACACTCAGAAGAAAGCAGACCTTTATCGAATTTGCACATTCATTTTCTACTTTCTGCATGTGCCTCATAAGAGTCATGGACAATTGTGCAGAGTAAATATTAACAGGCATGGGAAAATCAAGTGAGCCAATCTGAGAGTGTATACGAAGCAACAATATAACATTTTACCATAAAATAAAAGGTAAAACATTAAATAAATATTTATCATATTTTAGTTAATTCCTAATAATATAAATACATGTTTACATATCAGTATTATTACATAATGTTGCATTTATTTTTATGGTACGTTGGCTTGTAACAAAGAGGGGCATTGCCATGGCAACCCTACATTTCCTCTGTTAAAAAAAAAAAAAAAAAAAAAATCCAGCCTGGACACATCTTTTCCAAACGTAGCGATTTTTTGACAAAAAAAATATAAACAAGTCGAATAACATACCTTTAATATAGAATTATTTTAAAATAAACATTTGCAGATTAAATCATTTTAATCTGAGGTGTCTGAGGTGTTCATTTTCTACTGCTTGTCCCTTTTGGTATTGTATTCATTAAATAAATATCAATAGTATTTTAATTAATAATATATATTAATTTAATCTGAATAATAGGTAATAGTACATTCATGTTTTATAGGACACTAGAGTTTAACCATGTTACCTATCTCCCATAAATCCACCAGCCTTTTTCTTTCTTTACCTTTTTCTTACTTACTGATTCACGAGCAATAAAACAAAAAACAAGTCGTAAAAATTATTATACTAATACAAGTAAATCTTGTGGCCTGCTTCAAAATTCAACTCGAGCCAGGAAATAAAAGGTTATTTAATGACATTAAACCTGAGCAGCAGATTCACATGCAACTTGGATATTGACTACAGGCGCTTCCTTTGTTATTTCCGAGTAATTTAATCGTCCTGTGTTTGAATTTGTTATCCTTAAATGACGAGGACGAGTGATATCGATTACTGAGACTTGCTCTGCCGGTTTGCTACTGTGAGAACGCCACAAAGCACCTTTCATATGCTGTATTTTGGGTTATTCACAGTGTAATATATCAGCCCCTCAAACAATGCGCCATGTCACGTTTTCCTATTTTTGTTTGAAATCCTGTGCTTTTTGAGGTCAACGTCACGAGAAACACTTAAAACACTGATCACAAATTCATAAAATCTCAAGTTGATTCGATGTTACTGAAAAAATAAGCCTCGAAACAACCCGAATTATTGCCGTAACTTTCTGAAAAAGCTGCTGTGACGTTAGGCCTTTTAGGCCTGAATCACACAAAAAGCCCACCAAATCCTAAAAATGACTAATAATTAGTTTTAACTAATTAAAACAGTAAAGTATTTTGACAACGAGCTCTTAGTACTTTTGAGTCCGTACAGTATAAAACAAGTAAAACATCAATACAGTATTTGTTCTCCATTTTTTGTTGAAATCGAAAGCTTTTTGAGGCGAAGGTTAAAAAGAAATATTTGAAACATTGAAAACAAATTCATAAACTCAAGTTAAAGGCCTACTGAAATGAGATTTTCTTTTTTAAACGGGGATAGCAGGTCCATTCTATGTGTCAAACTTGATCATTTCGCGATATAGCCATATTTTTGATGAAAGGATTTAGTAGAGAACATCGACGATAAAGTTTGCAACTTTAGGTGGCTAATAAAAAAGCCTTGCCTTTACCGGAAGTAGCAGATGATGTGCACGTGACGTCACTGGTTGTAGGGCTCCTCACATTGTTTACAATCATAGCCAGCAGCAGCTAGAGCTATTCGGACCGAGAAAGCGACAATTTCCCCATTAATTTGAGGATGAAAGATTTGTGGATGAGGAAATTTAGAGTGAAAGCCTAGAAAAAGAAAAAAAAAAGGCGAGTGAAAAGAGAGCGATTCAGATGTTTTTAGACACATTTACTAGGATAATTCTGGGAAATCCCTGATCTGCCTAGTGTGTTGCTAGTGTTTTAGTGAGTTAAATAGTACCTTAAAGTCGTAGGGGTGTGGCCATGGGTGTTTTGACGCCATAGTCTCTGAGAGAAGTCACGGCAGCTGCAGGACGACGCTGGCTCCGCTGATCTCCGGTAAGAGGCGACTTATTTCCACATTTTTCTCACTGAAAACTGCCGGTTGACATGTAGTTGGGATCCATGTTCGCTTGACCGCTCTGATCCATAGTAAAGCTTCACCTCCAGGAATTTTAAACAAGGAAACATTGTGTGTTTGTGTGGCTAAAGGCTAAAAATTTCCCACCTCCATCTTTCTACTTGACTTCTCCATTATTAGTTGAACAAATGGCAAAAGATTCAGCAACACAGATGTCCAAAATACTGTGTAATTCCGCGATGAAAAGAGACGACTTTTAGCCGTAAGTGGTGCTGGGCTATGTCCCCTCCAACCAATAACGTCACAAACACACGTCATCATTCTGCGACGTTTTCGACAGGAAACTCAGCGGGTGATTTAAAATTGTGATTTAGTAAACTAAACAGGCCGTATTGGCATGTGTTGCAATTTTAATATTTCATCATTGATATATAAACTATCAGACTGGGTGGTCGGTAGTAGTGGGTTTCAGTAGGCCTTTAATTTTGTTATAGAAAAAAAAAAAATCCTCCAAACATCGCAATTTTCTACAAAAAAAAGATGCAACAAATTCTGGTATTTTAGGCTTCAACCATGCCAAAAAATAAATAAATAAAAACAATTCTTCAGGCACTGACTGTATCTAATTTATGGTTTAAAAATGGTAGCCGAACATTATCATGAGCGCTTTAATAAGGAGTGTGACAATTTACGTAACCTTCCCGACCATCTCACCATTAAGCAGATCGGCCATGTTCTTGTGAGAGCGTTCTTTGATGAACACTTCCTTCTCTCTGCTTTTATGCCTTAAAATATTGTCGAAAAAGCTTTTCTAGAACTTTGCCTCGGATCCCGGCGCCTTGCTAATCACAAGATGACTCAGTGGTTAAATGTCAGAGCTGTCCGCGCCATTAAGGCCAACCGCGTTTGAAGGCTGGACGCCCCTGAGCCCCCCCCCCGCTGTCTCTTCCTATTCCTTTCTCGCCCTCGCTCTGACTTTGCCTTCATCCGCCGTCATCCATCTCCCGCACGCCCAGGCTGGTTTGAGGGCTGATGTGTGTGCAGACCTTGTCATTCACATTAGGGCCACATTGTCAGCTCAGGGCCCTTCCCTCCCTCTCTCTCTCTGTCTGCATGGCCCAGATCTTTCTTCCTGTCACTCCCGTCCCGCGGCCAGAGAAGTCCTTATGATGCAACATCCTTCTCAGCCACTTCTGTCGATTCCAACACTGTCATTCCAAATCGCGTTGCGTGAGAGCGCGCGGATGCCAAAGTTTGCAATTTCGCTCGCAGCAAAGGCAGTGGTGCGGCAGTGGCCAGCATTCAATTGGGTTGGGCGGGTGTTTGTGCACCCCAGACAGAAAATAAGAAATCAACAACTGCGGTATGAAAACGTTGGCATTAATCCGGGCCGTGGTATTTTCAAAGGCCGGACCCTGGCATAGACACTATACGCTAGAGATGCGCGGTTTGCGGTCTTATCCGCGGAGTCCGCGGGTAAACCGCGGGTCGGGGGGTTGACATGATGGAAAAAATAGATTTTAATTAGATTCGGGCGGGTGGCGGTTGAACCATCCGGAGATATTTGATATACATGGTTCTGGGATCGGTATCCTTTGCCATACAAAGAGCCTCTTAAGACCCGTGTCATCCGTGTAATAAATCGAAGAAGTCATTAGGAGACGCTATTATTCTCTTGAATGACTGCCGGCAGTCACCCAGATATTAAATATTAGTGTGTGCTATGAAGCCATTGGCTTTGTCGCCTTCTACAACATACACGATCTGCTTGTCAGTCCAGCATCATGTTGTGTGTGGTTTCCGCGGCAACTTGCACACGACTGCAAGGCATACCGGGTGACACAGAGTACACTAATGGTTGTGATATAAACAATTTTAACACTCTTAGTAATATGCGCCACGCTTTGAAGCCACACCAATTAAGAACGACAAACACATTTCGGGAGAACATCCTCACAGTAACACAACATAAACGCAACACAACAAATACCCAGAATCCTTTGTATTCGTGACAAATCCTGACTATTTCATACACCCCAAACCCCGCCACCTCCCCCCCTCGTGCGTCGGTAAGGTGGGCGGGGTTGGGGGCGCGGGGGTGTAAAATATATTCAGGAATTATCATGAATACAAAGGATTATGGGTATTAGTGGTGTTGCGTTTATGTTGTGTTACTGTGAGGATGTTCTCCCGAAATGTGTTCGTCAATCTTGTATTGTGTGGCTTCACAGCGTGGCGCATATTAGTAAGTGTTAAATTTGTTTATATCACAACCATCAGTGTACTCTGTATCACACAGTATGCCTTTCAATCTCATACGTGTGATTGTGGAAGCTGCACATAACATGTTGCCGGAACAACAATCGGCCCGTACATGTTGTTGAAGGTGACACAGAGTACACTAATGGTTGTGATATAAACAATTTTAACACTCTTAGTAATATGCGCCACGCTTTGAAGCCACACCAATTAAGAACGACAAACACATTTCGGGAGAACATCCTCACAGTAACACAACATATACGCAACACAACAAATACCCATAATCCTTTGTATTCATGACACTTCCTGACTATTTTATACACCCCGAACCCCGTCACGGGGTTGGGGGCGCGGGGGTGTAAAATATATTCAGGAAGTTTCATGAGTACAAAGGATTATGGGTATTAGTTGTGTTGCATTTATGTTGTGTTACTGTGAGGATGTTCTCCCGAAATGTGTTTGTCAATCTTGTATTGTATGGCTTCATAGCATGGCGCATATTAGTAAGTGTTAAAGTTGTTTATATCACAACCATCAGTGTACTCTGTGTCACCCAGTATGCCTTTCAATCTCATACGTGTGATTGTGGAACATGTCGCCGGACCAACAATCGGTTCGTACATGTTGTTGATGGTGTCAAAGGCAATGGCCTCACAGCACGCCCATATTCTTGTAATCAGGATGAACGCTATTGAATAGTCGCGAGGATGTTAGCGGCTCCAATTGACTACATTACTCTGTTAAACAGTTATAAATAGCTCTGTGAGTGGTAAAGGTGGCCAACCTCTGATCAAATTTAGCGGGCGGGTATGGTCCCGATAAAAAGTTGGTTCGGGTGAACGGCGGGTGGATGACGATTTTGGTGACGCGGATGCGTATGATGTAATTGCCTATCTGCGCATCTCTACTATACGCGGTTGATTGCGGCAGGGCTTATGGTTATAGCGACTGGTCAAGCCACTCTACTAAACTTGTTTTCAGCGGCGAGTGCTTTGTAGAATTTTTAGTTTGGTATAGCAGCATCGAAGCCATGTCCATTCAAAAGCCCGTGAAGATAATTGCTAATTCAGCATTACTCCGAACGCCACCGTTCTGATAGATTTACGGTCGTATTTCTAAATAGACCGTACTGTTTAAGTTTATATTGTAGCCTAACCTCAGCCTGTAGACCAGTGGTTCTTAACCTGGGTTCGATCGAACCCTAGTAGTTCGGCGAGTCGGCCTCAGGGGTTCGGTGGAGGTCAAAACACACCAGACTCATCGTGTGAATAAAAACTTCTCCCTATCGGCGTATTACGGATACGGCAACAGCAGAAGTCAGACTGATTTGCAGGTGTGTAATTTGTTGTGAGTTTATGCACTGTGTTGGTTTTGTTCTTTGAACAAGGTGATGTTCATGCACCAGTAAAAAACATGGTAACACTTAAGTATGGGGAACATATTCACCATTAATTAGTTGCTTATTATCATGCAAATTAGTAACATATTGGCTCTTAACTAGTCATTATTAAGTACTTATTAATGCCTTATTATAACCCTAACCCTGGCCCTAACCTTTTTAAATTAAGTCTTTGTTACTTAGAATATGTTCCCCATACTAAAGTGTTACCAAAAACATAACTTTGTCTTGAATTTGAAAAAAAAACATTTTATTTTTCACTAAAGAAGGGTTTGGTGAATGTGCTTATGAAACTGTTAAGAAAAAAGTTAAGAACCACTGCTGTATACGATATGTTTATTTATTTATTTTTTCCCTCATAGTTTTGGCACAGTTATTGGGTTTTGTTTACTTTTTTAATTAATTCAGAAGCAGTTTTGAATTGCAGTAGGCTATATAAAAACATGACTATTGAACTGATTTGTAATTGTCAATGCAGTCTTTATTGTTCATGCCTTTTTTACAGTAAATACCAATCCTCAAATAACTTGTGATGTATTAACAATGCACTATTTTGTGATATCTTAATTGTAAATGTACTTGAAGTGCATTTTTGTTGGTTGGGACTATTGCCAACAGTCCTAACATGTTACACAAGTAATACTCAAGACGGAAATGGGGCTTGCATCGAATTGATCGTTTGGTTTATCTTAGAAGACGTTTCTTTCATTAGTTCAAGCTCAAAGACTAGATAGGACAGCTGTAGTCTGAAAAGAAAAATGTTGTCTCACATGACCCAATCAACTTAAGTCTCTCTTCTGTGTTCTTTAAAAGCAGGTGTTTACCACTAAATGCTGACTCCATCTTGACTCACTGCCACCAATGTACAGTTATGTGGTTTCTAAATGACACCCCCATCTCAGTGTATCGCAAAACATTTCCTGAAAGAGCAGTTTTACTGGTTGAAAGGCAACACTACGGTCACGATAGTAGTTAAATTCCGAACACGCATAGTTACAGTATGGTACATCACATAATTCCACGGTCTAGTTACAACTAAACGAGTAGGAGGGAGCAAAGCTTGGTTAGGTTTACATCATAATGAAACTGATTATTAATTTAGTTTACGGTTCTGTCCTCCGCCTTGCAAGAGGTCCTTTAAGGCATGGCGGTGCCTCTGGAGAGACCACATAACCGCTATGACTCAGCAGTTTCAAAATGACTTCTCTCGCTCTCGACTGCTACATTAAGGGAAATAAAGCCCTCTTCTGAACACTATCATAATGAGGATGTCTCATCCGAGTTAAGTGCATACGACACAAAGACGTTGTTAGTGGAAAAGAAAGGTGGCAGAGACTCTAAGAACACTTTTTTTATGTTTACATCAACTTCACAGTTCCTCTGTATGATTAATCCCCGTCCACTTTTCATTTGCAGGTTCAGTAGTGAGTGGGTGCATGCAAATCATTTGTCAAATTACCTTACTTAACGCAAACTTGTGTTGAATTGAGTGTTTAGCTACGATGAAATGGAGTCCGTCTATGGTCACCATCAGGCGTGTGCTCGCTCCAGTGAACATTCAACGCTGTCGGTGAGTTTGTCTGCATTGCAAAAACCATCGACCGTTGATTGTACCCTGTAGCAGGCATTTACTCAAAAAACAAAAGAAAAGAGAGAACATGTAAATAACCCGGCCTCCTGGTTGACCCCCTAAACTAAAGCAAGTTGCAGACTTCTTTATTTTTCCCAAGAGGGAAAAACAACCAGAAAGGTCACAATCAACATTCATTGCTGTCGGTGGGTTTAACTGTATAGAAGAGCTCACTGAACGATGAATGCAACTGTGTCCCAGATTTCAGCCGACCATCACAAGGAATAACGTCACGAGATGCTGATGATGCCATTGTTTATGTCTGCGCCACCGGGCTTTCCACCAATAACGGGCAAACGCAGCCCGCACGAACTGACAGGAAGTTCAGATTGCATCTCGATCACGATGGCTACGCTGGAGGGTTATGTTGGGGTGGGGGATACAAAAAGTATATATGTATATATATATGAAGAAGATAGGCAGATAGTTGGTCCTTTGAAAGAAAATTACATTTACTTACAGTATAAGATGTAGTTGCAAGTATTACCTCAAGAAAAAGCATGTAAATATATTGTACTATAAAATATGCATTAATTCAGTTTTTATCCCACAAGATTGTTAAAAAAATATATACTGTATGCTGGACATGAACAGTTTTTCTTCATATGTATTGTTTGTTGCAATGCTGTTTGTATTTATTAAATTTTCTCAACATTTGACGTCTCAACTGCTTTTTTTTTTTTTCATAATGAAGCAATGACTTGAATGGAATACATAAGCATTTGGGTAAATGAAATTATACATTAATTATTTAAATATGTTTGCAATGTTCTATTACATGCATTAATAATCTGCACGACATCACAAAAATATTAGAGGAAAATTGTGTTAGTTATGACTAATTGAAATAATACATTTAGCATAAAATGTCAATACAATTATTAAGTTGGCATGTAAACAGTCAACAAATTATAAATGAAACGCTTTAACATAACCATTGCGGTTTTAAAACCAGTTTTATTTAGTGTGATCTTTTTATGTCTGCATAAAGAGTTTCACTTCAAAAGAAAACTACTAATTATTGTTTTCAATTTTACACACCATTGACATGTTTTACTAAGTCTACCGTAAAAGCTTGATTAAAAACATTTTATTCCAGATCATTTGTGTACAGTTTATCAAGTAAAGTCATCTCTCGAGTTAAAAAATAAAACATGTGATGCAGGTACAGATTGTGGGGAAAAATCATAATTACAGCAAAACTAGATCTAAATAACACTATTAAAATGTGATTTAGTATAATGTGTGCATTTGGTATAGCAGGGTAAATACTTAATGCAGGTGAGAAGCCAATCTAGGCAAAAGTTTTATTGGGAAAATTACATAAAATGTGTGATCAATGTGAATCATTTCATTTTATATAAATCATGAAAATGATGATACTGGAGTTGATAAAAGCAAAACGAAGTAACTTGGTTTGGCCACAAGGGGGACACAATACACAGCACAAGCAAGTAAATGACTCATTCAAGTCTGGCCTTGTTTTTTTCTTCTTTATACAAATTAAAGGATAGCAGGTTAAACAACAAAAACAAAAAAAGTACAATTCATAAACATAGACAAAGAAAATAGTTTGACTAATTCTAAAAAATGATGTAGCAGTGAGAAATCATTTGTCTTTTTGATTACACCATATAAACATTTCCAGTAATTGAAACACAATGTATCAATTATGGTGTAGATGAATTATCGTAAAAATACATAGAGAAGGGGTAGGATTAAATAAGATCTGCTTGTTCCTACTCCTTCTCAGACATGTTTAATAGTGCAAATGTAACCATGTGATTTTCCCTAATTTAACTTATCAATAAGCATGTCTGAAACAAATATTCTATACCACACCATACTATTGTCTACAAATAAATTCATACCATAATTACACAGTGTAATACATCCAGTTATACAAACCTGATCATGTTTATTTTAGTAGGCGCTTACCTGATTTTTTGAAAGAAAAAATAAAATAGAAAACACAAAGTCAAACCATGTAAACATTTTACCATTTAAAAAAAACAATCATTAAATCTAATGCTACATAGCAGCTAGCCTCTTATAAACAAAGCTCTACTTTTCAATATACAAATTGTATTGGATTCACTTTTGAAGAATACTTAAATTATGAAACATGATGAAACAAAACTAAGGATCCCTTACATTTGTTTGAATACTGTCTAATGTCAATATTGCGGTCAGTCAATAATTACTAGTGATGGGTAAACAATGCATCAGTATCAGCTGTATTGACACTACACTGATACTATGTTAGTGTTTCATAATGCTCAAACCTGACCTGTAAATCAATTTAAGAGTTAGCAAATATTGTTTTTGTTTTTTCCAAAACGAATAGCTGCGCAAAAAGGAATACGAAAGGCACAACTCTGGTCAATGAGCCAAAAGGTAAACGGAAAAAAAAAAAAATCATCTACCTTTTTTGGCAATATAAGATCAAAATTATCCCACACTTTTTTTTATTATTTTTTTTTACTTCCATTGTTGTTGATAGAGACGAAAACCACTGTATCAATTGAACCATCACTAATAATTATATTGTACTTTGATCAAAACATAAAATTTTCCTGGCTTTAAATCCTTAGCAATGTGTGTTCTATGTAATTAATTAATGTTGCGTCAATATTAGCTGATGACATCTGCTCTTGAATTGTTTCAATGTGTTATCCATGATACATAAATAGTGAAAACTCCTAAAAAGCAATTGCTAATACTAGTGCTTATCATATGTGGCTAATTGTGGGAGTGGAACCAAAGTTACAGTATATACGTCTGCTTGCATGATTGAGATTTACAAAGCGGAGAACTGCATACATACTACAATTACACTACTTAAGCAGGGCTTGACTAACCTGCCTGAAAAAGCTACAAATACATTACAATATAAAAAGGCAGTACTAAGGAATAAAACTATCCCATTGGAGGATATCTTGAAGTAGTTTTCCACAGGACTGTAATTAATGAGTAAATACATTATTCATACATCATTTTAGAATTTATAAAAAAAACAAAGCCAAAGGAAATTTAAAAAATGAATGTCCACATGTCCTTGTGATCATCAGGATCAAAGTCTGTGTCAAATTCTGATTACATTTCAGCTTCAGGTATTTTTTTTTATTGTCGGATGTCTGCTGGTCGGAGCTGTCTCTCACCTTCAGCCAGAAATATCTGCATGGCTCTGTATAGCAGGTGGACGCCCAGCTCACGCTTTCTCTTCAACTGCCAGTTTGATACCACTCCGTAGAAGTCTCCGCGCTTCTGATTGGTGAGCATCTTTAACCCTGTCATGAATGGAGAGAAGGTTGTTAACAGGCTGGTCTTGGTAACAAACTGCTTGATGGGGTTTTCCAAACCCCTTTCTGCTCCATCCTTGAATAATAGAAAAATGATGACAATAAATTCCCCCACAGCTTCATTGTACCCAATGGGGCAGTGTTAGTGCTGAGCTGGTAAACAAACTGACTATACTGTGTTACTATAATTTATTTTCAAATATATATTTTAGTACAAAATCTGCATCAAATTAGAGTTAAAAAAGTGTGAAACTCTGTTCACGCAAGTAAAATAGATGTAAAACAATTTGGTAATGTAATTGCTTCAAAATCAAATTCTGATCAGGGCTTGAACTTTGCCAGTTTGGCCTTGCATATGACGTAACAGCAACCTCTGCAAGTTACAGTGATATCAAAATTAGACCTGAGCCGATATCAGATTTTGCTGGACAATATATTGTTACACAAAATATTGCATCCATCCATTTTCTACCGCTTGTCCCTTTTGGGGTCGTGGGGATGCTGGAGCCTATCTCAGCTGAAGCGGAAGGCGGGATACACCCTGGAGAAGTCGCCACCTCATCACAAGGCCAACACAAATTGCAAATAAGCAATATTATTTTGAGACCAATTTAAGCACTAATGTAAAAAAATATATATAATAATAAAATAAATATACAATTGAACAGTATATTTTTATTTATAATTCCTATTTTATTTGCAATTGTTTTGTTTGTTTTTATTACAGTAATTGGAAGGTCAAAAAGTTTTATTTGTATTATTCAGAAAAAAGCAATACAAAATAATAATGACTCAATTTCTGTCAGAAACTGAACTTTAATAAATATTAAACATCTTCCATCTTCCCCATTTGTAAAAACAGTGTCGGGTGATTTTTTTTTTTTTATTGTGCTGTTTTTCACTAGCGAGTCGTGACTTGAAAGGCTCTGTTGCTGTTGGAAGCTAGTAGTCCCGCGCGGCTGCACTCACAGAGACAAAGATTGTAGAAGACAGACAAGAGGATTCACTCCCTTCGTTTAATTCTGCTATTGAACGATCACGCTCATGTAGAGAGCAATGCACCGAGTAAAACCTATTGCACCTGGTTTGAAAGTGAGAAACACAGAAAACAAACACACAGACGGACATGATTATTTATCGACACCTGCATGATTTAATTATTCGACTTATCGGCCCAGGCCTAATCATGAAACAAAAATGTTTCATCAAATGTTCTGACTTTTAATGATGTCACTCGATAAAATCAGGACAGGATCAGTTGTTTTCCTTTCACTCACCGATGGCCTCTACCATGCAGGCCTCTCTTGTATAAGCCTCCACCGGAATGACATTCTGGAAACAATGCAGAGAGATGACTCCCTGATCGGCGTTCCATACTTGAAGGATTTGCTGAACTTTGGGGCACAGTTTCTGTAACAAAGATGACAGAGAGGGTCATTGTTTTATTTATTGTATTATAATAACATAAATGAAATTATTTGACACTTCCTAAATCGAGCACGTGTCTAATCAATAACTTCAAAACACATTTTATGATGCATGCACACCAACTTGTTACCTTCGAAGTCTTATCGCCTTTGTAGTATTCCAAAGCCTCATAAAGATGGCTGTAGGGGCGGGAGCGTTTTCCTTTGCCCACGTAAAAAATAGCATGGACAAATGCCTGGAAGCACTCCTGTGGAGTCATAGTTTGACTCCGAAATGGAAGGTTGTTTGTCACTCTAAGACAAAAGGATGCAGAGAAAATACATATTTAGAGATAATGACCAAAGTATTCCAGGAATAGCAGCTTTTAAGGATGCAAACCAAAATGTAAATGTTTGTTGAGCTACACTCGCTGGACACTTTATTGGGTAAACTTGGATAATTGAACGAGGTCTAAAACAAGTACTATGCAAAAACTCATCTTTCTACAAAATAATGGTGGTTGTGTTCGGCTTCATCAGAGGACGACACATGGAGTCACTAACAAGATTTGTTTGACTTAGTTCAGGGCTGCCCAGACTTTTTGCCTTCAAAGGTCAAAGTGAAAATGTGCCAAAAGGCCTTGGGAACAGTGATTTTAAGTGTACAGCAGCACCATAATTTAGGAGTTTAACTCCATACAGTATATAGGGTAATGGAGACCATCACTTTCAATAGATTACAACTAGTTGGCCTTTCAATCATTGATTGTGTGAGCGTGAAAGAGGTTAATATGAGTATGTATTATATCTGTGAAGCCACTCTTTTGGCGAGCCTAACAAAACAAATCGGTGGACCAAATTGGCATATCCAGGGCTTAGTTCTTTTCCCACCAAATACGCATTCTGACGAAACCCTTTAATCAGGCATGGAAGTAGCAATGGAGAGCTGCAATAGTCATCAGTTTTGACAATGGACAACCATGTACTTCTTGTTATCTTTGCAAATAATATGATCATAATGTGCAGGTGTACTTTATCAAGTGTCATAAGAGTGCAAGTTAAAAGTGCAGCAAGTCTCTACTGTATTTGTTCTTCTTGGAAGGTGAAGGATGGCACCTTGGGTCGAGCAGCAGGTAGTTGAAGCTGGACTTGATGAAGCCTTCTCTCCACTTTCTGTTCGGATTAGGTTGGTCAAACTGTTTGCACAAAGCCTGCTCGTCGTCCTGGCAGACGGGCATCTTGAAAGTCTTCAGTCCCAAATTAAGTTCTGGGCTATAACCGAAATGTGCTAATGGCAATAAACAGAAAAATAAAATGGTATTTAATGGCAAGTGATGGAAGCAACAATATATTAGATAATTTTACAATTGACTTGAAATATTGATACCTGTTTGGGGTTGTTCCACTTGATCTTGGTACTGTGATGGTTTGTAATGTGAGTCTTGCAGCAGGCAGCACAGCCTTCGAATATAGACTGGCCTGGTTCGACGACTAATGGGGCCCGGACTCTCTCCAAACTCAATAAGCTTACGCCTCAGTTCCTTATCTGTCATCCCTTCGGTTTCCTGAAACACTCTGCCCACAGACTCACTGGTTTTCTTGTTTTGGGGTTGCTTCTGTGGTTCCTGGTTCTCCTTACCCTCATTGTTGTTGGACTGCATAGAGCGCCAGTCATAGAGGATAGTCTCCTCACTGCTTGTGGTGCTCATGCTTGAACTGAGTGAGGTGTTGGCTGTAGGCGGAATGTGGGTCTCGATCAGTTTGTGGCCCTGTTCTGTATCAGTGTAGAGGTACTCCACTGGTTTGTCAACATCGTCAATATGTGGGCGCCCTCCAGGGGTGTAGGATAGGTTGGCCAGGTGCTCTGACTGGCGGTTAGTTGATAGCCGGCTCATGCTGTACCTGGGAGTGCATCCGGTGCCTGAAGTGCACGGGAGATCTGAGTCTTGCCTGGACCTCCTTGGGGAAAAATAGCTTGAACTTGATGAAGATGAGACAGAATCTGGGAGAGAATTAGCATCCTCTGTGATCCAAACATTTTTATTTTGTTGGCAGCCTTCATCACGGGCTCCATTTGCTTTCTTTGTTGTGTCATCTGAATTTGTCACATCATCAGTCAAAAAATTCCTGCTTTCGCAAAGTCCTAGCTTTTGCTGATGAATGGCCTGAATAACCTCTGCTAGGTTTCTTTCATAGGAATCCATTGAGGAGTCGTATTCTTCTTCCAAGATAACAGTGTCACAGAAAGTCTGTGATCGATCAACTGTGTCGCTGTCTCTGTTTGTGAGGATGAGAGTATCAGCTTGGCTCGAGCTCACACAAGCGTTCAGGGTACTGAACTGATTGTTAGGGTAGTCTCCAGGTACAGACCCTTGTCCGGTGCTACTATCCAAATTATTTGAAGTGTAGCATGGAACCCGGGGTGAATTATAGGAGTTGTTACTATTCTGAGATCTGGGAGTCAGGCGTTGTGTTCGCAACGGTCTAGGGAGAGTCTCATCAAACAGGGAAGATGTACAGAGGCTTTCTGTGTTGCTGCTTGTTCTTAGTGAGCAACGACTCTGCCTTGATCGTGTCCTGCCTGTTACAAATGGACTTGAAATAAAAGGAAGTTCTTCGGCTTCAATGGAATCACATTTACTGTTTTTCAATGGCTGATCGTCTTTACTTAAAGTAATTACTCCAGGATCAGCGCAAGCCTTTAAAACAACAGGGCTTGGATGAAGATAACCCTCCAAGCCCAAGGTATCAATCTTACAAACATCAACTGGACATTCACTTTGAGCTTCTGGAACTTCTGCGGCAGTTTTCTCAGATACAGACAATAGTTTGGGGTGAGCGGAAACATCCAGTGCGCTGGTGTAATGGTCACTTTCACAACTACTGTAATTACTGCCACTGCTACTGCCAGACCCACTGCATTGTGCTGGCTTTTCTGGTATGTTCTCTTGAGGTGCCTTTGTATCCTCTAAAACCTTTTCACAATTATTGTCATCCAAAGTACAAGGACTGATGACTGTTTTCTCTAAAGCCTCATCTGTGCTTTCACTACTCTCCCTGCAGAAAACATACACATGATCTGGCGAGGTGACATCCACGCCCAGCTTGTGCAAAACAGTAGCGAAATGCTCTGAGTAGAGGAAGTCAGAGTTCTCTGACAGGTCAAAGGATAGATAGCCTTCAGCCTGGGTATCATTGACAGCTCGTGTTTGTTTTGGAGATTCAGGACTAAAAACCGGAAAATACTCATCGACATTACAGAAGCTAACGCTCTTTCGACTCGCTCGTCTGGATAGAAATGCAGGGAGAGCATAGCGCTGGGTGGGAGAACTGGGTCCATCAGTTATAGCGGTGGGTATATTTTCCTGAGGAGGGAACACATCAGTAGCAAACACATTGTTATCCTTAGGGTCTGGTGCAGTGGCTCCTATTGCGGACATTCGAGTACTGGATAATAAAGAGGCACCTTCAGATGACCAGTGTAAGGAAGTGTTCCAATGTGGATTAGGTTTCTTTTCTGTGTACACATCAGAGGGTCTGTTATGCAGAATTCCTTTGCAATTTGGCCTCCCATTTAAGTTGGAAAGTTTGAAAAATGATGACCGCCTTGTGCTGCTTAAAGGAGCTTCACCAAGGTCACTTATCATCGAGGAGTAGGAACCGAAGCTGTAGTCGGACTCAGGATAGCCAGACGTGTCTGTGTTGTCGGAGTATAAGGCTACAAGGAGATAAGAGGATGACAATGACTAACACAGTAGGGCTCTGGGGAGATTTGGTTATAACTTATCTGATCAAATGTTCATACATGCTCATACTTGCGTACTGTATTCCATGCACTTGAAGGTGCAATTGTTTATGATGTATTGTCTAACTCGTTAATCTAATATGTACCCTGATCTGGAACCTGTAAGTTGATTACAGCTGAAATTGGCTACTGTAAAACAAATAAATAATAGTGTGACAAATAGTATACAGCTATATGCTAAATCCATGTATCTTGCAAAGATGCAGTTTCACCTATTGTCTGTACTAAGGATGTAACGATGAAAAGTATTAATTGTAACCGCAGTAGAACTCTCAACGGTTAGTTTTACCGTTTTTAATTCAAATTTTGGGGAAATCCAAGATTGATAGCCGCAATTTGATAAACTAACGGATGGACTTGCTAGCTTATACGCTAACATGAATACAAGATACATCAACGTACTTCCCCATTAATAAACAAGATAGCCCAATCTAAACTTGTATAAACACATTTCTGTCTGAGTAACTAAGCTATTCAATTGTGTACATTGAAACTACAAGTTGTGCTCTTTTAAGACAGAGACTGATATGAACTCGGAGGAATATGATTCAGAAGTGTTTTGACGGTGTATTCAAGAGGATAATAATACTTCACTCTTATCAGTGAAGTATTACAAACACAAAACATGCAAAACAATGGGTTTTCTAACAGTGGGTTTGTTTATTTTAGTTATTTAAAAATATCTAAAGATTTCAGTGTGTGTATAAGTACCATTTAAGCACTTAACATTTAACCATACCGCTATAATAATGATACCCATAATAATGTTGGTCACAATAATGGTAGTATGACATTTTGTTATATTGTTAGTCTGTACAAAAAACACGATGCAAGCTCTCTATGGATTGTAATGTAGTTGTGGACAACATTTGAACGGTAATGGTATTTTCCAGCTATCACTTTCCAAAACTTACAATACTTGAAGTGAGGCAAGTCCTCCTCTTCTGTGCTTGCAGAACTGGGCAGGTAATCCTGTAGAAGCTGAGCACATTTTGTATTGTCCTCTAGCTCTGCAAGCATCACTGCTGTATTTCCTTCCTGCATGAATGAAAAAGTGTTTTGGCTGAATTCTCTGTACATTCTGTGTGCTGGTCAACTTATAGGCAAAGCTGCTTACGTTGTCTTTTATGTTGGGGTTCCCACCATTTGTTAAGAGCAGCTTCAGGTTTTGATAACATCCCCAAAGCGCAGCAATGTGAATGGGAGTTAGGCCATCTGATGATCTATGAAAAAAACAGAAAAAACTACTTAAATCACTTTTCTTAAATTTTCTTAAACGCTGTGGTTTAACACATTTCCAAATGACATTGGACACTTTATTATGGGCTGTTCAGACACTGACAAAAGAAAACAAGTATTATATTCAGCAATTAAAGATGGTGGTAAAATAATGGCAGGAACTATAATTAACAGTGCTGTTCCGATCGGGTTTTATGCTGCCAATTACAATACCAATCATCCATGAGAGAGATAAGTTCATACCAATACCGATCATATGTATTAGTCGTAAATGTTCCTATTTATTTGTGACATTTTACAATACCACAACATTTAAAATACAAAAGTTCTTTATTCCGTAACATAACATAAGTTTACTTCGTTTTGATCAAACAATTGTAAGAATCACATTTTTAAAGTAAGTTTTCAGGCAATCCCTGCGCTTACTCACTGAAAGTTTGTAAATGTTTTAATATAATTTTTATACTAAATAATATATTGCGAGTAACAGTTTGAATTGAAAATTGTAATAAACAGAATTTCTTCTAAATTTAATCATCACCCAATCGCACTCAAATTGAATCGTGAGATTCTAAAGATGTAAAGATATCAAAAACCCACGGTACAATATTATCAGGGTATTAATGCCGCATTACAATATTATTGTAGTATATGTCCAAAAAAAGACTGTTTAAATCATATTTATTACAACAAACAAGTATTTTTAAGTGCAAAGAACTGTGCAAGAACATCCACTGTGTCGCTCAACTTTAACTTTCAGAAAGTTGTGCGATGAGGTAGCGACTTGTCCAATGTGTAACCAGCCTTCCGCCCAAATGCAGCTGAGATAGGCTGCAGCTCCTCTTGCTACTCCGAAAGTGACAAGCAATATAAAATGGATGGATGGAAGTACCTACACACTAAATTTTCATTTGATAACGTCACACATCACGGCATTATTGAGAAGATTTTCAGACAGTAATACCGCAGTATCTACAAACGTGTTACATCCTATGAGGTTCATATCCCTAATCAATAAATAGTACAAAATAACTACAGCGAATAAAGCAAAAACTAGCTATTTAAACCATTGGCATTTGCCTTCAAAGTCCTCCTACATCCAGGTACTGCATTTGATTACTAGCGCCTACTAAGATTATTTTGAGAAAATAACGTCGATGTAATCACGCTAGTATCAGCCATAACTGATACTACTCTTGGTATTGACCACCACCGAGTTATAGGTTGATTCGCCCTTTTCTTACTACTACTGACTGCGACAATGCTGACACACCAACCATTCTTATATTATTCTTTCTCCACTCTTTTTTATTCTCGATTTTAATTTCCTGTTAATAGCTGCTTACTTTCTGCTTTAACACAGTTCCATCTAGGGCTGGACGATATGGCCTTTTATTAATATGTCAATATTTTTGGGCAATGTCACGATACACGATATCATTACGATATTTTGCCTTAGCCTAGGATGAACCCTTGATACATATAATCACACCAGTATGATGATTCTATGTGTCTACATTAAAACATTCTTCTTCATACTGCATTAATATATGCGCATTTTAAACTTTTCATGCAGCGAGGGAAAGCACAATTATGTCAATTTAGCAAAACTATATTTAAACAGTTATTAAGCAGTGGCACAAACATTCACGTCATTTCCAAAACAGAAAGTGCAAGATTGTCAGAGACATTTTAAAACAAGCTATTAGTGCACTTTTGTAAATGATGTCACTAAGATGACGTATCAAAACAACACTAAATTAAAGTGGACGTTTTATACAGAACGGCACTACAATAGTTAAAACAAAGTGCACTTTTGTGCATGTCACACAAGATATTTCAATAAGTGTCCAAAAAAAAATTAGCTGCATAATAGGAAATTAAATGGTATATGCCCATTGTTCTGTGGTATGTTCCTGCCGACGTTATCTCCTGTTTTTTTTTCATACGGTGTTGATCTGGAAATTGTTGCTTCGGCATTTTGTTGGTGTGGCACCAAACGGAGATGTTGACATGCAGTTTCAAGCACTCTTCATTCTCTAGCGGGCGACTTTTCAAATGATGCTACAAATTAGCAGTGCTGCTACTTTTTGTAGCAACGCTTTTGCCGCATAATTGTTCAACATATTCCCGCTTCAAGCCAAACCAACGCCAGACAATGCACTCTGTGCTGTTTTTCTTGGGAATTAATTCTTCCTCCATTAGTTACCAGATTCGCACCTTCTTTCTCTCGTATTACCACTCGCAACGCACCGTTAGCATCACAGCTAATTTTACCCATGTAGCTACCTCTCTGCTCGGGGAGAGCGTGTGACGTTGCACGCGTGACGTATGTAAGAATGTGCACTTGTTTATGTCTCTGCGAGAAGGATAGACAAGAAAGAGGGAGAAACGCCTGTAGTGTAATGCCCGCAGCCAAAAGCAACTGTGTGAGAACATGTACTCGAATATCATGATAGTCATTTTCTATATCGCACAGAGACAAACCCACGATATATCGAGTATATCGATATATCGCCGAGCCCTAATTCCATCTACACTTCTTAAACTTAATCAAGCAATTATTTATTGGTGTTGTTTCAAGCCAACTTAGCTGTTAGCGTCACTTTTATCATTCCTACTCCTCCTGAATTGCTCTTGGTGTGTAACATGTTTAGCTTTACTTGATAATGATACTAAAGATACTTATAAATGCAGTTTATTTGCCAAAACGGAGGTGATTATTATTAGTTCAGGGGAGCCGTGCCACACAGTGTATGGAGACACATAACTAACTGCTAGCCGCACATCAGCCGGGGGGTTTTTAAATAAGTACAGTGTCAGTCAGAGATGATTTGTGTTTGTGATTGGCATTCAAATTCATTACTCGCAGTGACGATCGCATATACGATACCAACCGATGGCTGATGCATCAGTACATCCCGAATAATTAACTACAGAATATCATCCAATGGCAGACATGTTGTGTATGCTCTAATATGACAGAAACCATATCACAGAATTGTGTGTGTGTGTGTCACTTACCTAACATTTGGGTCAGCTCCATGTTGCAGGAGCAGTTTCAAGCATCGCAAGTTCTTTTCAGTCTCTTTGCCCACGGCCAAATGTATTGCAGCTACCCCATTAGTTCCCACAGCATCAGGGATTGCACCCTGGGACAGAAGTAGCTGCACAGATCTGTGAACGACGATATATTTTTTACAACTCTGTCACTCATCTGTCATCAAGCGTGATACCTTAATTGATTCGGTGAAGACACAAAAGCAAATTTCAATCTGACATTGGTATACATTGACCCACCTGTATCAATCACTGTCTAAATCAGACCTGGCCATTCTGCAGCCCAAGGGCCACATCCGGCCCTTTGTGTGTCCCTGTCCGGCCCGCGTGAGGCAAAAATAACATGGCGTACCACATAAATTGATGTGGCAGGTCACGTTAAATGACGTGGGGGGCCACATTAGAATTATGTGGCATGCCACATTAAAATTATGGGAAGGATTACTTTAAAATGAAGTAGCAGTTGACAATAACATGATGTGGTGGGCCAAAATACAATAACATGGCGTACCGCGACCCCGAAAGGGATAAGTGGTAGATACATGGATGGATGTAGCAAATAAAATGGCATGGGGGACCACATTAGAATTATGTGGTGTGCCACTTTAAAATGATGGGACGGATAACTTTAAAATGAATAATTACGCCCAATTGTAGCTGAGATAGGCTCCAGCGCCCCCCGCAACCCTGAAAGGAATAAGCAGTAGTAAAATGGATGGATGGATAATGAAAATAATATGGAGTACCACATAAAATGATGTGGTAGGTCACATTAAATGACGTGGCAGGCCAAATCTGGCCCAGTCAATTAACATACTGCTTATTGGTACTATAATAACAATACAGTTGCATGTAGGGCTGGGCGATATATCGATATATCGTGTGGTTGTCTCTGTGCGATATAGAAAATGACTATATCGGAATATTCGAGTATACGTTCTCACGCAGTTGCTTTTAGCTGCGGGCATTACACTTCAGGCTCTTCTCACTCTTTCCTTTCTCTCCTCACAGACAAGCAGGCGCACATTCTTACATATGACACATACTGTCACGTCATACGTCACATATGTATACGCCCTCGCCCAACAGAGAGGTAGCAGATTGGGCTACGTTAGCTGCTAACATAGCTGTACGAGTGGGAATACGAGAGAAAGAAGGTGCGGATCTGGTAACAAATGAAGGAAGACTTAATTCTCGGTAAAAACAGCAGGGTATCCATCGTCTGGCGATGCTTCGACTTCAAGTGGGAATATGTCGAACAGACAACCGTAATTTGTCAAGTGTGGGGAAAAAGCGTTGCTTTAAAAAGTAGCATTACTGCTAATATGTAGCATCATTTTGAAAAGTCACTCACTAGAGAATGAAGAGAATTTCATAATGTTCGTCGTAACCTACCACATAGTGAAGGACGAATACTATTTGATTTCCTATTATGCAGCTCATTTTTATTTGACACTTAAAATGTCTCTGACAATCTTGCACTTTTTGTTTTGGAAATGACTTGAATGTTTGTGCCACTTTTTAATAACTTTAATAAATACACTTTTGGTCAATTGACTGAGTTGTGATTTCCCTCGCTGCATGAAAGTTTAAAAGTAGCATATATGAATGCAGTATGAAGAAGAATGTTTTAATGTCATACTGCTGTGATTATATGCATCAAGTGTTCATTCAAGGCCAAGGCAAAATATCGTAATATATATCTTATATCGCGATATGGCCTAAAAATATCGCGATATTAAAAAAAGTCAATATCGCCCAGCCCTAATTGGACGGATTACTTTAAAATTGACTGCTACTCCATTTTCCATAATTTTAATGTGGGCCCCCCCACATGCATCTGGGGATAGGTTGATTGGCAACACTTGTGTGTGAATGTGAGTGTGAATGTTGTCTGTCTATCTGGGTTGGCCCTGCGATGAAGTGGAGACTTGTCCAGGGTGTACACCGCCTTCTGCCCGATTGTAGCTCATAGGCACCAGCGCTCCCCGCGACCCCAAAGGGAATGAGTGGTAGACAATGGATGGATGGAGTAGCAGTCTACAATAAAATGACGTGGCAGGCCACGATACAATAACATTGCGTACTACATAAATTGATGTGGCAGGTCACGTTAAATGACGTGGGGGACCACGTTAGAATTATGTGGCATGCCACATTAAATTTATGGGAAGGATTACTTTAAAATAAAGTAGTAGTTGACAATAAAATTACATCATTTTATGTGGTAGCCATATTATTGGGTACCACATAAAATTATGTGGCAGGTCACATGAAAAATGTGTGTGTGTGTGAATTATGTCGCGTGCCACTTTAAAATGATGGGACAGATTACTTTAAAATGAAGTAACAGTCTACAATAAAATGATGTGGCGGGCCACAATACGATACTATGGCGTACCACATAAAATTATGTGGCAGGTCACATTAAATTACGTGGGGGGTTCACATTAGAAGTATGTGTCATGCCACTTTAAAATTATGCAACGGATTAATTTATAATGAAGTAGCAGTCTAAAATAAAATTATGTAGTGGGCCAAACTACAATAATATGGCGTATTTCATAAATTGATGTGCCAATTTAAAATTATGAGAAGGATTACTTTAAAATTAAGTAGCAGTCTACAATAAAATGACGTGGCGGGCCACGATACAATAATATGGCGTACCGCGACCCTGAAAGGACAAGTGTTACAACATGGATGGATGGACCACTTAAAATTATGTGGCAGGTCACATTAAATGATGTGGGGGGCCACGTTAGAATTATGTGGCGTGCCACTTTAAAATCATGGGACGGATTACTTTAAAATGAAGTAGCAGTCTATAATAAAATGATGTGGCGGGCCACAATACATATGGCGCATCACATAAAATGTGGTCACATTAAATGACGTGGAGGGGCAGAGTTAAAATGACGTGGTGGGCCAAATTTGGCCCAGTCAATTAATATCTATCCATTTTTCACGGTGGAAGAGGGGTTAGTGCGTCTGCCTCAAAATACCAAGGTCCTGCAGTCCTGGGTTCAATCCCAGGCTCAGAATCTTTCTGTGTGGAGTTTGCATATTCTCTTTGTGAATGTGTGGGTTCCCACCAGGTACTCCAGGCTCCCACTTCCAAAGACATGCACCTGGGGATAGGTTGATTGGCAACACTAAATTGGCCCTAGTATCTGAATGTTGTCTGTCTATCTGTGTTGGCCTTGCGATGAAATAGCGACTTGTCCAGGGTGTACCCCGCCTTCCGCCCGATTGTAGCTGAGATAGGCGCCAGCGCCCACCCCTCGCAACCCCAAAAGGGAATAAGGGTAGGAAATGGATGGATGGCATTTTTCTAACGCTTATTCTCTTCGGGGTCGCTGGAGCCTTTCAGCTACAATTGGGCGGAAGGCGGCGTACACCCTGGACAAGTCGCCACATCATCCCAGGGCCAACACAGATAGACAACATTCACACTCACATTCATACTGCTTATTAACACTATAACAGCAATACAGTTGCATGTTTCGACTAACAATTAGAAATGAAATAAAATAAGGTGTTGG
>NC_084632.1:14521677-14581677 GCF_033978795.1 Nerophis ophidion | reverse complement strand
TGGGTTTTGGAATAAGCAGGAGTTGCCAGAGAAAACGCCACCGGGATGCATCTTAATAAATACAAAGTACTTGTAATGGCAGTTGTTGCATGTTTTAAACCCCAAGACACAAATATACATTTGAGTATATTTGTGTATATTATACATGGTAATATACATATACGACAAGTCAAATCAGGCACGTTTATGAGGAGGAGACCATGCAAAGAAGAAGGCCGATGAGAAGGAACATCAAACTGGGGAAGATTGACCCAGCGTGATTGGGAAGGGTGAGTTTGCAGTCCTCGTAAGGCTCCAAACATGCTGCGTAAGCCATCACGTGGGCGATGTAGCTCTGCTCCTGGACCCCATGGAAGAGGTGTGACATTGGTCCTTTGGCAAAGATGGCCACATCTTCACTGCCATGGGTCTCTGAATCAAGAGGGACCGTTGCTTGTTGAAGATATTCATCACCCGCTGCAAAAGAAAGGGAAATATGATTGTAGTAGTTTATTTTGTCTGTTAGTCTTAATAGACTACATTAAGGGCTGTTATTCTATACAAATATAAGATTTTGTTCTACTTATGTTCGATAAAAGAGGCGGTCCCGCAAAAAAACTGTTACACTGTCAATCAAAACTAAATAAGTGCAGAATATCTGATTCGTTGTATATACAGTAAAAAATCACTCACGCTTTTCGGGGTAGTCCCAGATGTGGGCGTTTTTGTGCGCAGACAGGTGTGGGAACAGTGATATACTTGCGTATTTTTAAAAATATTTATCTTTACACTTAGTGAAACATTTTCATTTAACATTTATATTTAACATTTGATTTAGATATAACATTTAATATATTTATAATCTAAAATGTATGTTTGGATTCAACATTTAGATTTAGATTTAAATTATTGATTTGGATTCAACATTTAGATTTGACATGTTTTATTTTATTTTACATTTATATTTATGTTTCTCATTTAAATTTAAGATGTATATTCAATGTGTATATTTAACATATATTTGTTTAATATTTTACATTTAATTTTAGATTGAACAATTAGCCTTTGATTTAACAATTATATTTAAGATTTGACATTTGTATTTTGATTTCACAATTAGATTTAACATTTATATCTAGCATTTCATATTTAGATTTACATTTAACAATTACATGTATATTTAACATTTATATTTCAATATATCATTGATATTTAACATTTAGATCCAGATTTAACATTTATTGTCTAACATTTAAATTTGTCATTTTACATATATATTTACTTGTAACTTTTAAAGTCAACATTTGTATTCAATATGTATATATAACATCTATTTATATATATCTTTTAAGTAATATTTTACATCAGCATTAGACTGGACATTTACATTTAGCATTTAGATTTATATTCAACATTTAGATTTATAATGAACAATCCATCCATCCATCCATCCATCATCTTCCGCTTATCCGAGGTCGGGTCGCGGGGGCAGCAGCCTAAGCAGGGAAGCCCAGACTTCCCTATCTCCAGCCACTTCGTCTAGCTCTTCCCGGGGGATCCCGAGGCGTTCCCAGGCCAGCCGGGAGACATAGTCTTCCCAACGTGTCCTGGGTCTTCCCCGTGGCCTCCCACCAGCTGGACGTGCCCTAAACACATCCCTAGGGAGGCGTTCGGGTGGCATCCTGACCAGATGCCCGAACCACTTCATCTGGCTCCTCTCGATGTGGAGGAGCAGCGGCTTTACGTTGAGCTCCTCCCGGATGGCAGAGCTTCTCACCCTATCTCTAAGGGAGAGCCCCGCCACCCGGCGGAGGAAACTAATTTCGGCCGCTTGTACCCATGATCTTATCCTTTCGGTCATGACCCAAAGCTCATGACCATAGGTGAGGATGGGAACGTAGATCGACCGGTAAATTGAGAGCCTTGCCTTCCGGCTCAGCTCCTTCTTCACCACAACGGATCGATACAACGTCCGCATTACTGAAGACGCGGCACCGATCCGCCTGTCGATCTCACGATCCACTCTTCCCCCACTCGTGAACAAGACTCCTAGGTACTTGAACTCCTCCACTTGGGGCAGGGTCTCCTCCCCAACCCGGAGATGGCACTCCACCCTTTTCCAGGCGAGAACCATGGACTCGGACTTGGAGGTGCTGATTCTCATTCCGGTCGCTTCACACTCGGCTGCGAACCGATCCAGTGAGAGCTGAAGATCCTGGTCAGATGAAGCCATCAGGACTACATCATCTGCAAAAAGCAGAGACCTAATCCCGTGGCCACCAAACCGGAACCCCTCAACGCCTTGGCTGCGCCTAGAAATTCTGTCCATAAAAGTTATGAACAGAATCGGTGACAAAGGACAGCCTTGGCGGAGTCCAACCCTCACTGGAAACGTGTCCGACTTACTGCCAGCAATGCGGACCAAGCTCTGACACTGATCATACAGGGAGCGGACTGCCACAATAAGACAGTCCGATACCCCATACTCTCTGAGCACTCCCCACAGGACTTCCCGAGGGACACGGTCGAATGCCTTCTCCAAGTCCACAAAGCACATGTAGACTGGTTGGGCAAACTCCCATGCACCCTCAAGAACCCTGCCGAGAGTATAGAGCTGGTCCACAGTTCCACGACCAGGACGAAAACCACACTGTTCCTCCTGAATCCGAGGTTCGACTATCCGGCGAAGCCTCCTCTCCAGTACACCTGAATAAACCTTACCGGGAAGGCTGAGGAGTGTGATCCCACGATAGTTGGAACACACCCTCCGGTCCCCCTTCTTAAAGAGAGGGACCACCACCCCGGTCTGCCAATCCAGAGGTACCGCCCCCGATGTCCACGCGATGCTGCAGAGTCTTGTCAACCAAGACAGCCCCACAGCATCCAGAGCATTAAGGAACTCCGGGCGGATCTCATCCACCCCCGGGGCCTTGCCGCCGAGGAGCTTTTTAACTACATCAGCGACCTCAGCCCCAGAAATAGGAGAGTCCACTAAATTTGGATTTAAATTTAACATTTAGATTTTACATTTAGATGTTACATTTAGATTTGACATTAGGCATTTTACATACAACAAGCATACATCTGTAGTTGCAATTTAGATTCAACATTTAGAGTCATATTTACAACTCAAATGTGAAGAAAATACAGATAAGCTAAATGTGAGAAAAGTGAGCTAAATATAAAATGCTTCCATGCTATAGTTGTGTTGGATCTCACTAGATCGTGCATTTTCCCCTATTTTGAAGTGGTTAAACACTGCACCAGCGCCACTTAAGCACTTTGTCCAGTTTACATCTGCTATGACAACTAGAAACACAAGGGCCTCCACCAGGGGGCAGTGTAGTGTACCCAGATGTAAAACATATTTTGCACAATCAGCCTTTACATATAAAGCCATAAAGGAATGGAACGACCTCACTACAAACTTGAAAAGTCTAACGTCCACAATTGGAGTTAAAAAGTGGCTTTGGAGCAAACAAAGCTGCTCACGCGGGCAATGAGGTGGCCACTATGATTGACACGTCAACTTTATGTGTATTATATTTTTCCATGAGAGCATTTTGTTGTAAACTGTGAGGTGTGTCTGTTAAAATTATGGTTGTTTTTACAAATGATGACAGATGTGAACAAGAGCATGCATTGTCGATGTGTGATGACGTAAAGGAGGTGTGGTTGTATTGTATATTAAGTATGTGTCAATGAAAGGACATTTTATGACTTTTCTTAATTTGATTACAAGCTATAGTATGATTGTATTGTTACATTTTTACTGCATGATTTTTGTATCCCTTTAATTTAGGTAGCCAGGGACTGCAGATGGAAATGAGCTATTTAGCTATAATCTGCTACAGAACATATGTTAATGTTTATGTGCAGTGTCCCTTCAAATTAAGACTAAACAAAACTAAAAGTGTATACCACTGGAAATCCAGTGCGTCACATCTTCCACCACAAGATGGAGCTGCTTTATTATGTGGTCTTACTTACAAGAAATTGTCTCATTTACATCTGGGCGACTTCCATTGACAAACTGGTATCCCGGCCCATTGGCGTACCCGGCATTGGTAAAGCGCTTGTTGTCCTCAGCAATGCTCCGAGAAACCCCTGCAGATCACATGATGAATTGATACCAGGAAGGTTTTATGGCTCCCTCAGGTCAGCTCTCATCAGCCTGTGTAAACATTTCACCTAAAACAGAGTTTCCTCTGGCTGAACCTCCTCCGAAGGTGAAGACGTGCGAGTGGTCTGCGGTGGCTATCGACAGGGTGTCCAGCTCATTTGTGAGTTCGGCTGCTCGCCCGATGGCTCGGTCAAACTCGATGGCCTCGGTAAGCGACCTCTTGGCCCTGCCGGCATGGTGGCCGTGGTCTATTCTCCCCCTTGAAATGCAAGACAAAGACTAATGATTCTCAGGGTTGCACGTGCGTTATCGCCACCTCTCGCGTATTACATCTGTATTTGAATCTATATTTCCACGGTTGTATATGATGTCTTTGAAAAACAATTATACTTATCTTCCACAAAAAGGAAATATCCTTTCGGGTTTTTGCTGAGAATCTTAATTGCCTTCTCTGTCATCTCAGTGAGGGATGGGTCTGTTGCTGGATTACGCTCCATCTCGTAGCGACAGTCCTTGGGCTCAAAAAGACCTAGCAGCAGTGAGAATAAACTATAAGTGTGGGGGAAAATGGTCGGCTTACAATGCGAGCACGGGAAGTCTACTGATAACTTGTATCCAATCCCCTGACAAATTGTTCTTATGACAATTATGAGTTCAATAAAAGAGGCAGTCCCGCAAATACAACTGTGACATTTAAAAAAAAATAATACCTCTCTGACACTGTCGATCAAAACTGAGCCGGATTTTCCTTACCAGTGCAGAATATCTGATTTGTTGTATATGCCGATTGAAAAAAATCCGTCACAATTTTCGAGGTACCTGCGCAGACAGGTGTGGGAACAGTGGGATATTTGTATGTTTTAAAAACATATTTAGCTTCACACTTAGTGAGACATTTTAATTTTACATTTATATTTACCATTTGATATTTAGACTTAAATTCAACATTTAGATTTAGATTCAATGTTTACATTAAACATGTATATTTGAAATTTAACATTATATTAAGATTCAACATTTACTAAACCGTATTTCCTTGAATTGGCGCCGGGGCGCAAATTAATTTAAAACCTCTTCTCAGCCCCGCACTTACCACAGGCATGCGGTAAAAATAAGCATGCGCTAATTATTTTAGAACCTCTTCTCAGCCCTGCGCTTACCAAAGGCATGCGGTAAAAGTAAGCATGCGCTAATTATTTTAGAACCTCTTCTCACTCCGGCACTTACCAAACACATGCAGTAAAAAATTGAGTGTGATGTAAGCTTGGACCTTAAATCCTACTGAATAGCTCTTAATTTTCTTCCCTTTATGCGATTTCAAATTACCGGTATTGAAATCAGCCTCCTCCATTTTAAAAATGATGACAGGGGAAGTGTCACTCGTGAGCTCACGAGTTTGACCAGGCAGTAATACTAAGCATGCGCTAATTATTTTGCGAAGCGAGTTTGACCAGGCAGTAATTCAAGGCAGGCGCATACTATATGCCCTGCGGAAATTCAAGGAAATACTGTATTTATAATTTAAAATTCATGGTTAGATTCAACATTTCGATTTTGTCGAACTTCTGCAAGCAGTGCGCTTGGATACGCCCCTGCTCGAGCTGGCCGCGGCACGCCCACGCAGCGACAAGGCTGCAGGCAATTGCTCATCAGCACACCTGGGCCTGATGAGAGGGAGGGGCATAAAAGCCAGTGGACCCCAAGAGACCTTCGCCATGATGTAGCCAATCTCCCTGAGTAAGCATCACGTCTGGCCCCCCTGCCTCGTTCCTTGCTCGCCTTCTTTGTGCTCTTCCTCGTTCCCGTTTTGATGTCCTTTGTGTCTTCCTTGTTGCCTGTGATCGTGTCTCGCCTCACGACCTCCTTCCGGATCTCTGCTTGCCCTCCCTTGATCCTCGACCCCTGCTCTGACACAGACATTGTTGCCTCTCTCTATTCCCCGACTGCCTCTTCGCCTTCTCCCTTGGATTCGGCGAAAGACTCATTCAACACGCACCGACAACATCCTCTGGTAAGTGAGACATTTTAATTGTACATTTATATTTACCATTTGACATTTAGACTTAGATTTAACATTTAGGTTTAGATTCAGTGTTTATATTTAACATGTATATTTGAAATATAACATTTACTATAATTTAACATTTACGGTTAGATTTAACATTTTGATTTTTTCAAAGCGCAGACTCGAACTTGCTTTTCCTCGGCAGCTGAAGCTGCCGGGACCTCTGCTGGCAGCACGCTTGGCTACGCGCCTGCTCGAGCTGGGAGCAGCACACCCACGCAGCCTCAAGGCTGCCGGCAATTGCTCATCAGCGCACCTGGCCCTGATGAGAGGGAGCGGCATAAAAGCCAGTGGACCCAACAGACCTTCGCCAGAACGTAGCCAATCTCCCTGAGTAAGCATCATGTCTGGCATGACCTCCTTCCGGATCTCTGCTTGCCCTCCCTCGATCCTCGACCCCTGCTTTGACACAGACATCGTTGCCTCTTTCCAGGCCCCACCTGCTTGCCTCCCCGCTGACTGCCTCTTCGCCTTCTCCCTTGGATTCGGCAAAAAAGTCATTCAACACGCACCAACAACATCCTCTAGTAAATCTCACATTGTTAATACCACACATCGTGCGCACTCATTCACTGTTGGTAGCATACACACCCCACACATTCATCAAAGGTTTAAATAAACCTGGTAAACTGCAGTTCCGCCTTGGTGTAGCCTCCTTCCCTTTGACACATACACACCAGATTTAGATTTAAAATATTGATTTACATTTTACATGTATTTTATTTTACATTTATATTTATTTTTCTCATTTAAATGTAACATTTGTATTCAATGTGTATCTATAGCATTTATTTGTTTAAACAATAAGTAATAATTAACATCATATTTAGATTGAACATTTATATTTAAAATGTAACATTTAGATTTAGTTCGAACAATTAGACGACACCACAAGGTGGATCAGTTTAACAGGTTTATTCAATTATTCAAACCTTTGATGAGTGTGTGGGAGGTGTATGCTACTCTAAGTGTGTGGTGCCAGACGATGTGTAGAGATACTAATGAAAACGTTACCAGGGGATGTTGCACTTCTATAAGTGCAAAGAAAACACCGATCAGAGACACTAATCCATCAAAATCAACGCAATGTAAACCAACAGAGGAGCCATTACCATAGAAACCTGAATAAAAAGGGACAAAGACAACCCCCATTTAGGAGGACCTTATCTGCCCATAGGAAGAAGCAGAAGTCTTAGTGAGGTGATGGCCCCAGAAATGCTATTTCTTTGCTTCAAACAGTAACACTGTACAAATATATCAAATAATGTAATAACCGACAGCCCCTTGGTGAGTTTTTAATAGCCTAAATATGGAAAATGTTTAGCTTCGTCCTCCGGTGATAATGCTACTTGTAAGAAATGTAATTTATTTGCTGCAATGGAGGCAATGATCAATAACTTAGTGGAGCGGCTCAGCCAGGATACCAAAAATAAATGGGGTGGATCGACTTTTGCAAAGGCATTATTTGGTGTTGTTTTTAATTGAAATATTTTCAGTGAAATTACTATTTTTGTGTCCGATACGGTGCTCTGCTACTTACCCATCAGGAAGTCTGTCTTTGACGGATTGACAGCATCAAAGTCTTTTTTGTTCCAAACATATTTAGCGTTCTGTTAGCCATAAAAAAAAAAAAAAAACACACAAATTCACTGGTCAGTGATTTTGTGGGTTGTAAAAACTCTGACGTTACACATTAGTACTAAAAAAAAAGCATTTACCCTTTTATTCTTTAGCCACTCGACAATAAGGTTTTGTCCATCGTTTCGATCTCCTCTAACACTGGAATATTCTGGGTCTTGGATGTCCCTGGGAAACATGTACTCTCGACCACCACCAAGTATGACCTTAATGAGAAAACAAAATTAGTTTTTATTATTTTATGTTACAGTCGGAAGGGAATTAATATGGCCCCATTCGTCGAGGTTTACCTGACACATGAAACGTGACGAATTGGGGGGTGCACTACCCACTCTACCCACCAGAAGGCAGCATAGTGTTGAATAAAATGTACTTTGTGGCAATTCCAACTTTGACATCAGCGTCGGTTGCTATGTAGAATGGCGCTTTCCATCATTTTCAGCAGACTGCATTGCAAAATGATTACCTCACCCTCTTCCTCTCACGTGAGATACACCCAGGAATGGGGCCATATGAATCCCTTCCCTACTGTTCTCAATTTCTACACATTTCATCAAATCCTATGGTTCCAAGAGATACTCCATATCAGTGTTTTTCAACCACTGTGCCGCGGCACACTAGTGTGCCGTGAAATACAGTCTGGTGTGCTGTGGGAGATTATGTTATTTCACTTTATTGGGTTAAAAACATTTTTTGCAAACCAGTAAATTTTAATCCGCAAATGTGCCGTTGAGTGTCTATGCTGTCTAGAGCTCGGCAGAGTAACTGTGTAATACTCTTCCATATCAGTAGGTGGCAGCAGGTAGATAATTGCTTTGTAGATGTCGGGAACATTGTTGGTCGTGATCACAATATGCGGGAGGCAAAAAGGTATCTAACACTTTAACCAAAAATAAACAAAAAGGCATTGTAGCTTAGGGAAGGCTATGCAAAACAAAACTAAAACTGAACTGGCCACAAAGTAAATAAAAACAGAATGCTGGACGACAGCAAAGACTTACAGCGTGTGGAGCAGATGGCGTCCACAAAGTACATCCGTACATGACATGACAATCAACAATGTCCCCACTAAGAAGGATAGCCTCCGCACAACTTAAATAGTCTTGATTGCGAAAACAAAACAGGTGCGGGGAATAGCGTTCAAGGAAGACATGAAACTGCTACAGGAAAATACTAAAAAATGAGGAAAAGCCACCAAAATAGGAGCGCAAGACAGGAACTAAAACACTACACACAGGACAACAGCAAACAACTCCAATAAGTCATGCCGTGACAGTACACCTACCGTACTTTAAGACAAGAGCTATGTTGATGCATGGTTGATTATGGTTTGATTTATATCCAACAATTATAAGAACTACTTTTTATTGTCAATAACGGCTAGTGAGTTTTTTTATGTTTTCTGCTTGAGAAAAAAAATGTGGCTCGGCTCAGAAACGGTTGAAAAACACTGCTCTATCTAACACAGCGGTGTCCAAACATCTTCCAGTACTGAGTAATAAGTCCGGAGGCCATTTGGATATGTTTCAATTTAAAATCCAATACCATATCTACAGTATATATATATATATATATATATATATATATATATATATATATATATATATATATATATATATATATATGGGCTTCACGCAGAGGGGTTAGTGCGTCTGCCTCACAATACGAAGTTCCTGCAGTCCTGGGTTCAAATCCAGGCTCGGGATCTTTCTGTGTGGAGTTTGCATGTTCTCCCCGTGAATGCGTGGGTTCCCTCCGGGTACTCGGGCTTCCTCCCACTTCCAAAGACATGCACCTGGGGATAGGTTGATTGGCAACACTAAATTGGCCCTAGTGTGTGAATGTGAGTGTGAATGTTGTCCGTCTATCTGTGTTGGCGACTTGTCCAGGGTGTACGCCGCCTTCCGCCCCCCGCAACCCCAAAAGTGAGTAAGCGGTAGAAAATGGATGGAGTTTGACTTATCAGTAATTCTTGGCAGGCGCATACTATATACACGGCGGCAATTCAGGGAAATACGGTAATTGAAATACCACAACACTGGATATTGTTCCGATAAGTTACATTTAAGAACTTGCACACAAAGCAACACTGGAGGTGACTATGATGTGTGCATTTTCCGCACATGCCTACTAGGTCGCTTTGCACCGCCGGATGGAGGGGGCGCTGGGGTCCTAAATGGTGGCATTGTTGTGTGTGGACACGGATAAAGTTAGGTGTGATTCACCCTGGATAACCTTATCTGGCTTAGTGTAAACAAAGCCTTAATGTCCTTTGCCTGCTGGGTTGTAGTTTGGAATTGTCCAAAGACATGCACCTGGGGATAGGTTGATTGGCAACACTAAATTGGCCCTAGTGTGTGAATGTGAGTGTAAATGTTGTCTATCTGTGTTGGCCCTGCGATGAGGTGGCGACTTGTCCAGGGTGTACCCTGCCTTCCGCCCGATTGTAGCTGAGATAGGCGCCAGCGACCCCGAAAGGGAATAAGCGGTAGAAAATGGATGGGATACAAAATGGATGGATATATATATATATATACCTCCATATATATACCTAAATCTTGTCCCTTTGGGGTCGCTGGAGCCTATCTCAGCTGCATTCGGACGGAAGGTGGGGTACACCCTGGACAAGTTGCCACCTCATCACAGGGCTATATATATATATATATATATATATATATATATATATATATATATATATATATATATATATATATATATATTTATATATATATATTAATACACTGTAGCACTTTGAGGTTGTTTGCTCAATATAAAGTGCTTTTTACAAATAAAATCTATAGTTATTATCATCTTTATACATATGTAGCCTACAATATGATGGTAATATGACTCAGGTGATGTGCCATCTGAACCGAGGATGTTGTGGCTTGTGCAGCCCTTTGAGACACTTGTGATTCAGGGCTATATAAATAAACATCGATTGATTGATTGGATATATATATATATATATATATATATATATATATATATATATATATATATATATATATTTATTTATTTTAATTTTTTTTTAAAGAAAAAAACAACCTTCTGTATGTCAGTTTTGTTTTATATACATATATGTATATGTATATATATATATATATATATATATATACACATACAGTATATATATTTTTTTTTTTTAAAGAAAAAAAACCCTCTGTATGTCAGTTTTGTTATATTAGTTGGAATGCATGATAAATATCAGACGGATAATTAGTGTGCCGATATGAGGAATTATGATGTCGCACCAATAAAACCTAAAATGAAATGTAAACGTCCCCTAAGCTCATTGTAAACAAACACGGCGTTGATTGTTTTTAGGACATTTTGGGTCTGACTTACTATGATCTAAACACTTCAAGCAAAGCAGCGTGTGCAATCTATGAAATTGTACGTTCTACTCGTCAGCTGGTTGTGTGTGATTTACTAACACGGACTATGCAAACGAAAATGAGTGCAAGTATACAGGGACACTCCCATTTACTGCACATTCATGTTATTATGCTCCTACGTTTGCCATGTTTTTCAACAAGCAGGAGCTATCTACCACATTTTATGGGCATTTTAAAAGCAGTCGCGCAGTGCACCAAAATGTATTTTACTACTCATCGTAGTTTGTTTACATGTACAACTTTCTCCGATGCTGCCACAGAAAGGCGTAATCATGCCATGCCCTCTTTGTCTCATTTTGTCCACCAAACATTTTATACTGTGCTTGAACGCAGAACGTTGAGCTTTGTTGATGTTATTGATTTGTTTGAGTGCTTATCAGGCATATTTGGTTAATCCATGACTGCAAGCTAATCGATGCTAGCATGCTATCTAGGCTAGCTGTATGAACATATTGCATCATTATGCCTCATTTGTAGCTATATTTAAACTCATTTAATTTTCTTTACGTATGTCCTCTGTGTATTTAATTTCTTTTTGCATGGCTCATGACACATCATCTGTATTTAATATTGGCTGCAGTTCTTTTTGTTTGTGTGCCATGTTGTTCCAGACCATAGCAAATGTTAACCAGCTTGCAAAGATTGTAATAACTCCATTAGAAGAAGACAGCCTGCCGTTTCCTTAAACCTGGACACACACATACCGGTACATATATACTTTTGGCTATTCTGAACCAGTAATTTCCAGAAGTTATCTCATCCTGTGTAGAATAAAAATTAAAATACAACATTTCTGTCAACGGAGGTTTGCGTCAGCCTTTTGATAGTAGGCATATATAGACACTTACACCATGTGTTGCCTTCATTATAACACTTATAAAAGGCTTTTAAGTTTTTGCGGCTCCAGACATTTTTTTTGTTTTTTTGTATTTTTTCCAATAAGGCTCTTTTAACATTATGGGTTGCGACCCCTGCTTTGGACCTATTTGCTCTTTTATTCCACTTTTTATGTGGGTATTTCGGAATAGTATTTCGCCCCAGACCCCACTTGGGACACCACTAATCCAAAGCATGTATTGATGAATAACTGACACAACTGACCGTTTAGGGTGGGAGTCGGCAACCAGCGGCTCTAGCGCTGTATGTGGCTCTTTAGCGCCGTCCTAGTGGCTCTCTGGAGCTTTAACAAAAATGTATGACAAATGGAAAAAGACGAGGGGGGAAAAAAATATTTTTGTGTGTGTTAATATGATTTCTGTAGGAGGACAAACATGACACAAACCTCCTTAATTGTTATAAAGCACACTATTTACACTAAACATGCATCACTGATTCGAGTATTTGGTGAGCGCCGTTTTGTCCTACTAATTTTGGTGGTCCTTGAACTCACCGTAGTTCATTTACATGTATAACTTTCTCCTACTTTCTAAGATGTGTGTTATGTCACATCTTTTTGTGTCTCATTTTGGCCACCAAAGCACACTATTTACACTAAACATGCATCACTGATTCGAGTATTTGGTGAGTGCCGTTTTGTCCTACTAATTTTGGTGGTCCTTGAACTCACCGTAGTTCGTTTACATGTATAACTTTCTCCTACTTTCTAAGATGTGTGTTATGTCACATCTTTTTGTGTCTCATTTTGGCCACCAAACTTTTAACGTTCTGCACGAATGCACAAAAGTGAGTTTTGTTGACGTTATTGACTTGTGTGGAGTGCTAATCAGGCATATTTGGTTACTGCATGACTGCAAGCTAATCGATGCTAACATGCTATTTAGGCTAGCTGTATGTACATATTGCATATCTCATGACACACTATTTGTATGTAATATGGCTTTTAATTTTTTTGCTGCTCCAGACGGATTTATTTTTGTATTTTTGGTCCAATATGGCACATTTTGGGTTGCCGACCCCTGTTTCAGGGTATATCAACATATATGCTGGATGTCTTAAAGCTTACATTTATCTCTGTGTTGTGAACAAGTTGATACGAGATGTCCCGACAGCCATTTTGGACGGCTTCACTGCTGAGATCCGAGTCAGCGTACCAACCCCGGTTGGCGGTGTGAGCATAGTTCGCACCTGGAGAGGCATGCTGCACACGGGTTGTCGTGACGATTCCCACCGATTTTCCTGAAACAAGAACAACTGAATTGAACTCCATCCATCCATCCATCCATCTTTTTCCGCTTATCCGAGGTTGGGTCGCGGGGGAAGCAGCCTAAGCAGGGAAGCCCAGACTTCCCTCTCCCCAGCCACTTCATCTATCTCTTCCCGGGGGATCCCGAGGCGTTCCCAGGCCAGCCGGGAGACATAGTCTTCCCAACGTGTCCTGGGTCTTCCCCGTGGCCTCCTACCGGTTGGACGTGCCCTAAACACCTCCCTAGGGAGGCGTTCGGGTGGCATCCTGACCAGATTCCACCTCATCTGGCTCCTCTCCATGTGGAGGAGCAGCGGCTTTACTTCGAGTTCCTCCCGGATGATAGAGCTTCTCACCCTATCTCTAAGGGAGAGCCCCGCCACACGGCGGAGGAAACTCATTTCGGCCGCTTGTACCCGTGATCTTATCCTTTCGGTCATGACCCAAAGCTCATGACCATAGGTGAGGATGGGAATGTAGATAGACCGGTAAATTGAGGGCTTTGCCTTCCGGCTCAGCTCCTTCTTCACCATAACGGATCGGTACAACGTCCGCATTACTGAAGACGCCGCACCGATCCACCTGTCAATCTCACGATCCAGTCCTCCCCAACTCGTGAACAAGACTCCTAGGTACTTGAACTCCTCCACTTGGGGCAGGGTCTCCTCCCCCGCCCGGAGATGGCACTCTACCCTTTTCCGGGAGGGAACCATGGACTCGGACTTGAACTCCTTTTCTAAATTGTATTTCTTTAATTAGTAGCTCGATATTAAAGTTAAAATACCACCAGGTGTGGGGAAATTCACCAATCCCCTTGTTCCACCCCCTGGGAGGTGAGGGGAGCAGTGAGCAGCAGCGATGGCCGCGCTCGGGAATAATTTTGGTGACTGAACCCCCAATTCCAACCCTTGATGCGGAGTGCCAAGCAGGAAGGTAATGAGTCCCATTTTTATAATCTTTGGTATGACTTGGTATGACCTACCCAACTCAGGGCAGACACTAAGCGTACCTGCTTGCTTGGCCCGATGCAGCACGGAGGTCACTTCGTTCCCGTAGACGGCGCTGCAATTGTACCTTGGCGTGGCAGCGGTGACCCCCAGGGTGCCGTAGTTGGCCTTCACGCCGCATAAGTATGCCGTGGCCGTGCCAGCACTGTCTGGCATCTGTTGGTCCACATTGTACGTCTACAAAAACAAATAGCATCGGCATGTTAAGAACTTCACAAGGTGAGAGCATGTCCAATGGTTTTCCTTGCCCTTATGTGGGCTCTACCGAGGCTGTTTGTGTTGTGGTTTGTGCAGCCCTTTGAGACACCAGTGATTTAGGCCTATATAAATAAACATTGATTGATTGATATACAGTATCTACTAAGCTGGTGCACGGAGGTTTTGTGTCAATGTGCAAAACATTCAGCGTGTCTTCTTGTATAAACATGATTCATGCTGATTATTGGAACGTGCACAATACTGGGACAAGTAGACATCCATCCATTCATCCATTTTCTACTGCTTGTCCCTTTTGAGGTTGCAGTGGGTGCTGGAGCCTATCTCAACTGCATTTGTGCGGTAGGTGGAGTACACCCTCGACAAGTCGCCACTTCATCACAGGGCCAATTTCACACTCTCGTCGTGATTCATCAGGACTGGAACTGTTTTGCGTGCGCTCCTAAATATTCCAAAGTCAACTGTCGGCTTTATTGTAAGAAATTGGAAGAGTTTGGGAACAACAGCAACTCGGCGACAAAGTGGTAGGCCATGTAAACTGACAGAGAGGGGTCAGCGGTACAAAGAGGTCGCCGACTTTCTGCACAGTCAGTCGCTACATAGGCCCAAACTACATGTGACCTTCCAACTAGCCCACGTACAGTACGCAGAGAGCTTCTTGGAATGGGTTTCCATGGCCGAGCAGTTGAATCTAAGCCATACATCACAGAGGCCAATGCAAAGCGTTGGACGCAGTGTTGTAAAGCACGCTGCCACTGGACTCTAGAGCAGTGGAGACGCATTCTTTTGAGTAATTAATCACGCTTTTCCATCTGGCAATCGGATTAACCTGTCTGGGTTTGGAGGTTATGGGTTGTACTTGTATAGCGCTTTTATACCTTCAAGGTACTCAGAGCGCTTTGACACAATTTCTACATCCACCCATTCACACACACATTAACACACGGACGGGGGGCCTTCACCCCGACCCATCAGGAGCAAGGGTGAAGTGTCTTGCTCGATGCACGCCGTCCCCATTATTATCATTAAGGTTATTATAATCAATCATTATCAATTAGTGTCATCATTATCAATAATAGTGTTTATTATCCATAAGTATGAATATTGTTGCCAGGAAAAGGGTATATTTCGGACTGCATTGTGCCCAGTGTGAAAATTGGTGGAGGAGGAATTATGGTGTGGGGTTGTTTGTCAGGAGTTGGGCTTGGCCCATTAGTTCAGGTGAAAGGAACTTAAAATGCTCCAGGATACCAAAACATTTTTGGACAATTCCATGCTCCCAACCTTGTGGGAACAGTTTGGAGCGGGCTGTCACGCCAAATTTCTTCCCCCCAACAAAAACCTTCCCCCCGGAAGAAACTACTTGAAGGACCCCAATGAGGGTGGAAGGACCTTAAAGCAGCCCACACAGCTGCCTGTTTTAAAAGCATTATAATTGGCTGATTGTCATAGGTGAAAAATAACGGTGAGGAAAAAATATTAGCATTTCAGCATGCTAACCTTTCAAGCAATTTTTTTTTCTCAAATTTTGCAGCTGTAACCCTTAACGGTGAGGAAAAAATATTAGCATTCCAGCATGCTAACCTTTCAAGCTATTTTTGCTTTGCTAATTTTGCAGCTGTAACCCTTAAGAGTCATATAACTTGGTATTGTCACGCCCTCATTGGGGTCCTTCAGGCATTGGAGGGGCTGTCATGCCAATTTCTTCCGGGGGCAAGGTTTTTGTAGGGGGGAAGAAATTTGGCGTGACAGGGCCCCTTCCTCTTCCAACATGACTGTGCACAAAGCAAGGTCCATAATGGCATGGATGACAAAGTCTAGTGAAAATGAACTTGACTGGCCTGCACAGAGTCCTGACCTGAACCCGATAGAACACCTTTGGGATGAATTAGAATGGAGACTGAGAGCCAGGCCTTCTTGACCAACATCAGTGTGTGACCTCACCAATGCGCTTTTGGAAGAATGGTCCGACAAACACACTGTGCAACATTGTGGACAGCCTTCCCAAAAGAGTTGAAGCTGTAATAGCTGCAAAAAGTGGACCGACATCATATTGAACCCAATGGGTTAGGAATGGGAAGGCACTGCAAGTTCATATGCGAGTCAAGGCAGGTGGCCAAATACTTTTGGCAATATAGCGTATCTGCCTTGTGAGAACGGTGCATTAATGATGTGTGCCATAGGGACAGTTAATGCAAAGGGGGAAATTCGCTTTTATATTCTCATTAATGACGGAGCAGGAAGGAGCTGGTAATACTTTGGTGGTAAAATTCCATAAAAACACAGCATATAGATAAGGGCTGCAGAAACCCTTTTCCTTGAGCATGACCATATCATCCTTTTTTGCAGTGTTTCAATGTCTCTGCAATCTCTGTAAACTGTTTTTTTGTTTTTTTTTCTTAAAGTCGTAACTCATTAACTCGTAACTCCCTTTGTCAATATGAGTGGTCTGACCTTCGACAGTGCACAGTGCGGGAATGTGTCCATGACCAGGCTGGTCTCTTCTCCTGAATGTCCTGCAAGTTGTCCTTTGAGGATGCGGGCAGCAGTTAGCGTTGTTATTCCCATCCCTGGAAGCGGAAGAAAAAAGAAAAAAGTTAGATGACGTCAACAATCAAACCACTCTTGGACCCTTGCAAAGCTCCCTTAATTTACAAGTATGTGAGTTTACAAGAAAAAGTACTCCAGGTTTTTAAAATCCATCCATTGTTGAAAGTCTCTTCACAAAGTGTTCACTAAGTACACAGAACACGAATTATGATGAACATCTTGAACCCTTTTTTTAATTTCCTTTTTTTTTTTTATTGAGACAAAGATTATTTGTGTATTTAATAGAGGTGTAACAGTACGTGTATTTGTATTGAACCGTTTCGGTACGGGGGTTTCGGTTTGGTGCGGAGGTGTACCGAAGAGTTTCCACACGGACATGTTAAGTAGCATAAACAATACTCAAAATGCCGGACATTTTGAGTTATGGTTGTGTGTATTAACAATATACGTTCAGAGTTAAGAAGGCGTTATAAACAAAAGAAATTTCGAGCGCAGGAGGCGCTTTCGTGAGGGAGGGGCAGAGAGCGATAGAGTTATTATAAACGCGCATGCGTCTCCAGGCTGGGGTTTTTATCCATTGATTTATCAGATTAAATTTTTTATTATCAATAGCACGGGTGTCAAAAATGTGCCCCAGAGGCCACATCTCCGTTCAAAAGACTCCGGCTTATTAGTGATTCCTAAAGCCCCAAAAAAGTCTGCGGGCTATAGAGCGTTTTCCGTTCGGGCTCCAGTACTCTGGAATGCCCTCCCGGTAACAGTTCGAGATGCTACCTCAGTAGAAGCATTTAAGTCTCACCTTAAAACTCATTTGTATACTCTAGCCTTTAAATAAACCTCCCTTTTAGACCAGTTGATCTGCCGCTTCTTTTCTTTTTCTCCTCTGTCCTCCGCCTCCCTTGTGGAGGGGGTCCGGTCCGATGACCATGGATGAATTACTGGCTCTCCAGAGTCGGGACCCAGGATGGACCGCTCGTCGGGACCCAGGATTGACCGCTCGCCTGTGTATCGGTTAGGGACATCTCTACGATGCTGATCCGACTCCGCTTGGATGGTTTCCTGTGGACAATACTTTCGCTGCTGTCTTGGATCCGCCTTGAACTGAACTCTCGCGGCTGTGTTGGAGCCACTATGGATTGAACTTTCACATTATCATGTTAGACCCGCTCGACATCCATTGCTTTCGGTCCCCTAGAGGGGGGGGGTTCCCACATCTGAGGTCCTCTCCAAGGTTGTCATAGTCATCATTGTCACTTGCGTCCCACTGGGTGTGAGTTTTCCTTGCCCTTATGTGGGTTCTTCCGAGGATGTCGTAGTCGTAGTGGTTTGTACAGTCCTTTGAGACATTTGTGATTTAGGGCTATATAAATAAACATTGATTGATTGATTGATTTGCGGCCCACAGCTAATGTTTTAAAGGCCCACGGCACATTCTAAAAATACTATCAAAATAAACAAAAACATAACAAAAGTGAAATAAAAAAGCTTGTGTCAGGCTTGTCCCTGACAGTTTGACTATGTTTTAGTTTTTTCCTCTGCATTTGTCTTTGTTTCCTCTGTGTGTGTAGTATTTCCTTGTCAGTGCTCTTATTTTGTATTTTGTATTATTTCTGTGTTGTTCCCTGATAGATGTGTCCCCTCAGCTGCGGCTGATTGGCACCTGGCCACACCTGGTGTCAATCAGCCCGCTCCTATTTAGACCTGTTTTCTCCTCCAGTCGGGGCTGGATTATTGTGGTGTCATGAATTGTCGCTCCTGTCGTGTCGTGCCAGGTCGTGTCTTTGCAGCGTAGCGGTAAGCTATATTTCGGTAGCTGTTTGTAGCTTATTGTTTTTTGTTCCCTGCTTCCAGTTTGTTTTCATATTACAAGTACGACTTCTGTTTTCCTGTTCGCTACCCACTAGTTTCCATGCTAGGCCCTTTTGTTTTTGCTAGCTTCCATGCTAAGCTCCTTTTGTTTTCTAGCTCCCATACTAGCTCTTTTAGTTTGTTATCCGCCTCTTGGGCGCTTTTTGTTTGTACCCTTTTGTTAGGTCTTGTTCTAGTATTTAATTAAATCTTGTTTTCCAGAGTTATTTTGCGACGAACCCCAGGATGCAGAGAAGGAGGCAGGCATTGAATCCGAAAACCTGATTTAATTAAAATAAAATTAAAACAAAACTGTCAGGAACAACCCTGACATCTTGAAGGTTAAATGTAATTTAGAAAAAGTTGCAATGTTGACTAATAAAACAAAGCTGTTTTTTTTTTCTTTCAAACTGTCATTGCTCAAAACATAATATTGAATCAAAATCAATGGTATTATGAATTATTGACTCATCCCAGGTTTCGATTACTTCACATCAAATATTCCACTAAGAAAAATATTTTTGGTGGAAGATTTTGCAAATTTGGTAAAATAAATAACAACAAATATATATATTTTGTTGTTTTCTTACTGTACCGAAAATGAACCAAACCGTGACCTCTAAACCAAGGTGCGTACCGAACCAAATTTTTTGTGTACCGTTACACCCCTAGTATTTAATATTTGTTTGCTTACTATGGTTTATTATTTATTTCTAATTTATTTGTACACTGCTCTGTTACAGAGAACAAGGAAATTGGATAAAATGGCTATGGTATGAAAAGGGGTAGGATTAATTAAACTCTGCTTCTTCCTACTCCTTTTCGGACGTGCTGTAATGAAACAACTGGGATTGTGTGATGCATTATATTGTATCATATGCACGTCGAAATGAACTGGACTGAACTTCCCTTTGGAATGTGTTGCAGTTTTCGACTTAACTTTTTTTTTTCATGAAAACCACTCACGTGTGTGTTACCCATGATATGTGCTGATAAACATCATAAAACAATTACTGCGTTCAGCATGTATATCTTGTTAATGTACGTCCATAAAGTTTGAATTGTGTGTGTAAAATACACACCTTGACCCATGGAATAAACAGAGTGGTAAAGTTGAACTTTCTTTGGGTTCAAACTGGTTCACTGAGATAGTAGTTAAAGAAGTAAGCCTGTTTGTATTACTAGGTTTCTAAAAGAGGGTCATCTAGTGGTAGTAAAACAAATATTTAGTCTCAAAAAGAGCTGCAAAACAAAAGCATGATACTGTTTTTGGATTGTGCCAGAAGTTGAATTTAAAGCATAAAATATTTTCATAACTTTCGAGACGATAGATTGGCTTACAACTAGTTGAATGACAACTTTGTCAAAGCCTGAGCGGGCCTGTAACGCTCTCACTAGCACTTAAAAACATTGAGGAGGGTGGCAGGAACTCTGCCACACAAAAAAAAAATAATGTGCTGACTTGACGGAAGTCGATGCGAATGCCTATGTGCCGCCAGAAAACCAAAAAGAAGAAGAACGCCTACGTGCAATTACTGCCATCACGGCCAAGGCTCCAAAACAACCAAAGAAACGAAAAGTTTTATCTGAGGAGGCAACAAAAAGAAAAACAGAGACAAAAAAAAAAGACTGTCAGGATCAACATTTGGCCCAGCGTGAGCTCAATGCTGAAGGTTTCTGCTAAACTAGTTAAGTAACTTTCAATGCCATCCATCTTCTTCCGCTTATCCAAGGTTGGGTGGCAGGTGCAGCAGCCTAAGCAGGAAGCCCAGACTTCCCTCTCCCCAGCCACTTGGTCCAGCTCCTGCCGAGGCGTTCCCAGGCCAGGCGGGAGACATAGTCTTCCCAACGTGTCCTGGGTTCCCCCCGTGGCCTCCTACCGGTCGGACGTGCCCGAAACACCTTTCTAGGGAGACAATCAGGTGGCATCCTGACCACAGCCCGAACCACCTCATCTGGTTCCTCTCGATATGGACGAGGAGCGGCTTTACTCTGAGCTCCTCCCGAATGACAGAGCTTCTCACCCTATCTCTAAGGGTGAGCTCCGCCACCCGGCGGAGGAAGCTCATTTCGGCCCCTTGTCCTTTCGGTCATAACCCAAAACTGATGACCATAGGCGAGGATGGGAACGTAGATCGACCGGTAAATTGAGAGCTTTGCCTTCCGGCTCAGCTCCTTTTTCACCACAATGGATCGATACAGAGTCCGCATTACTGAAGACGCCGCACCGATCCCCCTGTCGACCTCACGATCCACTCTTCCCTCACTCGTGAACAAGACTCTAAGGTACTTGAACTCCTCCACATAGGACAAGATCTCCTCCCCAACCCGGAGATGGAATTCCACCCTTTTTTGGGCGAGAACCATGGACTCGGAATTGGAGGTGCTGATTCCCATCCAAGTCGCTTTACACTCGGCTTCGAACCGATCCAGAGAGAGCTGAATATCCTGGCCAGATGGAGCCATCAGGAACACATCATCTGCAAAAAAGCAGCCACCAAAGCAGATACCCTCGACGCCCTGACTGCTCCTAGAAAATTCTGTCCATGAACAGAATCGGGGACAAAGGACAGCCTTGGCAGAGTCCAACCCTCACTGGATACAGGTCCGTTCAAATTATATTGCTAATGTTATCTATCGAAAACTTGCGTGGTAGCAATAAATAGCCACCAGCGTGATGGTTTTGACGACTACGAAAAATCTCCCGTTGGTATTTCGTTTCTTCGGACCTGCATCCGCCCCGATGCATTCTTGGTAGTAGCGTCATGTTTGTAGGACAATCCTTGATAGTGTCTGCTATTTAAAATCAGCATAGCCATTAGAGACCTTAAAATGGACATCATGTCAGTATGACGCCATGGGAACTTGGGTCTTCTTTTTGGTAAAAACAGTACTGCTTGAGTCCACTGGTGCCGCCAAAATCAACCAAAACTGAAAGTTATTCATTGGGGCTTGAAAGGACTTCCTTCAGTGCTGACAACATTAGCACTTATTTCATAGTACTTGACCTAAACCACATGTCTACAGGTAAAATTTCCCCTGAATTGGACGGAGTAGTTATTTCTGGCTGGTTTTCTGCAGATTTTGGAACGCCCACCTTAGGCCTGCATTAGTCTGCTGACATCACCTACACAAGACTGGAGGAAATTTCACATTGCGTTGCATGTGTTTTGGTAGCATCTTCATCCTGAATCAAGTTATTTCCACACAAAATTTAAAGGAAACAGCCAACATGTCTGCCAGATGCATTGTTGCAGGTTGTTGCAATACCACTAAAGAAGGGATCAGCCTGCATATGTTTTCCAAATGATGGTAATATGAGGCAAGTATTGACTCAAGACAATGCGATCTCGAAAATCAGGGAGAAAGACCGACTCAGAATCTAGGGAAAAACTGAGAAAAATAGCAGAGCAGATCCAAAACTATAGAAAAAGATTATATGTTTGTGTCCTCTTCTACTGATGTTTTTCGCAAAATGCTGAAAGAGTATTGGTGTCTATGGAAGAGGAAATGGAAGAGCAGGGAAGTCCGGAAATTGTGTTTCTTTTGTATATATTTTTTGCTAATAATGTTAACCATATCAGTTTTGAGGTAATCATAAATTTACCCCAAAGTGCTTTGTGCAAATCTCAATCCTATTGTTATGGGGTTGACTGGCTCTTACATGCACATGCACCCTCTGCTGTTGCCATTTGTAATACAAAGTAGTGTATAGTTCTAATTTATATCCATTAGTAGATATGGACTGCAGCTATAGAAGCGCAACTAACTAATCAATCAATCAATCAATCAACCAATGTTTATTTATCTAGCCCTAAATCACAAGTGTCTCAAACAGCTGCACAACTACAACAAAGATGGCGGGGAGAAGAGGCAATCGAAGTAAAGCAACTTAAATAAGCCCGCCCACATGACGACACATCTTAGAGAGACGATTAGAAAGCAGAAAACGGACTGTGAAACATAATCGATGCAAAAAGTTGACCAAAGAATGACGATACATGTTAGGTAGACCAAGGGTTCTTCACCTTTTTGAACTTGGGCCCACCTTTTCCACTACCGAGAGGCAAGAGGCCCCACTCACATATTGACACCGATTTAGTCATCTTACTCTTAATTTTAATATCAATAATTAAATCTAACCTTCTCCTAGTTTAACAGGATAATCCTCGCCAATTCATATGAAAACATGTGTTAATCACAAAGATTTGTTACGGCCTCAGACTCCTGCCACCACCGCTCATCCATCCGTGTGTTCCAGTGAGAGCACCGCGGGCCACGCCCACGGGCGTTCCCTCTCCGCTGCGGGCGCGCCTTCGCACGGCTGCAGGAGATCTGCAATCAGCGCACCTCTGTGCGATGAACAAGCTGCCTTCTTAAGCCCGCACAACCTGCCATGCCGTGCCGGAGTATAGTCTTCTGTACCTTTTGTAAGCATCCCGTGTCTGGCTTCCATCCCCCGAACTCGCTCTTCCTCTGTGACTTCTGTGTTTCTGTTGTGTCTGATGTTCCTGTTGTCTTCCCGCAGTGCTTTCTGTGTTCTCCTGTTGTTTCCCTTGCCTCTCGGACTGCCCTTTTAGATTCTTGACCTTCCACTTGGACACGTTTTTCTCGACACCTCTCGCTCGCCTTGGTTCATCTGCCTGCCCCAAGGACTTCCGTGTTCCTTCGCTCTCGTTCAACATTTACGGTAACACTCAACAGCTAATCTACTCACATAGTCTTACACCATACACACTCTTGGAATTTGTCACGCTCCATTTCCTTGGTTAATATCATTATTATTTTTTGTTTATTATATTTAGTGTCTATATATAATAAATACTTAGAACAATATAACCCCTTGGTGTCTCTTGCCGTCACCTACCCTCAGTCCTTGCATAACAAGATTATTATCAAGTCTTAGGTCCGACTGATTAAAAAAACAAATACTAAGAAAATACAATGGCCTGATTAATACAAATCTACATAGAACTATGCAATTCTAACTAAATCTATAGTAAACAATGATAATTTATATGTTGGTTTTTTTTTTAATGTCACTAAAATTTAGGTGTAAACGAATACACAGCTCCACAATTTTAGTCATATTTTTTGCGCTTAAGAAACTTCTGTTTGACTTCAGCTCCAAACTGTTCCTGTTTGTTTGACATCGTCATTACTGCCACACGTGGTGGAAATGTGTATTACCACTGAGTACTGCCGCTGCCCATACGGACCCCGTCAGAGAGACAGATACTTTTTGGCGGCCCTCCAGGGGGCGCTCGCGGACAAATGGTTAAGAAACACTTAAGTAGACCACAAGGAAGTGTTTTAAATGTAAAAACAACCACCACAATATGACCCCTTTAAGGTGAGTTTATTTTGGTGTGATGATGTAGTAATACGCATAACTGTAATAGATTAACCAACTTTATTCATATGACATTTTTAGCCAGTCCTTGGGCTCAAGTCAGTTGGGGACCAATGTGTTAAAGGCCTACTGAAACCCACTACTACCGACCACGCAGTCTGATAGTTAATACATCAATGATGACATATTAACATTGCAACACATGCCAATACGGGCGGTTTAGTTTACTAAAGTACAATTTTAAATTTCCCGCGGAGGTTCTTGTTGAAAACGTCGCGGAATGACGTGTCGGGTTGTAGCGGACATATTAGCCCAGCACCACTTACGGCTAAAAGTCGTCTCTTTTCATCGCATAATTACACAGTAATTTGGACATCTGTGTTGCTGAATCTTTTGCAATTTGTTCAATTAATAACGGAGACTATAAATAAGAATACTGTTGGTGGAAAGCGGTGTATTGCAGCTGCCTTTAGCAGCGAAACAAAACCGTTTTTTCTTTGTTTGTTGTGAGGGTTTAATACAGAGCGGTCAAGCGAACATGTTTCTCTACGTCAACCAGCAAGTTTTTGGATGGGAAAATTGTGATATTAAGTCAGCTCTTACTGGAGACTTCAGTGGATTATGGGACCTCCTCCTGCAGCTGTCAAAAAGGCATCTGTGATCTTGGCTCCTCCAGTGGCTTCTCTCTGAGACACTGGCGTTCACTGCAGCCATCCGGCTTTCAGGTATGACTTTACAATCTCACTAAAACACTATTAAAGCAATAAGCGGATAAGGGATTTTCCAGAATTATCCTAGTAAATGTGTCTACTTACATCTGAAACGCTACCACTGCCGTCGCCCGGAGCCGTCGCTTTTCCTTTCATTTTTTTTTTTTTTTTAGTGCCTCACTCTTACTTTCTTCATCCACGAATCTTTCATCCTCGCTCAAATTAATGAGGAAATTGTTGCTTTCTCGGTCCGAATAGCTCTTGCTGCTGGAGGCTATGATTATAAACAATGGGAGGATGTGAGTAGCCCTACAACCCGTGACGTCACGCGCACATCGTCTGTTACTTTCGGTAAAGGCAAGGCTTTTTTATTAGCGAAAGAAAGTTGCGAACTTTATCGTCGATGTTCTCTACTAAATCCTTTCAGCAAAAATATGGCAATATCGCAAAATGATCAAGTATGACACATAGAATGGACCTGCTATCCCCGTTTGAATAAGATAATCTCATTTCAGTAGGCCTTTAAAGGACCCAGGTAATTCCCAACTCATGTTTTCCCTTTGTGGCCCCAGTTAATTTTGTTATTTTGAACAACAAACAACCAAATGTCAACCCCTTCAGCCATAACAACTTCCCATTTGGACTATTCAGTTCCCAGTAATTTGATCACTTCCTCTAAGAACCGTTGTACCACGGCAATAAAAGTTTCACTTTCATGCTCCAATGGCATCTAATTACTGTACTAATTTAAAAAAAAAAAAGCGTTTTAATCAGCTTCCTCCGACCTACCGTCCCCTAGGAAGAGGATGATGTTCTTGGCTTTGTGGATATTAGGCTGGATGTTGAGGGCAGTGTGAAGCGCTTGCTTCCCTTTGTTGTTCCAGTAAGTGGCATGGAGCTCTTCCTCTACAGAGGAAATAAACAATACGTATTATAAAGTTGACTTATTACATTGACAACAATGAAGAATAATGACTTTGTGTGTTGACGCGTTATATGAATTGATAACAATTAGTTTACCTGAGATAGACAAGGTCCCATTGATTGCAATGAAAATCAGTAATCCAAAAAATGCAAGCTTATGTTTCCCGGCCATGGTATTGACGACATGCGTGTTTTGAGATATTGCACAAGGGACAACATACCTCAGCCTTTTTATGGCCGCAGACAAGGAACAAAGGGCACAGGTCGGTTGCAAAGAGGACCCAGCAACATTCACACGTGGAACTGGAGTGCATCTTTTAGTACCTGACTGGTAAATAAAGCATTTTCCTGGCACTGATTCACTGATTGACTTATGTATGACTTCATGCAATCCAGGTGCAAACACAATGACACACTTTCATTAGAATATCTGGTGAATATTAGGTCTTGCCGGCTGTCTTATTTACTGCAGATCATTATGTGATGAGGACGGCCGTAACTTATTTAGTATGTTACTCTATTGCAATTGTATTCAAGCTGGGTTAAATTTTGCTTTAAACATTCCCGCGGGCCGGATTTTGGACCCCGGCAAGCAAGATCCGGCCCGCGGGAAGTCCAAATCATTTTCTACACCTTGTTACTCTCAGTGTCTTATAGCCGCTCAGGCAAATCATTTTCCCATCAATGATGTGACATCGCACTAGGAATATATATATATATATATATATATATATACACACACACACATATACATATATATATATATATATATATATATATATATATATATATATATACACACACACATATATATATATATATATATATATACACAAACATATATATATATACATATATACACACATATACATATACATGGGCTCCTTAAAAAAGGGTAAAAGAGTAGAAAAGCGCTATACAAGTACAACCCATTTACCATTTATATATACACACATATATATATATATACAAACATATATACATATATATACATATATACACACATATACATATACATATACACACACATATATATATATATACACACATATATATATACATATATATATATATGTATATATATATGTATATATATATATATATATACATACATATATATACATAAACAAACATATAAATATACACATACATACATACATATAAATATATATACACAAGTACTTATATGCACATACATATAGATATATATATATATATACATATGTGTATGCATGTGGAAATACTGTCAAAGCGCTTTGGGCTCCTTAAAAAAGGGTAGAAAAGCGCTATACAAGTACAACCCATCTACCATTTATATATACATATATATATATATATATATATATATACATACATACATACATATGCATGCATATATATATATATATATGCATGCATATATACATACATATACATATATATATATATATATATATATATATATATATATATATATATATATATATATATATATTTCCATACATAAGGCCTCCGAGCAAATATTAAATTTTTTATTATTATTATTATTTTTTTTTTTTTGTCCTAACCAGCTACTCAGGCAAATCATATCGTTAATCTAATGCCCATATTGGCTATACGAATTTACTTCACAAAAGAGAAGTGCGGAATACTTCTCTTGTTGCCTTATCTGTACCATATTTTTTGGACTATAAGTCGCTCCGGAGTATATGTCTCACCGGCCGAAAATGCATAATGAAGAAGGAAAAAAACATATATACGTCGCACTGGAGTATAAGTCGCATTTTTGGGGGAAATTTATTTGATAAAATCCAACACCAAGAATAGACATTTGAAAGGCAATTTAAAATACATAAAGAATAGTGAACAACAGGCTAAATAAGTTTATGTTATATGACGCATAAATAACCAACTGAGAAGGTGCCTGGTATGTTAACGTAACATATTATGGTAAGAGTCATTCAAATAACTATAAAATATAGAACATGCTATACATATACCAAACAATCGGTCACTTCTAATAGATAAATCCCATGAAATGTTCTTCCTCGATGTCGCTTCTAAACAACTCTGCCAACTCCAAAGGTATGCGCCGCTTCCTCTTGTCGTTGCCTGCTGCATATTTCACTACGTCCATCTTGTAATCTGCAGTACACGATTTCCTTTTCGGTACCATTTTTGTTCAGCCCTTCTCAGTTTTTATAAGTTACCGCCAACGATGAAATGATCAATTTTAATAGCTACAGCAGTAGCATATAGCAGTTAGCATCCCATGACCCACAATGCACTTCTCCCATGACCTTCCCCCGCTGAATTATTTTTGGTTGACATGTGTGTGACGATTATTGACATTTTTCTTCGTCTCTTCCGCGAATGAGATAAATAATATTTGGTATTTTACGGTAATGTGTTAAAAATTTTACACATAAGACGCTCCGGAGTATATGTCACACCCCCGGCCAAACTATGAAAAAAACTGCGATTTTTAATCCATAATCGCATAATTCTGTCAGGACAGGCACGTTTCTCAGAACTCGAGCTTTTCGTCGAGATGATTTCATTAATTTTGTTAAGAGGCCAATTGATCAAATATATCTATCCATCCATCTTCTTCTGCTTATCCGAGGTCGGGTCCCGGGGGCAGCAGTCTAAAAAGGGAAGCCCAGGCTTTCCTCTCCCCAGCCACTTAGTCCAGCTCTTCCCGAGGGATCCCGAGGCATTCCCAGGCCAGCCGGGAGACAGTCTTCCCAACATGTCCCCCCGTCGCCTCCTACCGGTCGGACGTGTCCAGAACACCTCCCTCGGGAGGCGTTCGGGTGGCACCCTGACCAGGTACCCGAACCACCTCATCTGGCTCCTCTCGATGTGAAGGAGCAGCGGCTTTAATTTGATCTCTCCCCGGATGGCAGAGCATCTCACCCTATCTCTAAGGGAGAGCCCCGCCACTCGGCGGCGGAAACTCATTTCGGCCGCTTGTACCCGTGATCTTGTCCTTCGGTCATAACCCTAAGCTCATGGCCATAGGTGAGGATGGGAACGTAGATCGACCGGTAAATTGAGAGCTTTGCCTTCCGGCTCAGCTTCTTCTTCACCACAACGGATCGATACAGCGTCCACATTACTGAAGACACCGCACCGATGCGCCTGTCGATCACACGATCCACTCTTCCTGATCCCATTGTTTGGATTTTGTAGAGCAGCGCAAAAAAAGAGACTCCAAGAAAAATACACAAGACAAAACAAAGAAGCAAGCAGGAGAGATAAGGGGGAGGAGAGGGAAAGTGTTTGCCTTTGATGAGTGCCAGAGAGAACGATAAAGAAGATTGAACCACACAACCCAAATAAATCACGAAGACACAAATAATATTCTCAATCCTGATATATAAATGTTACAAAAACAGTGTATAAAAATACATCTTGCATATAAAATACATTCGCAGACATTTCAAATCGAAAAGTAGAGTGACAGTAACTTGGACAGACAAAAAAATGCCACTGAGGTCCGGATACCGACTTCAACAAAACGGATACATTCTCCTAAAAAACCTGTAGCAACGTACAGTATTATTATAAATTCTTAAGGTCCATTGGTATTACAGCTTGGCACGGCATGGCGGCGCCTAGTTCAGAGTCCGGTACTAAATTCAGTCCAAACATGTGCACCAGTCCTGAACAGTTCTGCCTCCACGCTGCCTTCAAGTTATTCTCGGTGTGTAAATAACAACATTACAGCTCCTTAAAAGGTCTGAAAGACGAGAAAAGTAGAGACAAAAAAACCTTACCGGCAAATGGAAGACAGCAAACTACTTTGTGCAAGTTGGTAGTTTTGTTGCCAGCGTATAATGAAAATAGGGTTTTTAAATAAAATAAAGCACATAAAGCTCTACATTTGCAACGCTCAAAAAGAGTAGCACTGTTGTTCTTGTTTGCATATTTGCACAATGTCCAAATGTTTGCTTCCATTTCAAAAATGACATGTCAGGATGTTTACTGGGATATGTTGGTCCGGGCTCTCTACACACACTTGACAGTGTGTTCTGGCAATGCTGACTTAGTGGGGACATCGCTCTGTTTACACAGTTACCTTTAGGGGACTTTGGACGGTATGGGGACCAAAAAACAGGCCCCCTTAAGGGAAACCTTTTTAAATGATAGTCAGATAGTTTTGAAGATGTCTGAGTGATTTTTAAGCTTTGGCCCATAGAACATGTTTACTAGTTAGTTTGAGTGTGAGACATTTGCACAGCATACCCCTCATCAGGCTGTAGCCGGTGCATTTAAGTGGTGAAACTTCCTAGAAGAGGACAGCTGTAGTGCTATATTCTGAGGATCATGTCATATTTAATTTGAATTTTTTATTTTTTTAATGGTCCTCAGTAGTCACATACAAATGTGTGTGAATAATGCAAAATTATTTCAATTTGGTCCCCATGAACCATATTAACTCTTTTTCCCAAGGGTCCCCAGTAAGACTAATCAGCACATTACTACATCAATCCAGAGATTTAAAGACGTGTATGAGCTAACTGGGTAGTGGCCATTTTACCAAATTTTTTTTAATGCCTCCACAACCTGTAGAAAGGGTGGTCCCCACAAGTCATGATCAAAAACTTGATCCCCATTCCAAATGATAACCAGTATGTGTGTATGTGTGTGTGTGTGTGTGTGTGTGTGTGTGTGTGTGTTCTGGCAAAGCTGACTTAATGGGGACATCGCTCTGTTTACACAGTCACCTTTAGGAGACTTCGGACGGTATGGGGACCAAAAAACAGGCCCTTAAAGGGAAACTTTTTTGAATGATAGTCAGATAGTTCTGAAGATGCCGGAGTGATTTTTTTTAAGCTTCGGCCCATAGAACATGTTTACTGGTTAGTTTGAGTGTGAGACATTTGCACAGCATACCCCTCGTCGGGGGGTAGCTGGTACATTTAAGTGGTGAAACTTCCTATAAGAGGACAGCTGTAGTGCTATATTCTGAGGATCATGTCATATTTAATTTGACTTTTTTTTTTTTTTAAATGGTCCTCAGTAGTCACGTACAAATATGTGTGAATTATGCAAAATTAATTAAATTTGGGCCCAATGAACCATACGAATTCTTTTTTCCCCAGGGTCTCCAGTAAGTACGAGCAGCACAATACTTCATCAATCCAGAGATTTAAAAACATGTATGAGCTAACTGGGAAGTGGCTATTTTACCTTATTTTTTATGCCTCCACAACCTGTAGAAAGGGTAGTCCCCACAAGTCATGATGAGAAACTTGGTCCCCATTCTGAACACACACACACATATGTGTGTGTGTGTTCTGGCAATGCTGACTTAATGGGGACATCGCTCTGTTTACACAGTCACCTTTAGGGGACCTCGGACAGTATGGGGACCAAAAAACAGGCCCCCTAAAGGGAAACTTTTTTAAATGATAGTCAGATAGTTCTGAAGATGCCTGAGTGATTTTTTTAAGCTTCGGCCCATAGAACATGTTTACTGGTTAGTTTGAGTGTGAGACATTTGCACAGCAGCCCCCTCGTCGGGGTGTAGCTGGTAGATTTAAGGGGTGGAACTTCCTATAAGAGGACAGCTGTAGTGCCATATTCTAAGGATCATGTCATATTTAATTTGAAATTTTTTTAAATGGTCCTCAGTAGTCACGTACAAATGTGTGTGAATTATGCAAAATTAATTAAATTTGGGCCCAATGAACCATATTAACTCTTTTTTCCCCAGGGTCCCCAGTAAGTACGAGCAGCACAATACTTCATCAATCCAGAGATTTAAAAACATGTATGAGCTAACTGGGAAGTGGCTATTTTACCTTATTTTTTTATGCCTCCACAACCTGTAGAAAAGGGTGGTCCCCACAAGTCATGATCACATGATATGTGTGTGTGTGTGTGTGTGTTTGTTGGCTGTATAAAGGATTATTGCATAATGCGTCTTCTACATGCACGCTATGTACTTGCATTATTACGGATGTGTGAGGTCGGGTGTCATCTGGACAGCCAAAGAAGGCACAGGAGTCCCAACATTAGGTTCGAAGGTGTGCTCGCGCACCCGGCGGACGTGTGGGAGTGAGGCGGAGGCGGGCAGTCCGTGTAGGGCTCCAAACAAGCGGCGTAGGCCATGACGTGGGCCACGTAGTTCTGTTCTTTCACCCCGTGAAAGAGGTGAGCCATAGGGCCTTTGGCGTAGATGGCGACGTCTTCGCCGCCGTGTGTCTCGGAGTCGAGTGGGACGGCGGCCTGCTGCATGTACTCTTCGTCATCTGCAAATAAAATGAGACGGTTGGAGCGCTAAGCTTGGGAAACCACAAATAAATTGCACAAACCCCATCAATCTTCCAGCCCTGCTGCAATTGCTTAATTTTTCAACCATAATTGAGAGCCTCGTATAATCCCCTCCCCCACTAATTTTTCCCACTGAGGGCCGTGCACTGAAAAATCCCAGCAAGCGGGGGCCATTCCACATCTGCGGTCCCCTCCATGGTTCCTCATCATCATCCCATTGGTTTAAGTTTTTCTCTTGCCCCGAGGATGTCGTTTTGGCTTGTGCAGCCCTTTGAGACACTCATGATTTAGGGCTATATAAATAAACTTTGATTGATTGATTGATATTTTTTATTCTAAAAACCAATACAATATATGTATAAAAAAATGTACATTTAGGCGTCCACTCAGGCTTGATCCTGGGGACCCCAAGGGGTTTTGGTCCAAAAAATATGAAAAATATGTCATTATTCAGTATTTTTATTGCATATTTTGTGTTTTTTTACCATTAAAAAACTGGGTTTTCGTTGACAAAAAGAGCTTACACCTTAAGTCTTTAAAAACGTTATATTGACAGATAGAACTAATGTTGATCTATATTTTATATTTTTGGTTAAAAAAATATACAAAAAATGTGTTCAGTATTATTATTTTTATTATTATTTTTCGAGTTTCAAATCACTAGATAAACATTAGGTCTATCTGTCAATATAATGTTTTTAAAAGATTTAAGTTGAATGCTGTTTTCGTCAAAGAAAACCCTTTTTTTTTTGTTTTGGTCAAAACACAAAATATGCAACATTTTCACCCAAACCTAAGTGGAATATTTGATATAATATAACAAAGTCATAACATCATTGGTTTTAATTCATTATTATCTTTTGAGCAATGACACTTAAAAACAAATCACAATGAAATTAAAGGGTCCTACTCATTAAAGTGTTAAATTATATATATTTTTTTTATGTTTACTTTTTTAACACAATAATTTCGAGATAAACTTCAGATCTATCCGTCAGTTATACGTTTTCTTGTTGTTTATGTTTTTTGTTTCTTCGTTTTAGGCCCTTCTTTTAAAAAAAAATACAAAAAAACAGCTCAGTTTTTATATGGCGAACACAAAAAATATCTCAAAGTGGAATATTTCTAATGTGACGTAATTGGAGCCTGGACTAGGTCAATATTTCATAATGACATTGATTTGGATTCATTATTAGTTTTTAAAGCATGGCAGCTTTCTGTTATTAGAGTCAACATTGCTACATTTTCTTGTTACATTTCACTTGTTTGCTCTTTTATACCACTTTTTATGTTTTTTTAAATTTTTTCAATCGTATTTTTGAAATGTGCCGTGGGGCCATAAAAAATGTACCTGCGGGCTGCAAATGGCCCCCATACCGCACTTCAGACACCCCTGCATTGAAATATCATCATCCATCCATTTTAATTTTTCTGAAGTATCTCTCCTGAAGGAATCAACAAAGTACTATCTATCTATCTATCTATCTATCTATTTCAGTGCAACTCATACACTAACCCAGTCTACTTTTAAAATGTTCCGCTTATTCATTTATTTCTGTTTTCCTAAAGTTACCACATTTCCAGGAATTCTACAAATTCAAGAACATTTTTTCCAATTTTTTTCCAAACAACCATGAATTTTACCAGACTGCCGTAAAACTTTCCCGTAATATTTTCTTACTTCACACGTGTTGACTGTAAACATGCTAACATTAGCATACTACCTTTTTTTTAGCAATTTTTTTTCCAGGTATGAACCTCAGGGTCACTTTGTATATATTCAGCTCATGGTACCATTTTTTTATTTTTCGAAAATTCCCACGTTACCATGAATTGCATATTTTCAGGGACATTTTTTCCCATCTACTAAAACTAAGAATTTCAAATGCTTTTTGCAGAATTTTCACTTAGTAAACTTACTTTTTTTCCTCATTTGGCAGGTATACACAAGAGTCATACAGTCGTGGTCAAAAGTTTACATACACTTGTAAAGAACATAATGTCATAGCTGTCTTGGATTTCCAATCATTTCTACAGTTGTTATTATTTTTGTGATAGAGTAATTGGAGCACATACAAAGTTTGTATATTTTTTTACAAGACGTTACAGTAATTCAATTCAAACAACTATATAATATATAATATATAATATATATATATATAAAATATAATTCACAACTTTATTAGTCCCTCTGGTATCCGGCTACTAACTGTTGTCATCTAATTTCGGCATTCACACACAATTTCTACCAAAATTCAATTTTCTGGTTTGACATAACTTTTCTCTGTAATTCTGTATATGTTACTATTACAAAAGTGTATAAGGAAGTCATAATTACAGTATTGTAAATTGTACAATTGTAGTTGGAAAAACATACCTGAACCATGACCAAAAATAATAATTTTGATTATAAACATTTTTAAGTTAAATACTTACTTTTATAAATTAATCAGTAACCCGTGACCAAGTCTACTCAAAGTGCCAGTTGGGTTTAAGTGTGCTATTGATAAGGGAAATGGCACTGTGAGGATCCTGTTCCTGGACTTCTCGAGTGCCTTTAATACCATCAGGACAAGCTCTACAAAATGCAAGTGGACCCCTGCCTGGTTGCCTGGATTTCGAACTACCTCACCGACAGGCCACAGTACGTCAGACTGAAGGACATCATGTCCGACACTGTGATCAGCAGCACCGGAGCACCGCAGGGAACAGTGCTGGCCCCTCTTCTCTTCACCCTGTACACCGCTGACTTCTGCTACAACTCAGAGCTGTGTCACATCCAGAAGTACGCGGATGACACAGCCATCGTCGGGTGCATCAGGGACGGCAGAGAGGAGGGGTTTCGGAACCTGGTGAGGGACTTTGTTGTCTGGTGCCACACGAACCTCTTGCAGCTCAATCCGTCAAAGACCAAGGAGCTGGTCATTGACTTTGGGAGGTCGAGTCCATGGTCACAACCTATTGTGATCGAGGGAGTTGAGGTACAGACCGTGGACTCATTCAAGTACCTCGGGGTTTGGGTGGACAATAAGCTGGACTGGACTGTTAAAACGGACCACCAGTACAAGAAAGGACAGAGCAGGCTGTACTTCCTCAGGAGACTGCACTCCTTCAACATTTGTAGAAAACTCCTGTGGATGTACTACCAGTCTGTGGTTGCCAGTGTTCTGTTCTACATGGTAGTGTGCTGGGGGGGCAGTACATCTAAGAAGGACAGCTCCAGACTTGAGAAACTGATCAGGTGGGCCGGTTCTACAATCGGAATGAAACTGGACTCACTGGTGACGGTGGCAGAGAAGAGGATTGTTGACAAACTAGTGAGCATCCTGGATGATGCCAGTCACCCTCTGCATAGCGTTATCAGCAGCCAGAGGAGCCTGTTCAGTGCTAGACTGCTTCATCCCAAGTGCAGAACTAATAGACTCAAGAACTCCTTTGTTCCACACGCCATTAGACTGTACAACTCCTCTCTGGATGACAGGGGATGCAAAACATTAACAGTGCAATACGTTTTCATAACGTAGTCACTATTGCCTACTTTGTCTTGTTATATTCTTATTTTACTGTTATATTGTTATTCCCATCCATCCATCCATCCATCCATCATCTTCCGCTTATCCGAGGTCGGGTCGCGGGGGCAACAGCCTAAGCAGGGAAACCCAGATTTCCCTCTCCCCAGCCACTACGTCTAGCTCTTCCCGGGGGATCCCGAGGCGTTCCCAGGCCAGCCGGGAGACATAGTCTTCCCAACGTGTCCTGGGTCTTCCCCGTGGCCTCCTACCGGTTGGACGTGCCCTAAACACCTCCCTAGGGAGGCGTTCGGGTGGCATCCTGACCAGATGCCCGAACCACCTCATCTGGCTCCTCTCGATGTGGAGGAGCAGCGGCTTTACTTTGAGTCCCTCCCGGATGGCAGAGCTTCTCACCCTATCTCTAAGGGAGAGCCCCGCCACACGGCGGAGGAAACTCATTTCGGCCGCTTGTACCCGTGATCTTATCCTTTCGGTCATGACCCAAAGCTCATGACCATAGGTGAGGATGGGAACGTAGATCGACCGGTAAATTGAGAGCTTTGCCTTCCGGCTCAGCTCCTTCTTCACCACAACGGATCGGTACAACGTCCGCATTACTGAAGACGCCGCACCGATCCGCCTGTCGATCTCACGATCCACTCTTCCCTCACTCGTGAACAAGACTCCTAAGTACTTGAACTCCTCCACTTGGGGCAGGGTCTCCTCCCCAACCCGGAGATGGCACTCCACCCTTTTCCGGGCGAGAACCATGGACTCGGACTTGGAGGTGCTGATTCTCATTCCGGTCGCTTCACACTCGGCTGCGAACCGATCCAGCGAGAGCTGAAGATCCCGGTCAGATGAAGCCATTGTTTTTATTCCTTTTTGTAATATTTCTCTATTTTGTTTCCTTTTAAACCCCCATTATTTACTTTTTTTAAAAATTGATCTCAACTCTGTACACTGCTGTTGGAATTTTAATTTTCCTGAAGGAACTCTCCTGAAGGAATCAATAAAGTACTATCTATCTATCTATCTATTTTTTAATGTCGGCAGATATTTTTTTATTTCGGTTTCAATCACACAGTCCAAACTGAGGGCTTATAAAACTAATTAATCCTAGTAAAGCGGTATTATATACACAGTGCGTGCTCATGCAATGCCTGACGCAAACGGTGCAGAACCAAGGGAAGGAAGAACTGGGTCAGTGCTCGTCCAACGTTCCACGAAGAAACACAAATAGTTCCGTGAAGCACATATCCTGCGCATTGACGTGACGGAATACTTAACACGGGGAAAAGAGCAGAGCCCAGTGAACTTTACGAACACGACACTCCGACGTTGCTTCACAGCGAGCTATAATCCAATCAAGTCGCCCGAGCAGAGACACATCGTGCATCTGAAAGACATTAGAATGTGCTTACAGTAATCCACCATCGTGATGTTCCCTCTGGTTCCGTTTACATGCACGTAACCGGGGCCGTTGGCGTACAGGATGCTGGTGAAAGGCATTTGGTCATCTGCTTTTTTTGGCGCTAAACCTGGGGAAGCAAAAAAAAAAATTGACGGTGAAGAGCAGTGAAGTGAATTATATTTATATAGCGCTTTTGTCTAGCGACTCAAAGCGCTTTACATAGTGAAACCCAATATCTAAGTTACACTTAAACCAGAGTGGGTGGCACTGGTAGCAGGTGGGTAAAGTGTCTTGCCCAAGGACACGACAGCAGTGACTAGGATGGTGGAAGCGGGAATCGAACCTGCAACCCTCAAGTTGCTGGCACGGCCGCTCTACCAACCGAGGTAAACCGCCCCACATATACCAGCAATGATATATACTGGTCCATAAAGCGTGTTTGGCAAGTCATACCAAAGATCGGATTTCCTCGGGGGGTGTTGCCGCCGAAGGTGAAGACGTGAGAATGGTCGGCCGTGACGACTGTCAGTGTGTCTGACTCCTGAGTGAGCTGCGAGGCACGCTCAATAGCTCGGTCAAACATCACAGCCTCCGTCAGCGCCAGTTTGGCGATGCCGTCATGGTGTCCGTGATCAATTCTCCCTCGTGCTAGGAAACACGAGAGGCCGTGTTAAAATACTACTTTCTTTTTTTTTTTTTTTGGTTCTGCTGTTCATTCAATTTTTGAGGAAGCTGTTTTGACTGATATTTGCATTGTCCTATCTTTACAGTCGTGATCAAAAGTTTACATACACTTGTAAAGAACATAATGTCATGGCTGTGTTGAATTTCCAATACTTTTTACAACTCTTATTTTTTTGTGATAGAGTGATTGGAGCACATACTTGTTGGTCACAAAAAACATTCATGAAGTTTGGTTCGTTTATGAATGTATTGTGGGTCTACTGAAAATGTGACCAAATCTGCTTGGTCAAAAGTATACATACAGCAATGTTAGTATTTGGTCACATGTCCCTTGGCAAGTTTCACTGCAATAAGGCGCTTTTGGTAGCCATAAAGCTTCTGGTTGAATTTTTGACCACTCCTCTTGACAAAATTGGTGCAGTTCAGCTAAATGTGTTGGTTGTTTCTTCAGCATTGTCCACACGTATAAGTTAGGACATCGGTCACCAACCTTTTTGAAACCAAGAGCTACTTCTTGGGCACTGATTAATGCGAAGGGCTACCAGTTTGATACACACTTAAATAAATTGCCAGAAATAGCCAATTTGCTCAATTTACCTTTAATAAATAAATAAATACACACACACACACACACACACACACACACACACACACACATATATATATATATATATATATGTCTTGATTGGATTATCCGGAGAATAGTGCTCGATACCGTGGTAGAGCGCAATATGTAGGTGTGGGAAAAAATCACAAGACTACGTCATCTCTACAGATCTGTTTCATGAGGGGTTCCCTCAATCATCAGGAGATTTTAATGGAAGCATTCACATACAATGGTTTATATAGAGCACAGAGTGGGTGGGTACAAGCAGGCGTAGGGTGTGGTGATTGGCTCATGTGTTACCTAGGAGGTGTTTCCGCCTGTGGCGGCATGTTGAAATGATTTCACTGCGCTTGTTGAGGGATGATAGCTCTGGATGATATATAATAAACAGTTTCTCTTTTAAGCATAAGTTGCATCTTTTATTACCACTGTTGTAAGGTGTGCTGGATGCAAGAATTTGCCATGTTATTGAATATTCAACATGATTGTCTTTGAGGTTCCAAATGTGTTTGCTGAGTTCGGTAGAATTCTGCAAAGTCTGGTTTCTAAAGGAGGCGTTGTGATTATTCCATCTTGTTTTGAACGCTCCTTCGGTTAATCCTACGTACGTGTCGGATGTGTTAATGTCCTTGCGTATTACCTTTGCTTGGTAAACGACTGATGTCTGTAAGCACCTTCCGTTGAGAGGGCAATCAGGTTTCTTGCGACAGTTACATTCATTATTGGTTTCAGAGTCGTTTAGTCTGGGGGTAGGCAGTCCTTTTGCAATTGCTTTGTTGTGGTTTGAAACAACAATAATGTTGAATATTCAATAACATGGCAAATTCTTGCATCCAGCACACCTTAGAACAGTGGTAATAAAAGATGCAACTTATGCTTAAAAGAGAAACTGTTTATTATATATCATCCAGAGCTATCATCCCTCAACAAGCGCAGTGAAATCATTTCAACATGCCGCCACAGGTGGAAACACCTCCTAGGTAACACATGAGCCAATCACCACACCCTACGCCTGCTTGTACCCACCCACTCTGTGCTCTATATAAACCATTGTATGTGAATGCTTCCATTAAAATCTCCTGATGATTGAGGGAACCCCTCATGAAACAGATCTGTAGAGATGAAGTAGTCTTGTGATTTTTTCCCACACCTACATATACATATATATATATATATATATATATATATATATAGAATGGGTATTTCTGTCTGTCATTCCGTCGTACATTTTTTTTTCCTTTTATGGAAGGTTTTTTATACAGAATAAATGTAGAAAAAAAACAAATTATTGAAATGATGAAGAAAACACTTAATTGAACAGTTTAAAAGAGGAGAAAACAGGAAAAAAATGAAAATTTAATTTTAAAACATAGTTTATCTTCGGCCCTGCGATGAGGTGGCGACTCGTCCAGGGTGTACGCCGCTTTCCGCCCGATTGTAGCTGAGATAGGCGCCAGCGCCCCCCGCCACCCCAAATAGGAATAAACGGTAGAAAATGGATGGATGGATGGATAGTTTATCTTGAATTTGACTCTTTGAAATTTAAAATTAAACCGAAAATAAGAAGAGAAAAACTAGCTAATTCGAATCTTTTTGAAAAAATTAAAAAAAATTATTTATAGAACATCATTAGTAAATTTTCCTGATTAAGATTCATTTTAGAATTTTGATGACATGTTTTAAATAGGTTAAAATCTAATCTGCACTTTGTTAGAATATATAACAAATTGGACCAAGCTATATTTCTAACAAAGACAAATCATTGTTTGTTCTAGATTTTCCAGGACAAAAAAAAAAAAAAAATTCAAGACTTCGAAATAAAATTTAAATTTGATTCTAAGATTTTCTAGATTTACCAGAATAATTTTTTTGAATTTTAATCATAATAAGTTTGAAAAAATATTTCACAAATATTCTTCATCGAAAAAACAGAAGCTAAAATGAAGAATTAAATTAAAATGTATTAATTATTCTTTACAATAAAAAAATTTACTTGAACATTGATTTAAATTGTCAGGAAAAAAGATGAAGGCATTTAAAATGTAAACATGTATATGTGTTTAAAAATCCTAAAATAATTTCTAAGGTTGTATTTTTTCTCTAAAATTGTCTTTCTGAAAGTTATAAGAAGCAAATGAATTTAACAAGTGAAGACCAGGTCTTTAAAATATTTTCTTTGATTTTCAAATTCTATTTGAGTTTTGTCTCTCTTAGAATTAAAAATGTCGATCAAAGTGAGACCAGCTTGCTAGTAAATAAATAAAATTCTAAAAATAGAGGCAGCTCACTGGTAAGTGCTGCTATTTGAGCTATTTTTACAACAGGCCAGCGGGTTATTCATCTGGTCCTTACGGGCTACCTGGTGCCCGCGGGCACCGCGTTGGTGACCCCTGAGCTAGGACTTTGGGAAGGCCATTCTAAAACCTTGATTTAGCAATTTCAATGTTTGGGGTCATTGTCCTGTTGGAACACCCAACTGCGCCCAAGACCAACATTGGGGCTGATATTTTAGAATTTGGATGTAATCCTCCTTTTTCACTGTCCCATTTACAGCACCAGTTCCATTTGCAGCAAAACAGGCCCAGAGCAAAATACTACCACCACCGTGCATGACAGTAGACCGGTGTTCCTGGGATTAAAGGCCTCACCTTTTCTCTTTCAAACATATTGCTGGGTATTGTGGCCAAACAGCTTAATTTTTGTTTCATCTGACCACAGAAATTTCCGCCAGAAGATCTTATCTTTGTCCATGTGATGAAACAAAAACTGAGCATTTTAGCCACAATACAGCAATACCCAGCAATATGTTTGGAGGAGAAAGGGTGAGGCCTTTAATCTCAGGACCACCAAACCCACCGTCAAGCATGGTGGTGGTGATATTATGCTCTGGGCCTGTTTTTCTGCCAATGGAACTGGTGCTTTACAGAGAGTAAATGAGACAATGAGAAATGAGGATTACTTCCAAATTTTTCAGGACAACCTAAAATCATCAGTCTGGAGGCTGGGTCATGTGTCTCCGAGGCCTAAGGTTTTTAAAGTATCGATTTTTGTTTGGACATTGTCTCAGTCTCTGTGTATTTTTATTTTGAGTATAAAAACAGCCCAGTGTCCGTTTGAGGCATACTGTTGTGGGGTCTTGGAGTTTTGTAATTATCCTTGATAAAAATGTGTTTTGTGATAGTACTGCAACAGTTTGATTGGATTTGCTTTACTGTATTTCTTGTACAAAGAGCGGTATTAGTATTTGTACAATTTTGTCTTTTTCGAATATTTTATGAACAAATTAGGTACGGGTGTACTTTTTTTCATACAGTCATGCATTTTGCCGTACTTTGATCAGTTCTAAATGTTCCTAGGTCACGGTGACCACAGTACACCGTGCTGGTACTTATCTTCCACAAACAGAAAATATCCTTTGGGATTCTTGCTGAGGATTTGAATGTGTCAGTTTGAGGCGTACTGTTGTGGGGTCTTGGAGTTTTGTAATTATTCTTGATAAAAATGTGTTTTGTGATGGTACTGCAACAGTTTAATTGGATTTACTTTACTGTATTTCTTATACAAAGAGCGGTTTTAGTATTTGTACAATTTTGTCTTTTTGGGATATTTTATGAACAAATTAGGTACGGGTGTACTTGTGTTCATACAATTATGCATTTTGCCGTATTTTGATCAGTCCTAAATGTTCCTAGGTCACGGTGACCACAGTACACCGTGCTGGTACTTATCTTCCACAAACAGAAAATATCCTTTGGGATTCTTGCTGAGGATTTGAATGGCCTTCTCCGTCATCTCCACAATGGAGGGATCTCTGGTGACATTTCGAAAAACCTCAAATCTCATATCCTTTGGCTCAAACAGACCTGAAACAAAAAAAGAGCAAGATTCTAAGGATGGAAGAATAACATTTAAACAATGCTATCAAAGTCACACCTCCTTCAGTTGGTTCAACAAATGATTTTTAGATACAGTAAATAGACAAAAGCAACACTTTTAGAAAACGCTGCACCGAAAAAAGTGACTTTTTGGAGCTGTAAACTCTATTAGAGTAACTGTCATAATTTATACCTAATATTTTTAACATTCAGTAAGAACTACAGTTTCTTAAGTCAAATTAAACATTTTATTAACGTAATACATAAATTATGGGGGAAGAGTAACTTTTACTTATGTTTCCTCATACTATTTAAATGTTTAATAGTTGTACGTACATAAACCTAAAAATATTACATAAACTATACTCTGAAAATCGAGTGTTTTGAAACGCATGCACGACGACGCACGCGCACAGCACAACAGGCCCTGGCCGATTGGCTCTGCTCCGGCCTTTAGAATCACTTAACAGAGCACTGCAGGGTGGCATCATGGGTAATTCTTATCTTGTGTTTACAATGTGTTACAGAGTCGATGTTCTCCAGAAATGTGTTTGGTGTGGGTTCACAGAGTGTGGCGCATATTCGTAAGAATGTTAAAGTTGTTCATATCACAACAGTCAGTCTAAAAGGTATGGCTGTTGACCAAGTATGCATCGCAATCTCATATCAAAAGCAGCGAAACGCATGTTTCCTTTCGACACGTAGACAGTATGATGTGAAAGAGGGCGCGACGACATGCTGAAAACGATGGTTCCTAACCATTGTGCCATGACCGCAGGATAATTTTCTTTTAAAGTCTTTACAGTCATACTCACTTATTTTCCTGCATGCCATTGATAAGCGTTAGAGTGAGAAGAGGTTTTAAAAAAACTTCAAATTTTGAGTAAAATGATGTTCCTGCCGATGAAAAACAAGTAGACTTTAATTAATTTGTTTAAATAACTATAACTTAAAACTTGGATGTAATTAAGTAATTGTGACTTTATATCTTATATATCTTTATATGTTATATTGTAAGTAGAATTTACTTGATACTGGCAAGTGAGTGTTACTTGACATTGCCGCATTAAATTTTACTTAAATCATTTGCGTGCAAATACTTACAATAATTTATTTAAGTAAATCTTATGAGTTATTTTTTTCAGTGTCTGATCGACTAAAGGCTTTGGGGTACGTTTTTATATTTTCAATTAAAATTTTCTCAAGATGTAGTGGCTGCTGTTGGCAGGAACTCTGTGCTCTTGTGTCATCCTTTTGTGTTCCTGATGTTTCCCTCTTGTTTAAATTTGTATTTTTTGCCTTTCAGTTCGATACCCTTTGGGACTGTTTGACAAGGGGTGGCACTTTTGTGACTTCTGTGGTGCTTTTTTGTGTACTTTTGGATCTACTTTCCGGGAGTTTTTTGGCCATGGAGACATGCTGCTGGGTCTCTGCCACACCGGAGTCCGTTTGGAGGGACTGGAAGAGATGCGGATGAACGCGGGAACGGACAAGTTTCACAGTGTCTTGGCTGAATGAGCATGTATCGGACATCTCAGTCTCCTCGGAGTTATCTTTGCTCATCCATGCGGACTGGACACTGGCCGGGAGTTGGTGGCCAAGCTCTCTTGGTTGCTTTGTTGGGTCCGCTCCTGTCTCTGGCCTTGCTCCCCCCACCCCAGCAGACGATGGCGTGAAACACAGCAGAGGCCACTACAGTGTATAGGTTTTTTTGTTTTGTTTTACTTTTGTGTCTGTGTTCAGAAGTGGCTGAATGCATGAGCTCTGCTCTTTTAATGCATTTAAAGGCCTACTGAAACCCACTACTACCCACCACGCAGTCTGATAGTTTATATATCAATGATGAAATATTAACATTGCAACACATGCCAATACGGCCTTTTTAATTTACTAAATTACAATTTTAAATTTCCTGGGAGTTTCGTCTTGAAAACGTTGCGTAATGATGACGTGTACGCAAGACGTCACAGGTTTTAAGGAAATAGGAGCGCTGCACACACACACAGCTAAAAGTCATCTGCTTTAACGGCATAATTACACAGTATTTTGGAGATCTGTGTTGCTGAATCTTTTTCAATGTGTTCAATTAATATTGGAGAAGTCACACTAGAAAGATGGAGTTGGGAAGCTTTAGCCTTTATCCACACGATGATTCCTTGTTTAAAATTCCTGGAGGTGCAACTTTCCTATGGATCAGAGCGCGGTCAAGCCAACATGGATCCCTACCAAATGTCAACTGGCAGGTTTCGGTGAGAAAATTGTGGTTAAAAAGTCAGTTCTTACCGGAGAAAAGCTGAGCTTGTGCCGTCCATACAGCTGCCGTTGACTCCCCTGAGACACTGCGCGTCAAGACACCCGTGGAGACACCCTTCTGACTATCAGGTACTGTTTAACTCACTAAAACACTAGTAACACAATAGAAAGATAAGGGATTTCCCAGAATTATTCTAATACATGTCTCTAAAAACATCGGAATCCGTCCCAATGCAATCGCATTTTTTTTTTAACATATTTTTTTTTATCATTTTTTTTTTCTAGTCCGTCGCTATCAATATCCTTAAACACAAATCTTTCATCCTCGCTCAAATTAAATGGGGAAATTGTCGTTTTCTCGGTCCGAATAGCACTTTTTGTTGGAGGCTCCCATTAAAAATAATGTGAATATGTGAGGAGCCCCCACACGTGTGACGTCATCGTCTGCGACTTCCGGTAGAGGCAGGGCCTTTCTCTTAACACCAAAAGTTGCAAACTTTATCGTGGATGTTCTCTACTAAATCCTTTCAGCAAAAATATGGCATTATTGCGAAATGATCAAGTATGACACATAGAATGGACCTGCTATCCCTGTTTAAATAAGAAAATCTCATTTCAGTAGGCCTTTAATGTCCTTGGTGTTCTTTGATGTTTCCCTTTTTACACACATGTTTATATGCGTTATGGCTATAAGGTTTTTTTCCCCCTTGGCTTCAGTCTGGACCCCCTCTCCAGGAGCCCAGGCTTAGACTGAATACTCCCCCCCCCCCAGCGTTTACCTGTTTCTCACCTTTTTTGGAAGTTGGCAGACCCGTCAGTGATCCTGTTCTGTCTCCCTGTAATTTTTGTCTGCTTTTGAATGGGATTGTGCTGATAATAAATAATGGGTTGTACTTGTATAGCGCTTTTCTACCTTCAAGGTACTCAAAGCGCTTTGACACTACTTCCACATTTACCCATTCACACACACATTCACACACTGATGGAGGGAGCTGCCATGCAAGGCGCCAACCAGCACCCATCAGGAGCAAGGGTGAAGTGTCTTGCTCAGGACAAAACGGACGTGACGAGGTTGGTACTAGGTGGGAATTGAACCAGGGACGCTCGGGTTGCGCACGGCCACTCTCCCCACTGCGTCCCTGAAAATCTTAATTTTCCCTTTGGAGATTATTGAAGTATTTGTGATTCTGATTCTGATTCTGATTCTGAAATAGTGCAGCCCTATGTCTAAGTTTTTAACCAATCTCTAAAGAGTCAGAGTGTGCACCAAAGACTTTCATTAAAAAAATTTAAGTCTATGACGATGAAGCCATTTATCCATTTTCTACCACTTGTCCCTTTTGGGGTCATGGGGAGTGCTAGAGCCTGTCACACCGTAGTGAAGGAAGTATTGTCTTGGTTTTTTCTGTCTTGTGATTTGCATGTTTTATTTTGAAAAGCAACTTCTCTTGTTTCAGATCACTGGCCCTTCCTCTTGTGTCACCAGTCTGACGTCATCCCTTACCCTTGATTGTTTCCACCTGTTTCCCATTACCCTCATGTTTCATGTAAGCCCATGCCTCCCCTTGTTCTGTGCCAGATTGCCTCGAGCTTTCGTGCCTGTCTAGCGTCCATGTTCATGTCCATGCCTTGCCTCCAGAATTCTCATGCTGTAATTTTGAGTTTAACTTTTTGTCCTCCTTAGAACGACTTTGGTTATCTAGCCTTTGTTCAACCGAATTGGTGAGTTATGATTTTTCCTAAATATCTTTCCTTCCTCAAAGTTTTTGAGTGATTTTTTGTTTACCTTTACTAGACTAAAATTAGAATAGAAATTTTTATAGTCATTGTTTTCTTCCTCCTGTTGGAGCGTTTTATGTTAAGTTTTCATAGCAGATACGGCGCTAATGATCGTCCTTTTTAGGAGCGATTTTCGGTTGTTCCATTTTTGGAAACTTTTTCACTGACCAATTTTTGTTAATTATAGATATTGTATAACTCTGGCTCTGGAGGTTTAAGAGTTGTCAAAATAAAAGCTTTACTAAGAATCTCATCTCTGCATGTGAGTCCATTCCTTAGTCCAAGTCTGACCGAGCCTATCTCAGCTGCATTCGGGCGAAAGGCGGGGTACACCCTGGGCCAACACAGATAGACAGACAACATTCACATACTCAGGCCAATTTAGTGTTGCCAATCAACTTATCCCCAGGAAGCCGGACTACCCGGAGGGAACCCACGCAGTCATGAGGAGAACAGGAAAACTCCACTCAGAAAGATCCCGAGCCTGGGATTGAACCCACCCAAAACCAAAAATTTTACGGAAAAACTTGTTAGCCAGCAGTGTTAATTTTGTTGACGAAAAATTTTCGTCGTAGTTATCGTCAACAACCTTTTTTTTCTGACTAAAACGAGACAATAACTAAATAAAAAATAATTTACGTGGACTAAGACGATGACGAGGTGTTTTGACGTATTCGTCAACGAATAAAAACGAGACGAAAATGTCTGCCAGAGACGAGATCCAATCGGAACTCATTTCGTTAGGAAGAGGCCGGAGGAGTTGGGAAGAGAACCAATCAGAGCGACGTGGTAAGGAAGTTACGTAAACGTAGTTTGCGTTTGAGACTGACCCGGGAATGCGCTGCAGAAGACAACATGTCAACGCCGGGGAGGAAGAGGAGAGATGACATGTTATATTTGACGTCAAAGATAACAAGACGCAGTGTAAGAAATGCAGCGCGAGGATTACGGGGAAAAACACAACAAACTTGAAGTGACATTTACAGTCAAATCACCCCGAAATCCACACACAGGTAAACATTTTCCACAACATACAACTCACTCGACGTTATCTCGTTTATTACACGGCTTACTCGTGAAATACTAAATGTGAGACATGATTTCCATCAAAATACGACTTGTATTGGTGATTTTTCCACTGTTTTGCTTTGACTTTCAGAAATTGAAGGGAAAGTTTACATATTACCCTTTAGTCGACTAAATCTACTGTAGTTTTTGTCAACTATAATTTTATGATATCTCGTCAACTAAAACTAGACTAAAAACATTTAAATAATTAAATTATGACTAAAACAAAATTACATTTCAGTCAAAAGACTATGACTAAAACTGAATCAAATTTTGCTGTTAAAATTAACACTGTTAGCCAGGGATGAAGTAGAGAAGTGTGTGAACAAGAACATATATCCAGCACTGAGCTATGTGAACGTACATCTAAGCGACAAGAAGAGTAATCTTGCTTCATTCTGCTGTTTTCTGAAGGAATTTCCCATTCTTAAGGTAGGAACCTAATGAATCGGTTCATTGAGGGTCTTGTCTTTTAACAACATGGTTACATTTCCATAGTAACAGGAAAACGTTCATAAACTTAAATACCGCTGTAGCCACCATCGTGTTGCAGCAGAAAACAATTTGGGGCGGTTGGCAACACAAATTTGGGGAACGTTAAAGAACGGTAATTGTTAACAGGTGATTGGCTTTGAACGCCCAGTTGCTTACTAACTGAGATGGTGAGTGGTCCGATTCACTTGTGACACTCCAAAAAAGAATTTGGTATGACGGCAGTTAGAAAGTTGGTTGGTTGCACGAATTGGCTGAGGATCAAAACTGAATGAAGACCTGCATCTGTTAATAGTTTGAGGTATGTAACAGATTCCTTTGCACTGATTGTGCGAAAACAAGTACGGACTTGAGTTACAAGGAACACTGATACAACACAGTGATACAACTTTGCGAGAAGTTACCAACACTCAGTAAATGCTTACTTTTCAAACGTTAGAATATCATCAAAGTGTCTATGAATTGTGTTAAGAGTAATGGGTGTGAGTTTTTCCTTGCCCTTATGTGGGCTCTGTACCGAGGATGTTGTTGTGGTTTGTGCAGCCCTTTGAGACACTTGTGATTTAGGGCTATATAAATAAAAATTGATTGATTGATGTACTTGGTATCTGTGTATGTGTTAGAGCAGGGGTGTCGAAAATAGAACAAGCACATTCTGTACTAATCATAATGTTGTTTTTTTACACTGACATATTGCGGTTAATGATTCTGTTCATAACTTTTGTGGACAGAATTTCTAGGCGCAGTCAAGGCGTTGAGGGGATCCGGTTTGGTGGCTGCAGGATGAGGTCTCTGCTTTTTGCAGATGATGTGGTCCTGATGGCTTCATCTGGCCGGAATCTTCAGCTCTCACTGGATCGGTTCGCAGCCGAGTGTGAAGCGAATGGGATGAGAATCAGTACATACAAGTCCGAGTCTATGGTTCTGGCCTGGAAATTGTTGGAGTGCTATCTCCGGGTTGGGGAGGAGACCCTTCCCCAAGTGGAGGAGTTCAAGTACCTCGGAGTCTTGTTCACGAGTGAGGGAAGAGTGGCTCGTGAGATGGACAGGCGGATCGGTGTGGCGTCTTCAGTAATGCGGACGCTGTATCGATCCGTTGTGGTGAAGAAGGAGCTGAGCCGGAAGGCAAAGCTCTCAATTTACTGGTCGACCTACGTTCCCATCCTCACCTATGGTCATGAGCTTTGGGTTATGACCGAAAGGACAAGATCATGGGTGCAAGCGGCCGAAATGAGTTTCCTCCGCGGGATGGCGGGTCTCTCCCTCAGAGATAGGGTGAGAAGCTTTGCCATCCGGTGGGACCTCAAAGTAAAGCTGCTGCTCCTCGACATCGAGAGGAGCCAGATGAGGTGGTTCGGGCATCTGGTCAGGATGCCACCCGAACGCCTCCCTAGGGATGTCCGACCGGTAGGAGGCTACGGGGAAGACCCAGGACACGTGGAAAGACTATGTCTCCCGGCTGGCCTGGGAACGCGTCGGGATCCCCCTGGAAGAGCTGGACAAAGTGGATGGGGAGAAGAAAGTCTGGGCTTCCCTGTTCAGGCTGCTGCCTCGGATAAGCGGAAGAAGATGGATGGATGGATGGTATTCTATCTTTATTTGTCGTTATTTCTACTTTCTGAATAAATGACGTGATAATATCCATCAGTCAACTCATTGGTGTTCATTTTCAATGTATCAAAGTAAACAAATAATATCTCAATCAAATTACAGGATGTTATTTATGTAGTTTGCTCTTTTTCTTCGAAATCATGTGGTTGATCGTTTTTGTTACATATGTAGCATTATCTACAAAGATACAAAGAATTGCTTTTGTGACATCTAGTGGACACATTTTGAACAGCAATTTCTTTCATTCCAAAATTTCGGCTCATTCTTATACTTCGCAAACTCATCCCGTGGGCCGTACGTTTCACACCCTTAAGTTAGAGCAAGAAACGTGCTCTTGGGTTCTTATCAACATTGTCAGGGGGAGTTAATGACATGCAGCTTTAAATTTATGGTATCCAACGTTGATGAGTTAACATAGCCGTAAAGATGAAAGTCGACCTCAGATAACGTTGAATTCTGTTTGTCAACAGCATTGCAACCGGTACATAGATACCGAATGTGCAAATCAGAAGTTTACCCACCCATGAGTCGGTCAGTCGTTTTAACGTCTATCGCATCAAACTCCTTCCTGTGCCAAACATAGTGGGAGTTCTTGTTCTGAAAGAAGTATCATGTGACAACGCATTAAAAAAAAAAAAATGTGTGTAATAAAAACATAAATTAAAGATAGTAAATGATCCTACTGGTTTAGCCTTTAACCAGACATCTATAAGGTTCCTTCGGTCTTTGCGGTCTCCCTTGCGAGAGTTGGAGGTTGGGTATTCCGGGTCCGAAGTGCCTTTTGGTGTCATATACATCCTGCCTCCTCCCAGGATCACCTTAAAGAGACAACAGGAGTCATCATATACTGAAAACTGGCAGCCACACTGCAAAAAGTCAGTGTTCAAAAACTAGAAAAAAAAATACAAAAATGAGGGGTATTTTATTTGAACTAAGCAAAATTATCTGCCAATAGACATAGAAAATTTGGCTTGTCAAGACTTTTTTAAAACAAGTAAAAGTAGCTAACCTCAATGAACCCCAAAATACCTATATTCTCACTAATAACAAGTGTACTACTATATGAGTACGTATTTTCGATTGTTTCATTGAAAATAACACAGCAAAGTCCATTTGGCTGTCATCTGTTTTAATATGAGACACAATTGTGTCACAGTCATGATTTTTTTTTTCATACTTAAAATAAGTAATTATTACTTTAGAAAAGTAGTTTTATACTTGTGAGTAGGTAGGTAGGTCTTTATTGTCATTGCAACAAGTACAACGAAATTTTTTTTCTGCACAAACCTGTTCAAGATTAGACAAACAAACAGTGTACAGGGTTACAGAACAAGAACGCTGATGGGTCGCCATAAGGCGCCCCGTAAAAGATGCGAAAAAGGTAAATGCTGGGGTAGGATGAGTAAAAAAATACAATCCAGACTGGGCTCCTAAGGGGGCCCAGTTCGGAGTGAGAAAAAAACCTCCATAGCAAAGCACATATACATATTACAACATACATCTCGAGATATCTGGCAACAGAGGGAAGGTAGTTCAAGGTCATGGTGGTAGGTCGCAGCTCTCAGGCGCTGACCATCATCACCCCTATGGGATTTGCATTGAGGGCGTTGGATTGGGGGACGGGGGGGTGTATGTGTGGCGTATATTTTTTTTGTGGACGTGTTTGTGTGTGTGTGTGTATAAGCCCATAGTGTGTTTCTGTTCCGCGGCCTTGATGTATTTGCCGTCGCTAGTCCAAAGTTCACAACAACAGGTGTGTGTCCATGAGGGACAAAAAAGGGAGTTTGTTGTGTCTTCCTGCAGTGATCTTCAGGAGAGTCTCGAAGCCAGGGAAACAATCCAAGTTAAAATGATTTATATGCGAGTGAAAATAAAATTTGCTTTTCACTCTAAAATTGTCTATGAGTGTTGATGACACTGCTTTACAACAGTTGATATTCTGGTTTCAAGCATGTTTTACTCGATATAGGGCAGGGGTGTTAAACTCATTTTAGATCGGGGACCAAATGGAGAAAAATCTATTCCCAAGTGGGCCGGACTATTAAAATCATGGCACGATAACTTAAAAATAAAGACAACTTCAGATAGTTTTCTTTGTTTAAAAATAGAACAAATAAAACATTCTGAAAATGTACAAATCGTAATGTTGTTGGTTTTTTTTACACTTAAATGTTACGGTTAATTAATAGTATTTTATTTTAATTTGTCGTTATTTATATTTTCTGAATATATTATAATGTTCATCAGTCAACTTATTGGGGTTAATTTTCAATCCATCAACATAAACAAAATATATCAAAATCAAATTGCAGTATGGTATTTATGTAGTTTGATCATTTTTTATTTCGACGGATGTACTAACATCATGTGGTTTATTTTATACATATGTAACATCGTTCACAAAGCTACAAAGAATTGCTATTGCGACATCCGGTGGACACATTTTGAACAGCTGTCTCTTTCATTCAAAAATTTTAGGTCAATTTTTATACTTGGCACACTCATCCCGCGGGCTGGATAAAACTAGTTCACGGGCCTGATCCGGCCCTCGGGCCGTATGTTTGACACCTCTGATATAGGGCATAAAATCTCAGCAACAAGCTGTAATATCTTACTGACATCATTTAGGACCAAAACCCTTAAAACAAGTAAAACACTAACACTTTTAACACTGCTTAGTGAGAAGAATAATCTTATCAGACAGAAAATAAGCAAATATCACCCTTATTTGAGATATTTAATCTTACTTAGATTTCAGTTTTTGCAGTGTATGTTTTGGTCAGTCTCCACAAGGCCATGTGGCAGGGGACATTGTGTGTGAATAAATGCATATTACGGTAAATATTATATCAATTATTGACTGAATGAATTGAATGACGGTGTTTCTGGATGACATTTCACCGCAAATGTTTTTCAAGGTTCTTCCTGCTCCATCACTGATAAGATTACAATGTAAAATGCATTTTCTGTGCTCGTAAACAGTCATATATCAGGAGGATATGTAAATTACCTGTATGTTTTAATGATGTTAAAAATGTGTTGTTTTGCACATTTTTTTATAACAATACATTTTTCAGGAATTACATTTCGGTCAAACATGCATCCATTTAAATTCAAGGTTTTATACTTAGAAATCAAAGTATGTGTCCGTTTAGAGGTGCCTGTGAAAACTATTATATATATACATATATATATATACATACACACACATATATATATATACACACATATAGATATATATACATACATACATAAATACACACACACATATATATACATACATACATACATACATACATACATACATATATATATATATATGTATGTCTTGATTGGATTATCCAGAGAATAGTGCTCGATACCGTGGTAGAGCGCAATATGTAGGTGTGGGAAAAATCACAAGACTACTTCATCTCTACAGAACTGTTTCATGAGGGGTTCCCTCAATCATCAGGAATGTCCTGATGATTGATAGTCTTGTGATTTTTCCCACACCTACAAATATATATATATATATATATATATATATATATATATATATATATATATATATATATATATTTACATAAATATATTTAATAATAATAATAATACATTTTACTTATAAGGCGCCTTTCTTGGCACTCAAGGACACCGTACAAAATCAAAACAATAAAATAAATTGGGTAAAAGCAACAACAACACCAACAACAAAGATCGATAAGATTTACAATGAATAAGCAGTCAGGAATAGGTTTGTTTTGAGTCTTGATTTTTGAATATTTGTATAAATATATTTATATATATTTCTTAATAATTGTACATTCTTAGTGACTGACTCCTTGCTTTTTCACTGTGTGTATACGTTAAACGTCAGCAGAAGCTTTTGTAACCTGTAACTTGTTTTGAAAATGTTTTATCTTACTTTGTATACCAAATGATATATTGCGAGGATCGGTTTGAATAGAGAACCGTGTTGAATTGGAGCAACACCCCAAGAAACGTAATCAAATTGAATTTGGAATGTTTGTACCGCGGGAATCAAAACTAGTTTATAAAATGTCAATATAACTAAAGAATGAGCTTTATATTGCAATTAGCAAAAGGGCACTTGTACGATCCCTGGCCAGGCTTGCGTCAGGAAAGTTATTTGGGGGTAAATATTGATCTTAGTCTTCAAGCTATTGTCTACCTAACAACCCCAATGTTGTTAGCTACTGTGGTTTTAATATGGTTTTTTTTAGCCTTTTTACAACATTTTCCAGGTTGGCTAGTGTGGAGAATGCATTTATTTTTAAGAATTCTTTCTTTATTCATAGTCATGTTTAAAGCAGCAAATATTTTCCCCATGTAAACTCTTGTGCTTTACCTTTAAGGTGTTGGAATGTGTATTAGGAGTATGATGTACTCCCTTTTTATCTTATGTTTGGAACAATGAGGCTGTATTCCTTTCTGGGCGGGGTGGGGGCTGTTTTTGTACTAAATAAGCTGTCTCTTTCAGTTTGATTTTTAGACCGCTTCTACATGCTGCTATTAACGCACTGTAGGACTGGTCTCCTAAAGCTTTAGTAAAACTTGATATTATTCTTACTCTGTCTTGATGGTCCTTCTTACTCAACATATGTCATCCGAAATAATTTGGGATTGACCAGTGACTTGTATTCCCTGAGAGGAAGACTGGTCTGACGCAACACTAGTTCAATGGGAGTCCAAAGAAACCAATGGACAAGAGGAACATTCATGAAGTATCCACATCCCCGCAGAGATACTGTATATATATTTTTTTAATTATCATCAGTGGCCTAGTGGTTAGAGTGTCCGCCCTGAGATCGGTAGGTTGTGAGTTCAAACCCCGGTCGAGTCGTACCAAAGACTGTAAAAATGGGACCCATTACCTCCCTAAAGGCGCTAGCATCAAGGGTTGGAATTGGGGGTTAAATCATCAAAAAAGATTCACGGGTGCGGCCACTGCTGCTGCCCACTGCTCCACTCACCTCCCATCGGGTGATCAAGGGTGATGGGTCAAATGCAGAGAAAAATGTTGCCACACCTACTGTTCAAGTGACAATCATTGGTACTTTAACTTTATATTAATGATTGTAACCACCTGGCTGTTAAATTAAAGGAGTTTTGTGATTTCATATTGTAAGTGCACCACAGGGCTAGGGACAGTTTGTGTGCGTGTCAGCAGGGCGTCTGCATAAGAAGACAGTCCAGCTAGTTTCGGTTGTTTTGACTTTGTTATTAAATGGACAGTTGATCTATCACCTCCTTTTCATGTTTGCTATACATTACTGTATTGATCTTCATATTCTGTTTTAAATGTAAAAAGTTTTATTAAATTATGGACTTTTTCCCATGCAAAAACCTACTGTTCATATTTACATTAATTCTTATGGAGAAATTTGCCTCAATATACAAACTTTTATTTACGAACACTGTTCTAGAATCACTTGAAAGTACGTAAATCGAGGTTCCACTTTATTTATTTTTAATTCATTTAGTTATTTTGCATCCATCCATCCATCCATTTTCTACCGCTTATTCCCTTTTGGGGTCGCGGGGGGCACTGGCGCCTATCTCAGCTACAATCGGGCGGAAGGCAGGGTACACCCTGGACAAGTCGCCACCTCATCGCAGTAGTTATTTTGCAGTGGAAAACAAATTTACAATTAGCTTCTCATGTGTTTCATCTAATTCAATTCCGGTTTGAGTCATTAGTTATTTTCAAAAATCACACAAACACAAACTTAGTAACCTGTCATCAAAGAGTAAAGTGCATTTCTTTCAATATGCATAATAACAAAAATGGTAATATTAAAGAAATGGATAGATGTTGATAGTCCAACACATTCTGACTGGTATACACAAGCTATGGAGATGATATCAGTAGAAAAAAATGCATTTAGTTTGGATAATAACGAATCATATATTGGATTATGGGATCCATTATTTAAATTTGTTTTAACTATTAAATGAAACAAAAATATGACTGATTTTTATATGTGTGAAAATATTGGACACAGTGTGTTGTCAAGCTTATGAGATGCGATGCAAGTGTAAGTCACTGTGACGATATTGTTCGTTTTTATTAATGTCTAACGATAATGTCAATGAGGGATTTTTAATCACTGCTATGTTGAAATTGTTACAGGTATCGATACTGTTGTTGATAATTTTCTATTTTGTTTCACTACTTTTAGATTGTTCTGTGTCGTGTTTGTGTCACCTCTCAAAAGCTCTGTTTATTGCAGTTCTGCGTGTTGCTGGGTCGGGTTTGGTTCTGGAATTGGATTGCATTGTTATGGTATTGCCATGTATTTATTGTTTTGTTGAATTTAATAAAAAAAAAATAAATAAAAAAAATCACACAAACTAAAAAATACACAAAAAAAGAAGGAATGAAGACAATGGCGTGGATATAACAGGGAGTTTAGTATTTACTGTGTACAAACCCCGTTTCTATGAGTTTGGAAATTGTGTTAGATGTAAATATAAACAGAATACAATGATTTTCAAATCCTTTTCAACCCATATTAAATTGAATGCACTACAAAGACAAGATATTTGATGTTCGAACTCAAATTGATTTTATTGTTTTTGCAAATAATTAACTTAGAATTTCATGGTTGCAACACGTGCCAAAGTAGTTGGGAAAGAGCATGTTCACCACTGTGTTACATCACCTTTTCTTTTAACAACACTCAATAAGCGTTTTGGAACTGAGGAAACTAATTGTTGAAGCTTTGAAAGTGGAATTATTTCCCATTCTTGTTTTATGTAGAGCTTCAGTCGTTCAACAGTCCGGGGTCTCCGCTGTCGTATTTTGCGCAGCAAATTTTCCATGGGAGACAGGTCTGGACTGCAGACGGGCCGGGAAAGTACCCGCACTCTTTTTTTACGAAGCCACGCTGTTGTAACACGTGCTGAATGTGGCTTGGCATTGTCTTGCTGAAATAAGCAGGGGCGTCCATGAAAAAACAGCGCTTAGATGGCAGCATATGTTGTTCCAAAACCTGTATGTACCTTTCAGCATTAATGGTGCCTTCACAGATGTGTAAGTTACCCATGCCTTGGGCACTAATGCACCCCCATTCCATCACAGATGCTGGCCTTTGAACTTAGCGTCGATAACAGTCTGGATGGTTCGCTTCTCCTTTGGTCCAGATGACACAATGTCGAATATTTCCAAAATCAATTTAAAATGTGGACTCGTCAGACCACAGAACACTTTTTCACTTTGCATCAGTCCATCTTAGATGATCTCAGGCCCAGAGAAGCCGGCGGCATTTCTGGATGTTTTTGATAAATGGCTTTCGCTTTGCATAGTAGAGCTTTAACTTGCACTTACATATGTAGCGACGAACTTTATTTAGTGACAGTGGTTTTCTGAAGTGTTCCTGAGCCCATGTGGTGATATCCTTTAGCGCTTGATGTCGGTTTTTGATACAGTGCCTAAGGGATCGATGGTCACGGTCATTCAATGTTGGTTTACGGCCATGCTGCTTACATGGAGTGATTTCTCCAGATTCTCTGAACCTTTTGATGATATTATGGACGGTTGATGTTGAAATCTCTAAATTGCTTGCAATTGCACTTTGAGAAACGTTGTTCTTAAACTGTTTGACTATTTGCTCACGCAGTTGTGGACAAAGGGGTGTACCTCGCCCCATCCTTTCTGTGAAAGACTGAGCCTTTTTTGGGAAGCTGTTTTATACCCAATCACAGCACCCACCTGTTCCCAATTAGCCTGCACACCTGTGGGATGTTCCAAATAAGTGTTTGATGAGCATCCCTCACCTTTGTCAGTATTTATTGCCACCTTTCCCAACTTCTTTGTCACGTGTTGCTGGCATAAAATTCTAAAGCTAATGATTATTTGCAACAACAAAAAAAAGTTTACCAGTTTGAACATCAAATATGTTGTCTTTGTAGCATATTCAACTGAATATGGATTGAAAATGATTTGCAAATCATTGTATTCTGTTTATATTTACATCTAACACAATTTCCCAACTCATATGGAAATGGGGTTTGTAAGACAGTACTTGAACACAACCTTGGCCGAGCAGGATAAGACAGTCTTAAGTCGAAAAAAAAGAAGAAAAAAAAAAAGAAGGTTAACATCGTATTTCTTCGGCACTCTAAACGGTATGTTTGATATTTGGCAACACGGCGCCATGCCTTTCTAGTTTACGATTATACATGGAAAACCAAGGGCATGAAACCGACGTTAAAAGTGGCTTGTAATTTGGCATTGGGATGAAGAAACGGGAGTTGGCAGAATAAACAAGGTTCCCTGGATGACTTTAGACAAAGAAGACCTCAGATGAGCCAATTGGATCCCCTGAGAGAGAAAAAAAAAATTGGGTAACCAGCTGTTGTGGGCTGGCGTTGCGTCAGCTGATACAGCAGACTTCTGACTTTAGTCCACATCCCAAGTCGTAAGATAGTAAAACGTCCCCAAACCTCGCGGGACAAATTTTCTCCCGAATCTCTCCCGAAATTCAGGCGGAGCTGGAGGCCACGCCCCCTCCAGCTCCATGCGGACCTGAGTGACGTGTCGACAGCCTGTTTTTACGTCCGCTTTCCCACAATATAAACAGCGTGCCTGCCCAATGACGTTATAACTGTAGAATGATCGAGAGAGAGTTCTTTGTTTCTTATGTGGATTAATTGTTAGGCAGTTTCATTAACGCCCTCCCAGCGCGGTAACAACACACAACAACAGCAGTCAGGTTTTCGTCTACCGTAAACAGCAATGTTGTGACACTCTTAAACAGGACAATACTGCCATCTACTGTACATGCATATGTGACAATAACATCTACGGCTCTAGCTGTAAATATACTCCTCCCCTCTTAGCCACGCCCCCACTCCACCCCTGACCACGCCCCCCCCCCCCACCTCCCGAAATCGGAGGTCTCAAGGTTGGCAAGTATGGACAATTTACAGTAAGTCAGTAACAATTAGAGAGTTGGAATTCCAAATTACGGGGCGTGACTAAGACAGCATAATGATTATACTTTTAAAAAAGAACTGTTGTCACATACATCAATGTCGACGTTGGTGACCAGCTGGGTAGCGATGTCCACACAACCCTGATGGCGGGCGCTGCTCGGAAGATCGGCATCACTGTACCAGCTGCGGCTGACCGAGTGGGCGTAAGCGGCGGCCGGGGAGGCGTGCTGCACCCGGGTGGTGGTCACAATACCCACGGATTTACCTGGACAAGGAGAACAAATTAGTACTTTTGCTGAAAGCCGATGCAACTTTGACCACCCACCCGTTTTTTTTTCAAACAAAAAGGAAATATTTGATTTTTTTTTTAAATATACAGAGTCAGGAATTAGCCACATATAATTACTAGAACTCATCATAGCTATTTGTGGTTTTGTGGGCACATTTGAGATGTTTGCAGAGATGATGTCAGACACTCCATTCAATTACATGGAGTATGTTCAAATGTTGCACTTTTTAAAAATACATTGTTGCTATTTAAAAAGGGTGCTTGTTTTTGTATTTTTTTGTCATCGTTTTGGGTCCAAAACCCGAAAATAAAGAGGATTACAGGAACTGCTGAAGGATTACTGCTGGTGTGTCCTCCGGCAAGACACTTCATTACGGCCCTATGATTTCTGCATTAAAGCTCGGTTGGTAGAGTGGCCGTGCCAGCAACTTGAGGGATCCAGGTTCGATTCCCGCTTTCGCCATCCTAGTCACTGCCGTTGTGTCCTTGGGCAAGACACTTTACCCACCTGCTCCCAGTAACACCCACGCTGGTTTAAATGTAAATTAGATATTGGGTTTTACTCCACAGCCACAGATCCACTATTAACCACTAATATCACAGTCAAAATGAAAGCTTGTTCCCATAGACACCAAAAACTGTTAATAATGTTTGGACAAAAGTGTATATTATATATACTATTATAAATATAGTATTTATATAGGTGTGTGTGTGTGTGTGTGTGTGTATATGCATGTGTGTATGTATGTGATTATGTGTATATATGAATATGTATATATATTAATATATATATATATAAATTGTATATATGTGTCTGTTGTGTATGTGTACATATGTATATATGTAAGTGTGTGTGAATTTAAATGTATTATATATAGATAATATATAGCATCAACGCAGCAACCAAAACAAGTGAGTTATTATATATATATATATATATATATATATATATATATATATATATATATATATATATATATATATATATATATATATATATATATATATATATATATTGTATATGTATAGGGGTGGGACCTAATAAATTTACTTCTTCCCACTCCCTTTTGAGCCAATCTTGACATGTACAAAAGATTAGTCACATGTAATGTTTACAATGTAGGTGTAAAAATAATGTATATATATATATATATGTATATCTTTTGTATTTCATGTCATTCTTTTGTTTTGTTTGCATGGCTCAAAATAAACCATTCATTCATTCATTCATTCATACTATGTAAAAGCTCTTTGAGTC
>NC_084632.1:14514177-14516677 GCF_033978795.1 Nerophis ophidion | reverse complement strand
CAGGCAGGCCAGTCTAGTACCCGCACTCTTTTACTACGAAGCCACACTGTTGTAACACTAGGTTTGGCATTGTCTTGCTGAAATAAGCAGGGGCGTCCATGATAACGTTGCTTGGATAGCAACATAAGTTGCTCCAAAACCTGTATGTACCTTTCAACATTAATGGGACCTTCACAGTAAGTGAGTTACCCATGCCTTGGTCACTAATACACCCCCATACCATCAAAGATGCTGGCTTTTGAAATCTGCGCCTATATTAATCCAGATGGTTGTTTTCCTCTTTGTCCACAGTTTCCAAAAAACAATTTGAAATGTGGACTCGTCAGACCACAGAACACTTTTCCACTTTGCATCAGTCCATCTTAGATGAGCTCGGGCCCAGTGAACCAAGGGGCGTTTCTGGGTGTTGTTGATAAATGGCTTTCGCTTTGCGGTGTAGAGTTTTAACTTGCACTTACAGATGTTGCGACCAACTGTAGTAACTGACAGTGGTTTTGTGAACTGTTCCTGAGTCAATGTGGTGATATCTTTTACACACTAATGTTGCTTTTTGATGCAGTACCGGACTGAGGGATCGAAGGTCCACAATATCCTCGCTTACGTGCAGTGATTCCTCCAGATTCTCTGAACCTTTTGACGATATTACAGACCATAGTTGGTGAAATCCCTAAATTCCTTGCAATAGTTGAGATATGTTTTTCTTAAAGTGTTCGACAATTTGCTCATGCATTTGTTCACAAAGTGGTGACCCTCACCTTATCCTTGTTTGTGAATGACCGAGGATTTTATGGATGGTGCTTTTATATACCCAATCATGGCACCCACCTGTTCCCAATTAGCCTGTTCACCTGTGGGATGTTCCAAATAAGTGTTTAATGAGCATTCCTCAACTTTCTCAGTCTTTTTGCCACTTGTGCCAGCTTTTTTGAAACATGTTGCAGGCATCAAATTCCAAATGAGCTAATATTTGCAAAAAACAACAAGGTTTTCCAGTTTGAATGTTAAGTTTGTTGTCTTTACAATCTATTCAAGGGAGAAAAGGATTTGCAAATCATTGTATTCGGTTTTATTTACGATTTACACAACGTGCCAACTTCACTGGTTTTGGGTTTTGTATTACTTTACTAATGATAATTGATAAAGGCCGTCAGTATGTGCCATGTGATTGACTGGTGACCAGTTCAGGAATAGGCTCCAGCCGACTCGTGAGTAATGAGCTATAGAGAAAAACTGACTGCATAGAAAATGTTTGGAGGGATGCAGGGCCGCTCCTGGCTAAATTGGGGCCCTAAGAAGAATTGTATTCTGGCGTACCCCCCATTGCAAAAAATGTTCACACTATTTTTATTCAAACTTAAATATTTAGTTCTAAACCAAATTTATGGAGAGTATATTTTAAAAAAAATATTCTAAAAACTATGGATGTCCGACAATATCGGACTGCCAATATTATCGGCCGATAAATGCTTTAAAATGCAATATCAGAAATTATTGGTATCGGTTTCAAAAAGTAAAATGTATGACTTTTTAAAACGCAGCTGTACGGGGTGGTACATAATATCTACGGCTTTTCACACACACACGTGAATGCAATGCATACCTGGTCAAAAGCCATACAAGTCACACTCAGGGTTGCCGTATAAACAACTTTAACACAGTTACAAATATGCGCCACACTATGAACCCACACCGAACAAGAATGACAAACACATTTCGGGAGAACACTCGCACCGTAACACAACATGAACACAACAGAACATATACCCAGAACCCCTTGAAGCACTAACTTTTCCGGGACGCTACAATATACCCCACTTGCTACTCCCTACCAAAACCACGCCCAACTCAACCTCGTCATGCTTTCTCAGGGAGAGCATGTCCCAAATTCCAAGCTGCTGTTTTGAGGCATGTTAAAAAAAATAATGCACTTTGTGACTTCAATAATAAATATGGCAGTGCCATGTTGGCATTTTTTTTCCCCCCATAACTTGAGTTAATTTATTTTTGGAAAACCTTGTTACATTCTTTAATGCATCCAGCGGGGCATTACAACAAAATTAGGCATAATAATGTGTTAATTTCACGACCGTACATATCGGTATCGGTTGATATCGGAATCGGTAAGTAAGAGTTGGACAATAGTTGAATATGGGATATCGTCAAAAAAGCCGTTATCGGACATCTCTACTTAAAACATAAATGTATATCCAGTAGAACCTTGGTTTACAAACGGAATTGGTTCCTGAACAGGGTCCACAAATAGAAATGAATTGATTAACGTGGACCCCGACTTAAACAAGTTGAAAAACTTATTTGGGTGTTACCATTTAGTGGTCAATTGTACGGAATATGTACTGAACTGTGCAATCTATTAATATAACTTTCAATCAATCACTCAATCAAATGTTTGTATAATGAAGCAGTTCTCTCCATTGTTAACAACATGTATAATAAGTTCCAGCCTCGACAAAAGTCCTTATTTAAGTAAAATTTTGCACAC
>NC_084632.1:14474177-14509177 GCF_033978795.1 Nerophis ophidion | reverse complement strand
CGCTTTTCCTCCATACTAACAGCATGTCACATAATATTTGTGGCTTTTACACACACACACAAGTGAATGCAACGCATACTTGGTCAACAGCCATACAGGTCACACCGAGGGTGGCCGTATAAACAACTTTAACACTGTTACAAATTTGCGCCACACTGTGAACCCACACCAAACAAGAATGAAAAACACGTTTCGGGTAAACATCCGCACCGTAACAACAGAATAAATACCCAGAACCCCTTGCAGCACTAACTCTTCCGGGAAACTTCCAGCAAACTGACCAATAATTAACGTTTTATTCATGCATGTTCTCTTGCCACTTCAAGGCTTGAATGTTTGGTTCATTCATTATTGTTATTTTATTTTCAAATGTATTATTAGCCTGTGGAAAAAATTTGATATTTACCTCAGAAGATTGCAAATGGAAAAAAAGGCATAACATTTTTATTTAAATGTAATTTGATATGCCATTGATATTTTTTTTAATTGTTATTATTATTATTTGAAACTGTATTTTGCATGTCACTAAAGTTATATAAGCCTTGTTTGTTCAATATTCAATGCAAAACTTGTTTGGGTCCCTATTAAAAGGTTAATTTGTTCAACCTTGGCCCGCGGCTTTGTTCCGTTTAAAATGTTGGCCCACTCTGTATTTGAGTTTGACACCCCTGCTGTAGGTGATCCTGGATGAGTGTCTGCAGTGTTTCCTGTTGTTTAAAGCTTTGAACCGGAACTACAAGTCCCATTCTGTCTTCTAATTGTCCATCGTGTTTCTTCTCGTATGGATTCTTATTCATCAATCCAAGAAAGTTTTACAATATAACTAAAACAATTCTTACCCACTAAACCGTCACACGTGTGATATCCATGGGAGTGTTTTCATGCATATTTGTACCTGCTATCGTAATGTAACGAAGCCAGCATCGTTAGCAATAGCTCCTATGCTGACACCATAGTATTGTTAACTTACAATGGCATTCTGTTTGTATTGTTCCAGTAACATAAATTCCTCAGTAAATTCACCAAGACATCAACGTGGAATTTTTGAGTCTTTTTAGTTGATTGGAGAGCTAATGGGTCCACGACTATGATGTAAATCGGAACTGGGCAAATTAATTTGATTTTCTCTACCACATTAAGCTTTTCAATCTGGCCCGCCGGACATTCCCAAATATTTTTTTTAGATCGTTAAGATGGAAAGTGTAGCTGCCATTATGATGTTCAGTGATGTTTTCAAATTACAATAAGTCTTGAACTATACAGCATATTTCAATGGTTGGACTCTGCGATTTTGCATAATATTTTAGTGACTAGTTTTGTCCAGATACCAATATTATTTTGATAATTTTCGGTACTTTGATTCTTTTCTAAATAAAGGGGACCAGAAAAAATTGCATTATTGGCTTTATATTAATAAAAAATCCTAGGGTGTGGCGGACCGGTACTTTTCAAAGGTGGTATGGTACCGAATATGATTCATTAGTATCGCGGTACTATACTAATACCCGTATACCGTACAACCCTACTAGTTACTATGGAAATCTACGTCACAGCAGGTCAGACGAGGCACCAAGCAGTGTGGGTGGGGAGCGTTTCCAGAACAGCCAGCATGAAATGTGGGTGTCAGGGACAAATGTGGAAGGAGAATTTTTACAATAAAGTTCTAAAGCTGAGTGATATATCACATACATCAGATTGTAGATGTTTTTTTGATTTTTTTACCCTTCACGTTCATATTTCGTTGTGTTTGTTGCATTTTTGTTGCATTTGGTTTGATTGTAAAACATGTCGATTGAGAGGAGGTGTGACGTTCATATGTTCTCAATATTTGGGGTTTTATCGTTTATAGAAAAATAAAAATTCCATTCCGTTAACATTTTTAGCATTCAATCAGACTTTATTGTGAGGTTTTGTATTAGTTTTCCTAAAAATAGATATACTGGTCCCCAGACACATTTTTTTCTCTAAATTTGGCCCTATCCATCCATCCATTTTCTACCGCTTATTCCCTTTGGGGTCGCGGGGGGCGCTGGTGCCTATCTCAGCTACAATCAGGCGGAAGGCGGGTACACCCTGGACAAGTCGCCACCTCATCGCAGTAAATTTAGCCCCCCGAGTCAAAATAATTGCCAAGACCTGAAGTAAATGGTAAATAAATGGTAAATGGGTTATACTCGTATAGCGCTTTTTTACCTTCAAGGTACTCAAAGCGCTTTGACACTATTTCCACATTCACTCACACATTCACCCACTGATGGCGGGAGCTGCCATGCAAGGCCCTAACCACGACCCATCAGGAGCAAGGGTGAAGTGTCTTGCTCAAGGACACAACGGACGTGACGAGGTCGGTAGAAGGCGGGGATTGAACCAGGAACCCTCAGGTTGCTGGCACGGCCACTCTTCCAACCGCGCCAAGGTCTGATTTGTTTGATTTGATTTATTGCCATTTTACAGACACCGTTTGGTAACAATTAAGGTATGCAGTTAAACATTTAAAAAATATTTCTGTCTAAATAATCTAGTTTCACAATGTATATATTTATAGTTTATAATCTGATGTGGCTAATATATGGAAAAATAGTTTTATATTAAATTTAGTGGGTGCGGCTTATATACCGGTATGCTCTCAATCAATCAATCAATATAGCCCTATATTACAAGTGTCTCAAACGGCTGCACAAGCCACAAATACATCCTCGGTTCAGAGCCCACAAAAGGGTAAGGAAAATCTCACAACCCAGTTGGATGTCAGTGTGAATAACTATGAGAAACCTTGGAGAGGACCGCAGATGTGGGTGACCGGATGCAATGGACATCGAGTGGGTCAAACATAATATTGTGAAAGTTCAGTCCATAGTATATCCAACATAAAAGTGAGAGTCCAGCCCATGGTGGACTATATAGTCTGAAAAATAAGGTACTTTACTCTCCTGTCAAACCCACTCAAAGCTGCTATATCGGGTAAAACAAATGTAAAGGTGACTAAATGGTTGTTAATTCATGTTTAGAGTGTTAATAACCTTATTTTGTGAAAATGTGCAAAAGGGCTCGGAACCGTTTACTGCAGGGGTGTCAAACGTACGGCCTGAGGGCAGGATCAGGCCCGCGAACAGGTTTTATCCAGCCCGCGGGATGAGTTTGCTAAGTATACAAATTAACCAGAAATTTTTGAATGAAAGAAACAGCTCTTCTACATGTGTCTACTGGATGTTGCAATAGCAATTCTTTGTATCTCTGTAAATCAGGGGTCCGCAACACGTGGCTCCGGATCACCCTGATGTGGCTCAGCTGCATACTTGCCGACCCCCCCCCCCCCCCATTTTACCGGGAGGTTTTCCAAATTTCATTGCCTCTCCCAGAAATTTCCCCAGGATAACATTCTCAGATTTTCACCCAGACAACAATATTGAGGCCGTGCCGTGATGGCAATGCCTTAAACGTCCTCTCGACCATGTCGTAGCATCCATTTTAATACTATGTTATCTGAGTGCCGGCCGGCCACATCTAGTGTGCGGCTGCTGACTCAACGCACAAGCGACGGCAAGGCATAGTTGTTCAACAGCCATACAGGTTACACTGAAGGTTGTGATATAAACAACTTTGGCACTCTTCCTAATATGCGTCACACTGTGAACCCACACCAAACAAGAATGACAAACACATTTCGGGAGAACATCCGCACTGTAGCACATTATAAACGCAATATAACAAATACCCAGAATCCCATACATCCCTGACTCTTTCGGGCTCCATTATATACCCCCCCCCCCCCCCCCCTCCTGTGCGTCGGTTGAGGTGGGCGGGGTTGGGGGAGCGGCGTTTGGTGCTGCTGTAGATGATGGTACATATGTACAAAATAAACCACGTGATGTTAGTACATCAATCGAAATAAATGATCAAACTACATACATGGCATACTGTCATTTGATTTTGATATTTTTTTATCATGATAGATTAAAAATGAACAACATTGTCACATCAGTCATTCAGAAAATATAAATAACGACAAATAAAAATAGAATACTATTAACCGCAACATGTAAGTGTAAAAATATAACAACATTATGATTTGGACATTTATCAGAATGTGCTTCTTCTATTTTTAAACACAGAAAACAATTTGAAGATGTCTTTATTTTTAAGTTATCGTGCAGGGATTTTACATTTTTCTCCATGTGGCCCCCGATCTAGAATGAGTTTGACAGCCCTGGTTTACAGCAAATATTTTTGCCTCAATCCTGTGAGAATCCTGCGTGTGACTGAAGACTATCCAGAACAAACCTGCAGTGCATTCAAACAACCACCAGGCAGCGTATGTGAGAAGATACTATTGTATCGTCTCTTTCTCGTTCGGACTTATCAGGTCTTATTATGCATTCATTCCATCACTGGCAACTACTAACACCGACCCAGTGGAGCTGCAACAAACGAGGGACGACACGCTCACAGCTCCCTCGTCCCGTCCACTCCACATGAAGGAGAACATAACAACCCTACCCACGCGTGCGCGTCGTCCTCGGCTTTCCCCACCTTATATTTTCTAGACCGCACATCTGCTCTTTAACATAATGGAATTCCGCAAAGTAACATTGACCGTACCGTCTCCGAGGAATAGGATGATGTTCTTGGCCCGGTGCTCCCGGGGGCGGAGCTTCAGCGCAGCATCCAGTGTCGCCTTCGCCCGGGTATCCCAGTAGGATGGTTCTCTCTCATGCTCGTATTGGACTGCAGATAAGAACCAAAGGTGATGAGCGCTTTTGGGTAGAACATAGTAGCTGAATATGACACCATTTTTTTTGTTTGCAAGACATCACCACATTGAAATAAGTTCAAGATATGTCCGTAAGCTAAAATATGCTTTAAAGTACTTTAGTCTCTCTGCAGGACTGCACATCACCCCTCCCCCTACACACCTGAGTGTGTGCACCCTGTTGCGAGGCACAGTCTGTCCTCACACACACACACTCCCAGGTCGAGTTTACCTGCCTCCACACACGCGGCGCTACAAATATCTCAACCACAAGGCCGGCGACCGTCTTGCTGACTCCTCACCTTGGCTCTCCACAGCAGCCCAATCTGCAGCCAGCAGCATGGTTCCCAGAAGGATGAGTGGGAGGTTGCGGGGCCTCCGTTGTGGCGTCTGCATCCCTGGTGTGATGTGACCCGGAGACCGGAGAGACTGGCACGGATCAAAAAAAAAAAAAAAAAGGCAGAAGCGGAGGGAGAGAGAGAGACCTGCCTTTTTAAAGCCCCGCTGGGTGTGTAGTAAGGAAAGAAGGGCCCTCTCGCCTGTTCCTAGGCTTGGAGAGAATGTGAGAGAGGGAGGAACCGGAGAGAGAGAGAGAGAGAGAGACCACACAGGAGCGCTGTAGCATCCCAGCCCCTCTCCACCCTCTTTTTTATTGTTTCAAATGGTTACTTTAATGCAGTCCTGCCCCCACCTTCCCCACTCACAAGTACGAATGATAGCAGCTTGAATGGGCCTTTCATGTGGCAAACGTCTAACTACAGCATGCAGAAGGCGTAAAATGAGTGAGAGGAAGAAAAAAAAATGGTTGTAGCATTTTGGTCGGCCGGAGACAAATCAGAACCATTTCTCGGCAAAATATACAGAGTCTGTTTTCACTCAGAGACGGTCCGCATGAACTCAGGGGTGTCCTGAAAGTCAAACATAACATGGTGAATACCAAAATCAAGGCTCAAACGTTATCTATAGCGGGAGGGTGAAACTGTGGGACAATGTGAGCGGAGAAATTAAACTGTCTTCTCGCTTAAAAGTGTTCAATTTTGCGATAAAAAATGTGTCATTACGAGTTGTTTGGACTATCTCAACTGTGGGACACAGGTGCAAAAGAACTCACAGTGGAATAAGGGACATACCACACCAGACAAGGCTTCAGAAGATGAAAGATACCCAGGCAAGATGGAGCTAACCTCATGGTCGCTCAATGTTATTATATCCATATTGGTGTATGTATACTAGGGAACCTGCTGTTGTGACGGAGCGGTTGTTGCTGGACAAAGAACAAACTCTTGGTGTCAGGCTTGCCACTGACAGGTTGTTTGTGTTTTAGTATTCCCTTTGTTTGTTTTTGTCTAAGTATTTAAATTAAACCATGTTTTCCTGCAAAAAGCCTCCCTCCTTCTCTGCATCTTGGGGTTCGTCTCCAACTAACTTTGACACTTGGGAGAAGAAGGAGTGATGCAAATCCTATAGGGGTGATGAAAGGATGGTCAGCGCCTGAGAGCTGCGGCCTACCACCATGACCCCGCACTCCCTTCCCTCTGTTGCTAGATATAAATGATAAAGGATAAATGGGTTGTACTTGTATAGCGCTTTTCTACCTTCAAGGTACTCAAAGCGGTTTGACACTACTTCCACATTTACCCATTCACACACACATTCACACACACATTCACACACTGATGGAGGGAGCTGCCATGCAAGGCGCCTAACCAGCACCCATCAGGAGCAAGGGTGAAGTGTCTTGCTCAGGACACAACAGACGTGAGGAGGTTGGTACTAGGTGGGAATTGAACCAGGGACCCTCGGGTCTTGCACGGCCACTCTTCCACTGCGCCACGCCGTCCCTAATATCTCGAGATATACGTTGTAATATGTATATGTGCTTTGCCATGGTGGTTTTTCCCACTCCAGACTGGGCCCCCTTTAGAGCCCAGTCTAGATTATATTTTGTTACTCATTCTTCCATAGCGTTTTACCTTTTTTCCCCCATCTTTTACGGGGTGCCTTGTGGCGACCCATCAGCATTCCTGTTCTGTAGCCCTGTACACTGTTTATTTGTCTCATCTTGAACGGGTTTGTGCTGTAAACAAAGTTCCGTTGTACTTTTGCAATGACAATAAATACCTATCATTCATTTCCTCTAGCAAAATAAAGCAGTCCAACCTATTCTTCGGAATGATTGACTTTGTGTGCACTTTTATAGGAAGGGGGTGGGGGGGGTGCTCACACTTCCATTTCCAATTCTTTGCATTTAAAAGACACCAATTTCCCCTCCTCGCCGAATCGTCTTGTCTCCTTGTTTCTTTCTTCCGTGTTCAGCATTTTGCTGTCGTGACTTAGCAGAGAGCGCCTGCAGGATGCAAATGCTGGTTTTCCTCCTAACGTGCGAAACGAGGCGACGCCAGCCAACTCCTGTTCAGAGGAATCGCATTTCAGGCGAACGGCTCTCACCTCCTCCGCCTCATTACGGCGTCGCTCCATTCAGCCGTTGAAAAAGACGAGGCTTTGCGGTCAGTCACATGTGCTCAATCAAAAGTGCGGTCAAACTGCGATCTGGGTAAAAGAGGCCAACGCCGCGTTAACCGGGAATACCACTGGACGCCTGTATGAGCATGATACTGTAACTTCTAAAGGCATGTTGTTCCGTCCGTTTGTCACGGGTCGGCCCGTCAGGGGCTCGAATCATACCATAAATAGCTGCTGGCTGTTAGCGCTATTTCTCTTCCAGCCCATCCAGGCAAAGGTGCATACAAACAACAGCTGCCAAGGTAGTCAACGACTCATTCAGCAGGGAAGGGGGTTTATACGGCCCCATTCCTGAGAGGAACAGGGGGATTATCGTAAATTCCATACTATAACCCAGCAGGCAAAGGACATTAAGGCTTTGTTTACACCAAGCCAGATAAGGTTATCCAGGGTGAATCACACCTAACTTTATCCGTGTCTACACACAACAATGCCACCATTTAGGACCCCCGCGCCCCCTCCGTCCGCCGGTGCAAAGCAACCTAGTAGGCATGTGCGGAAAATGCACACATCATAGTCACCTCCAGTGTTGCTTTGTGTGCAAGTTCTTAAATGTAACTTATCGGAACAATATCCAGTGTTGTGGTATTTCAATTACCGTATTTCCTTGAATTGCCGCCGTGTATATAGTATGCGCCTGCCAAGAATTACTGATAAGTCAAACTCCATCCATTTTCTACCGCTTACTCCCTTTTGGGGTTGCGGGAGGCGCTGGCGCCTATCTCAGCTACAATCGGGCGGAAGGCGGGGTACACCCTGGACAAGTCGCCACCTCATCGCAGGGCCAACACAGATAGACAGACAACATTCACACTCACATTCACACACTAGGGCCAATTTAGTGTTGCCAATCAACCTATCCCCAGGTGCATGTCTTTGGAAGTGGGAGGAAGCCCGAGTACCCGGAGGGAACCCACGCATTCACGGGGAGAACATGCAAACTCCACACAGAAAGATCCCGAGCCTGGATTTGAACCCAGGACTGCAGGACCTTCGTATTGTGAGGCAGACGCACTAACCCTTCTGCCACCGTGAAGCCCCCATTTTTGGTGATTTAACCCCCAATTCCGACCCTTAATGCTGAGTGCCAAGCAGGAAGGTAATGGGTCCCATTATTATAGTGCTTGGTATGACGCACGACCTAGCGATCTCAGGGCGGACACTCTACCCACTAGGCCACTGAGTAGGATGTGCCAAGTCAAACTCGTTTCGCAAAATATTTAGCGCATGCTTAGCATTACCACCGGCTCAGGATTAACGCCGGGTCGAGCTCGTTTCGCAAAATATTATTTTTATCAGCGCGTGTCTATAATTTCCGCCGGTTCAAACTCGTTTCGCAAACTAATTAGCATATGCCTATGATTTCCGCCGGGTCAAACTCGTCACGTCACGAGTGACACTTTCCCGGTCATCATTTTGAAAATGGATGAGGCTGATTTCAATCATTTGAAATAGCATAAAGGGAAGAATATTAAGAGCTATTCAGTAGGATTTAAGGCCCAAGCTATTGAATATGCTAAAAAGAACAGTAAGTAGCTATGTTTTATTAATATACCGTAGCTGCGTGTGCCAAATATGAGTCATTAAATGATTCCCGCCTCCTGGTGGTAGAGGGCGCTAGAGATCCTTCTTGCGACAACTCCGGTGCAGAAGAAGTGACAACAAGCCGCAAGAATGAGCAGCGATCGTTTATTTTTTCCTCTCGCTTGCACTTTTAACATGCAGGATTACATATCTAAAATAAAACAGTTTTCTGAACTGGACTTTCAATCGAAGCAGGAGGTAATAAAGGAAGATCTCCATTGAGAAAGAGAGACTTTTAAAACTGAAGAAAGATAAGGAAGATTTCTATAAACAAGTTATCGATGCTTTTGATCAGAAGGAAATGCGCATGGACTTCATTTATAAGTAAAGGTAAGATCATGATAAAGTTTTTTTATTAAGTGTGCTTTATCCTTACATCACACTCAAATTTATAAGCGCAGGCCTAAATTTACCGCATGCCTTTTGGTAAGCGCCAGAGTGAGAAGAGGTTTTAAATTAATTAACGCCCCAGCGGCAAATCAAGGAAATACGGTAACTGGAATCCAGTGTGCTGTGAGACCCTATTGTAGTGAATCACACCTGAGCCGTCATAAATTAATCAAATCTTTACGAGACACAAACAATGTGATAAAGACAATTTTACATCAATCAAACTAGGGATCTAGAAATCTAGTCAGGACACTCCTCACCCTTTTGCTTTCATCTTCATTATACATTAGTTTTTTGGTGATTTCATATAAATGGGTTGTAATTGTATAGCGCTTTTCTACCTTCAAGGTACTCAAAGCGCTTTGACACTACTTCCACATTTACCCATTCACACACACATTCACACACTGATGGAGGGAGCTGCCATGCAAGGCGCTAACCAGCACCCATCAGGAGCAAGGGTGAAATGTCTTGCTCAGGACACAACGGACGTGACGAGGTTGGTACTAGGCGGGAATTGAACCAAGGACCCTCGGGTTGCGCACGGCCACTCTCCCCACTGCGCCACGCCGTCCCTGTATATACTCTGGATCTAGATGTGGAGTCCGCGACATACATAGCGGACAATAACTGATAGTCTGCTTTGCGAGTCCGTAGTCTTCCCTCGTGGGCCAGGTAATACAAAGCACACGCTACCTTTTTTTTTAATCACATCGACCAGAGCCCGCATTCTCGTCGACTCTCCTTTGACAAATGAATAAAGTTCTTCGCTAAGTAGAATCCCAGCTGACCCGGCCGGACATTGGAATGTTCTCTTGCCATCTGAGAAGTGTTGTATCCCAAATAGCTGCAATCGCTTTCTCTTAAGGCATGGGTGCCAAACTCTGGCCCGCGGATCAATCGGTAAATAGGAAAGCTTTTATATCATAGTTTACTGAGACAGCTTCTCAATTAAAAATTTCATTGGGGCCCGAAATTTCCCTTTAAGAAGACCAAGGATGGCTGAGTGGTCAAAACAGGTTTCTCCCAATCAAAGGGGACTGGGTTTAAATCCTTGTCAGGTTGATCGGTAACTAGGAAAGATCCAGTGGGAGGAGTTAAAATTCACCCGGACATTCATATTGGGGGTGTGTCTTGAAGGCACTGCCTTTAGCGTCCTCTACAGCCTACTGTCACGTCCGCTTTTCCGCCATACAAACAACGTGCCAGCACAGTTACACAATACATGCGGCTTTAACACACACACACAAGTGAATGCAAGCATACTTGGTCAACAGCCATACAGGTCACACTGAGGGTGGCCGTATAAACAACTTTAATACCGTTACAAATATGCGCCACACTGTGAACCCACACCAAAAAAGAATGACAAACACATTTGGGGAGAACATCCGCACCGTAACAGAACATAAACACAACAGAAGAAATACCCAGAAACCCTTGCAGCACTAACTCTTCCAGGACGCTACAATATACACCCCTGCTACCAACAAACTCCAACACCCCGCAATTTTTATTAACATTTTATTTGATATGCCATTGATATTTTTTAATTATTATTATAATTTGAAACTCTATTTTGCTTGTCACTATAAAGTTATACAAGCCTTGCTTGTTCAATATTCAATGCAAAACTTGTTTAGGTCCCTATTAAAAGGTTAAATTTGTTCAACCTTGGCCCGCGGCTTTCTTCAGTTTTAAATTCTGACCTCACTTCCTGTGTGGGGCGTGGTCTTTTTGGCATCACTTCCTCTCCGAACTCACTTTGTAAACGATCGATGAGTCCATACAAAGCTAAGAGCCGGAGATTCAAGAAATAGATGGTGCACTTACCCCTTTAAAATGTTGTCCAAGGTGGGGGACCTTAAACGTTTGTTTAGTGTTGCTGAAATGGGGCTTAGGCTAAATAATTGTTTGTGTAATTAGTGCAGTGTAGACATGACCTTAAACAATTTGTTGAATTAGGTCCTGTCTACATTACGCCGGATAACTCCTTAAACAAATAATTTTTAGCCTAAACCCCCGTGTCAGCCATACTAACACATCGTTTAAGGTTACCTTCCTTGGATAGTTTTTTTTACGTCAAATGGCAGCAATACATTGCAAATAAGTTGGCACAGGGGCATTTTGACCACTGTGTTACATGGCCTTTCCTTTTAACAACACACAGTAAACGTTTGGGAACTGAGGAGACAAATTTTTGAAGCTTTTCAGATGGAATTTTTTCCCATTCTCGCTTTATGCACAGCTTGATATGTTAAACAGTCTAAGGTCTCCGTTGTAGTATTTTAGGCTTAATATTGTGCCACACATTTTTAATGGGAGAAAGGTCTGAACAACAGGCAGGCCAGTCTAGTACCTACACCCTTTCACTATGAAGCCACGCTATTTGTAACATGTGGCTTGGCATTGTCTTGCTGAAATAAGCAGGGGCGTCCATGATAACGTTGCTCGGAAGGTAACAGATGTTGCTCCAAAACCTGTATGGACCATTCAGCATTAATGGTGCCTTCAGAGATGTGTAAGTTACCCATGCCTCGGGCACTAAAACACCCCCATACCATCACAGATGCTGGCTTTTGAACTTTGCGCCTATAACAATCCGGATGGTTGATTTCCTCTGTACTGTAGAACACAACGTCGACAGTTTCCAAAAAAAATTCGAAATGTGGACTCGTCAGACCACAGAACACCTTTCCACTTTGCATCAGTTCATCTTAGATGAGCTCGGGCCCAGCGAAGCCGGGCGGTGTTTCTGGGTGTTGTTGATAAATGACTTTCGCTTTGCCTAGTAGAGTTTTTACTTGCACTCCTCAATGTAGCGACCAACTGTAGTTAATGACAGTGGTTTTCTGAAGTGTTCCTGAGCCCATGTGGTGATATCCTTTACACACTGATGTCACTTTTTGATGCAGTACAGCCTGAGGGATTGAAGGTTCGTAACTACAGATTCTCTGAAATTTTTTAATAATATTATGGGCCATAGGGGGTGAAATCCATAAATTCCTTGCAATAGCTCATTGAGAAATGCTGTCCTTAAACTGGTCGACAAATTGCTCACGCATTTGTTCACAAAGTGGTGACCCTGGCCCCATCCTTGTTTCTGAACGACTGAGAATTTCATGGAAGTTGCTTTCATACCCAATCGTGGCACCCACCTTTTCCCAATTAGCCTGTTCACCTGTGTGATATTCCAAATAAGTATTTGATGAGCATTCCTCAACTTTTTCAATCATTTTTGCCAGCTTTTTTGAAATATGTTGCAGGCATCAAATTCCAAATGAGCTAATATTTGCAAAAACTTTTAAAGTTTTCCAGTTCGAATGCTAAGTATCTTGCCTTTCCAGTCCATTCAATTGAATTTAGATTGAAAAGGATTTGCAAATCATCGTATTCTGTTTTTATTTATGATTTACACACCATGCCAACTTTACTGATTTGGGGTTTTTGTACCTATATCTATGGTTATCACTCTGTGAGAGTGTTATTCTCTCACCCGGCCTATTAGTCTACTTCAGGGGTCGGGAACCTTTTTGGCTGAGGGAGCCAAAAAGCCAAATATTTCAAAATGTATTTTCGTAAGAGCCATATAATATTTTTTTAACACTGAAAACAACTAAACGCGTGCATTTTTAAGTAAGACCAACATTTCTTGGGTATAAGAGATCTATTATTCTTTGTAATAAAATTGTTATTCTAAAGCTAACTGCGGAGGGGGCGTGGCCTGCGGGCCTGCAGCGAACTGGGATGTGCCAGGACAGGCCTCGAAATTAGCGACAGGTGCGTAGATGGTCCACCTGGGACATGATATCTAATCACCTGTCGCTCTGTTATAAGCAGCAGCCAGGAGGAGAGACGGGGTTGGGGCTAGAGCCAGAGCGAGAACGAAAGAGAAAAATACAATTGCTGGAAAGCAACTGAGAGACTTATTGAAAAATAAAACAATATTCTAACACTGAAACAGGCTCTCATTTTGGTGCTTGGTGGTCTGAAGAACCCCCAGGAGGGCAAGCCCCACACTAACCAATAATAAACATATAACTTCTAACCATTACGCAACTTCTTGAATTAGGTGCGGTAGAAAACGGATGGATGGATTAAAAATGCATGAGAATTTTTTATATTTTGAACGTTATTTTTAACACTGTGATTACAAGCGGAATCATTCTTTACTTACGTTAAGCAATGTCAGCTCAGACTTATCCGAGAGCCAGATGCAGTCATCAAAAGAGCCACATCTGGCTCTAGAGCCATAGGTTCCCTAACCCTGGTCTACTTGCTAATTTCCTCTTCTCAAGTGGTTAACTTTTGATTGATTGATTAATTTAAACTTTTATTAGTAGTTTGCATAGTTCAGTACATATTCCGTACAATTGACCACTAAATGGCAACACCCGAATAAGTTTTTCAAGTCGGGGTCCACGTAAATCAATTCATGACTGATCATGGTTCCAGTTAGACTTGTGTTGAATATATATACCTTTTGGACTATTTTAATCAATATTATGTGCTGTCAACTTTGTACTTTTTTATTATATATATATTTTTTATGTCACTGCCTGAAATAAAAAAATAAAAAATAAAGTGTTCGAAGCACTTATTTTTGTGTTGTTACACTATGTCACATTCAAGCCAGCTTCCACCATTCAAAAAGCTTTATCCCAAATACCAAAACAATCAATATTTAAACGTTTTTCCATCATTTCAGACCCCTTCCATGTTGAAGGATCAACCCAAAGGCAACTTAACAATAAAGCTGGGTTTTATTACCCCACATGCACTCATGATCTGTATGATTTATAATGCAGTGTTTTTTTTGGGAACCGCGTCAGCCTATATATATTTTACAGCCTTTTGATGTACAGAGAATATTCTTTACATGCGCTGTTTATAGTGACTAGCAGAACAGATGGTGATGTGCGTGTATGCTTGCGGGCGATAAAGCGAAGCGAGTAGTTACAAAAAAGGGAGGCTTTTCTTCGAAGCCCGAAAGGAGATAAATACAACCATGCATCTTCTTGCAGTTAAACGTTTGTCCTTGGGACGCTGGATATGTATGAATAAAGTGCTTTGATTTACTCCCGACTGTGTCTCGCTACTTTAGTTGACACTCTCAGCACATCTGATATCAGTTAGGTTTTAGTGTGGCCTTACTTTTGAGTGTATGTCGTGAGTATATTTCACCCAGTATGTACGGCGTCAATGCAAATTTAAAAGGCCTACTGAAATGAGATTTTCTTATTCAAACGGGAATAAGCAGGTCCGTTTTATGTGTCATACTTGATCATTTCGCGATATTGCCATATTTCTGCTGAAAGGATTTAGTAGAGAACATCCACGATAAAGTTCGCAACTTTTGGTCGCTAATAGAAAAGGGGCTCCACACATATTCACATTGTTTATAATGGGAGCCACCAGCAGTAAGAGCTATTCGGACCGAGAAAACGATAATTTCCCCATTAATTTGAGCGAGGATGAAAGATTCGTGTTTGAGGATATTAATAACGACGGACAAGAAAAAAAAAAAAAAAAGGCGATTGCATTGGGATGGATTCAGATGTTTTTAGACACATTTATTAAATCCAATCCACTTTATTTATATAGCACATTTAAACAACAATAACGTTTCCAAAGTGCTGCACAGCCATGTTAAAAACAATATTAAAAAAAAAACAAAATTATGCTCCACCAATGACTGAATAAAAACAAAAAATAAATAAATATAAAACCAATAAAAACAATATAAAAACAAATATGATTAAAAACTATTTTGAAAGGGTAAAATCAATTAAAACAGTAAAATATAAATCAAAGTGTATAAAAAACAGAGGACAACAGAGGACAGAGGACCACACAACTCACTCAAGCCAAAGAATAAAAGTGGGTCTTAAGACGAGACTTAAAACACTCCACTGTGGAAGCAGTTTGAACATGGAGGGGCAGATTGTTCCAGAGCTTAGGGCCGACCACAGAGAGGGCCCTGTATCCCCTGGTCTTAAGTCTGGTCTTGGGCACCACGAGCTGGAACTGGCTCTCGGACCTAGGAGCGCGCGCAGGGATGTAAATTTGGATGAGGTCCAAGATATATTGAGGTGCCAGTTCATGTAAAGATTTAAAAACAAACAGCAATGTTTTAAAATCAATTCTAAAATGAACAGGGAGCCAGTGCAAACTCTCACATTTACTTGGATAATTCTGGGAAATTCCTTATCTTTTTTTATTGTGTTGCTAGTGTTTTAGTGAGCTTAATAGTACCTGATAGTCGGAGGGGTGTGTCCACGGGTGTCTTGAGGTAAGTGTCTGAGGGAAGTCGACGGCAGCTGTATGGACGGCGCAAGCTCAGCTGATCTCTGGTAAGAGGCCACTTTTTACCACAATTTTCTCACCGAAAACTGCTGGTTGACATTTGTTCGGGATCCATGTTCCCTTGACCACTCTGATCCATAGTAAAGTTTCACCTCCGGGAATTTTAAACAAGGAATCACTGTGTTTGTGTGGCTAAAAGGTTCAAGCTTACCAACTCCATCTTTCTTCTTTGACTTCTCCAATATTAATTGAACAAATTGCAAAGGATTCAGCTAAACAGATGTCCAAAATACTGTGTAATTATGTCGTTAAAGCAGGCCTTAAAGGTATGGCATCATATGTGTCAAAATTATTGTTGTCATTTTCAATACATGTATTATGGATGCAGCCAAAAAGCTCAAAGTTGAGTTTCTCATTTATTAAATCAAACAATTCATCGAAGAGGCATTGGGTTTGATCCTATGGTCCCTCCACTCAGTATAAATTCTCCATTATGAGCGTTTTTTTTCTTCTTTTTTTGAGTGAAGTGAATTATATTTATATAGCGATTTTCTCTAGTGACTCAAAGCGCTTTACATAGTGAAACCCAATATCTAAGTTACATTTAAACCACTGTGGGTGGCACTGGGAGCAGGTGGGTAAAGTGTCTTACCCAAGGACACAACGGCAGTGACTAGGATGGCAGAAGCTGAGATCAAACCTGGAACCCTCAAGTTGCTGGCACGGCCGCTCTACCAACCGAGCTACACCGCTATACTGTGTCAATGTGACACAGTGGTGTCCAAAGTGCGGCCCGGGGGCCATTTGAGGCCCGCAGCTAATTGTTTAGGGGCCCGCCACACATTCTGGAAATGCTATTGCAAACATAAAAAAAAACAATAAAAAAAGTGGAACGAGGTGAAATCTAAGGAGACAAAGTGGCAATGTTGACACAAAGCTGCCATGCAAGCTGTTTTTTTTCTTTTGTCTTTCTTTATTTTTCAAACTCAAATACAGAGTGGGCCAAAATTTAAAACTGAACAAAGCCGCGGACCAAGGTTGAACAAATTAACCTTTTAATAGGGACCCAAACAAGTTTTGCATTGAATATTAAACAAGCAAGGCTTATGTAGCTTAATAGTCACATACAAAATCGAGTTTCAAATTATAATATTGAGTAAAAAATATCAATGGCATATCAAATAAAAATTGAGGGAGCGGGGTTTGGTGGTAGCGGAGGTGTATATTGTAGCGTCCCGGAAGAGTTAGTGCTGCAAGGGATTCTGGGTATTTATTCTGTTGATTTTATGTTGTGCTACGGTGCGGATGTTCTCCCGAAATGTGTTTGTCATTCTTGTTTGGTGTGGCTTCACAGTGTGGCGCATATTTGTAAAAGTGTTAGTTGTTTATACGGCCACCCTCAGTGCGACCCTTATGGCTGTTGATCAAGTATGCATTGCATTCACTTGTGTGTGTTAAAGCAGCATATATTATGTGACTGGACCGGCACGTTGTTTGTATGGCGGAAAAGCGGACATGACGACAGGCTGTAGAGGACGCTAAAGGCTGTGCCTTTAAGGCACGCCCCAAATATTGTTGTCCGGGTAGAAATCGGGAGAAATTCGGAAGAATGGTTGCCCTGGGAGATTTTCGGGAGGGGCACTGAACTTTGAGAGTCTCCCGGGAAAATCGTGAGGGTTGGCAAGTATGAGTATCAGCGGTGAATGCAGTGTTACAGATTCATCGCCGCTGTATTATACCGGCGGGCCAGCTCTAATCTTAATTTGATATTACCTCAAGTGTTACGTTTGCGCGGCATCGTGGATGCGCGGGGAGTGTCGCCTCTCGATGCGCAGGATCACAGCAGGCAGGAATGAAGGTATGAACAGCCTTTTAATATGAAGTTACAAAAGAACACTGGTACAAAAGAGCAAATCAAAGGCGTGTCTGAGCACAGAAAACTAAATGCTAATATACACAGAAGACAGAGTTCGAAGTCCATAAAGCGCGAGCCAAGCGCGCGGAGGCAAGCTACATTTAGCAAGCAGAAAAATAAACAGAGACCACTCACGTAACGGTTGCAGGTGCAAACAAACTGGCGAGAGCGAACTAGGTAGCAGAGGGGCTTAAATACAGAAAACATAATTACAAACCGGTGTGTGAATGAACCATGCAGGAGGAGCAAATAAGTTGTCATGGTGATGAATGTAAATAAGGAAGTGCGCTAACAAACGGGATCGGTAGAGTCCAAAACATGATCAAAACCTAGTAGGACAATACAAAAAAGACAAACATGCTAGAGATGTGTGATCCGGAAGCCGGATCACAACATTACCCCCCCCTTAAGGGGCAGATCCCAGATGCCCCCAAAAAACTGCAATAAAGAGAACCCCCTCCCAAAACCAGAAAGTTCACAAACGAAGGGAGGGCGGAGGGAGTCCACGGTGGAGGGTCGCCAGATCGCATGTCCCCGAATCCACCGAGGACACATCATGTGGCGGCGGCGGGTGGAACGCTGCTGCCGAAAAAGTTTTGGCGGGCGACCTCGAAAAGGCCACATTAGTGGCCGCCTCGCAGGATGAGGTGCCCGGCGAGGCGGACGACCCGGGCACGGCCACATCCGTGGCCGACATGGAGGAGGGAGTATCTGGCGAGGAGGATGACCTCGCAGAGGCCACGCCCGTGGTCGACGTGGTGGACGACGCCTCAGCACCGAAATCCCAGCAGGCTTGGAAGCAGCAGACGAGGGTGCGGGGACTGCAGCCAAAGCAGGCCCGAGTGCAGCTGGCGAGGATGATGCGGGTGCTGCAGCCGAAGAAGGCGTCGGAGGCGGCCTGGGAGCCGCAGGAGTCGTCGGAGGCGGCCTGGGAGCCGCAGGAGTCGTCGGAGGCGGCCTGGGAGCCGCAGGAGTCGTCGGAGGCGGCCTGGGAGCCGCAGGAGTCGTCGGAGGCGGCCTGGGAGCCGCAGGAGTCGTCGGTGGTGCTGGTGTGGGCTCCAGCCCCGTCGTCGACGCTGGTGTGGGCTCCAGCCCCGTCGTCGACGCTGGTGTGGGCTCCAGCCCCGTCGTCGGCGCTGGTGTGGGCTCCAGCCCCGTCGTCGGCGCTGGTGTGGGCTCCAGCCCCGTCGTCGGCGGTGCTTGGCGGCGCGGAGCTGGCACCGGTGCCTGTCGTGGTGCTGGTACCGGAGTGGGCTCCAGCTTAGGAACTGGTGCTGGCGTGAGAACCAGTTTAGAGTCTGAAACTGGCGTGAGAACAAGGCTAGAAACATTTTCTGGTGTGAAAACCAGGTCAGAGTCATTTTCTGGTGTGAAAACCAGGTCAGAGTCATGTGCTGGTGTGAAAACCAGACTGGGAGCAGGTGTCGGCTTCAGCCGAGGAGCAGGTGTCGGCTTCAGCCGAGGAGCAGGCGTCGGCTTCAGCCGAGGAGCAGGCGTCGGCTTCAGCCGAGGAGCAGGCGTCGGCTTCAGCCGAGGAGCAGGCGTCGGCTTCAGCCGAGGAGCAGGCGTCGGCTTCAGCCGAGGAGCAGGCACAGGGGTCTGCCGAGGAGAACTAGGGGACTGGCTGTGAGCAGGACTAGGACTATGATGAGTGATAAGACAAACACTAGGACTCGGGCAAGGACTTGAGAGAGGACCAGGACTTACAATCACACTAGTGCTTTGAGAAGGGCTTGGGCAACGACCAGGACTTACAGTCATACCAGGGCTTGGGCAAGAACTAGGACAAACGGTCAAACTAGGGCTTGGGCAAGGACTGGGACTAACAATCAAACTGGTGCTCGGGCAAGGACTAGGACAAAGACTAGGACTTACAGTAACACTGGGGCTCGGACAAGAACTTGGGTAAGGACTAGGGTTCGGACTAAGACCACGAGGGGAATCAGTACTAATATTACAAAGGCAAGAAACAAGACTCGGGACCGGACTCGAAACAGGACTCGGACTACGGATCAGTCTACGAGTGGAACTAGGACTACGACGACTACGAGAAAGACTAGGACTACAACTAGAATCAGAACGGAAACTCGGACCAGGACTTGGACTACGACTCAGTCTACAAGTCGGTCTACGAGTAGGACTAGAGCATGGGCTACGAAGAAGGCTGGGACTCGAACTCTGAGAGAGACTGTGACTAAAACTAGAACTAGGGCACGGACGGAACACAGGTGGAGGAGGTCTAAGAGGGCGTGACTTGACCGGGGAGAACACCGGTGGAGGAGGTCTAGGAGGCCGTAGTGGCTTAACAGGTTTAACAGGGGTGAACACCGGTGGTGGAGGTCTAGGAGGCTTAGTAGTAATACTGGCCCTCCCCTCAAGACCCGGATTCCAGACGGGGCCCAGTTGGACAGAGGCTGACCGTAAGGGCGGGCGGTGGGAGGTTTGGAGGAGGGCAGGCTCCTCCCCTCTAAAATGTTCAAAATCCTCACTAAATGAGGTGGAAAAAGGCACGGATTCAGGCGAAGAACGAGACTTGAGAGGGGGGGAAGCGGGTATGGGGGGTGAAGACTGACTAGAGTCATAGTAGTGGCGGAAAATGTCCTGGTAATAATTAATTATATTATTAAAGTCATTGTTGGGGGTGTGACTGGGCTTGGATGTGCTACAATTATCCTTGAAAATTTTCTTATATAAAATTAGGTCCTTGGGTGGAATGGGAGAAAGTTCATCTTCAAAAAACTCCTCGTCACTAAGGTCAAAAAAATGTGCAGAGGAATCCACTAAGGTGTTAACGGTGACGTCATAGGGGGGCGTGAACGGAGTGACGTCACTGTGAGTGACAGGGAAGGCGGAAGATGGTGGGATGCTAATGGGAATAGCAACATGGTGACTGGGAACGGGAGAAGTGAACAAAGTACCAACCCGTAGAGAAGAGTCCTGGGTTGGAGCGGAGGAGTACTTGGTCGGGTATGCTGCTTGTCGGGAACGGTGTCCTGGAGGATCCAGCGCGAGGTGACGCGTTTCTGCACGCCAGTTTCTGTTACGTTTGCGCGGCATCGTGGATGCGCGGGGAGTGTCGCCTCTCGATGCGCAGGATCACAGCAGGCAGGAATGAAGGTATGAACAGCCTTTTAATATGAAGTTACAAAAGAACACTGGTACAAAAGAGCAAATCAAAGGCGTGTCTGAGCACAGAAAACTAAATGCTAATATACACAGAAGACAGAGTTCGAAGTCCATAAAGCGCGAGCCAAGCGCGCGGAGGCAAGCTACATTTAGCAAGCAGAAAAATAAACAGAGACCACTCACGTAACGGTTGCAGGTGCAAACAAACTGGCGAGAGCGAACTAGGTAGCAGAGGGGCTTAAATACAGAAAACATAATTACAAACCGGTGTGTGAATGAGCCATGCAGGAGGAGCAAATAAGTTGTCATGGTGATGAATGTAAATAAGGAAGTGCGCTAACAAACGGGATCGGTAGAGTCCAAAACATGATCAAAACCTAGTAGGACAATACAAAAAAGACAAACATGCTAGAGATGTGTGATCCGGAAGCCGGATCACAACATCAAGGGCCAAATTAAATTACACGGCGGGCCAAATTTGGCCCGCGGGGCCAGAGTTTGACGTCCCATGGTCTACAAGCTTATTCTTCAGAAGATGTAATAAATGCATATAATTTAAAATAATAAAATGATGGTTAAATTCTGCCCAATTTGTGGAACCAGTTTGGTAAAGTCCAGTGGTGTGCCGTCAGGACCAGCAAGGCCTTATCTGCTGGTCTAACATAAATCATGATCATTAATTAAAAGTTAAATTTTTAATTGACTTTCCATAAATATATAAAAGTATTCATCATATTCCCTTCATGTCATATTCGGATCAAGTGTTGCTCTTTTAAGTTAAAGTACCAATGATTGTCACACACACACACACTGGGTGTGGTGAAATTAACCTCTGCATTTGACCCATCCCCTTGTTCACCCCCTGTGAGGTGAGGGGAGAAGTGAGCAGCAACGGTGGCCACGCCCGGGAATCATTTTGGTGATTTAACGCCCAATTCCAACCCTTGATGCTGAGTGCCAAGCAGGGAGGTAATGGGTCCCATTTTTATAGTCTTTGGTATGACTCGGCCGGGGTTTGAACTCACAACCTCCCAATCTCAGGGCGGACACTTTAACCACAAGGCCATCCAATCAGAATCCAGCGAGCTTGTTGCCAGCGTTGTATGAATCTTGCCGGAGGCCTTCTGACCAAACATTGGTGGCGGCTGTGCAGTTTAACAAACGGAGGACGTTCAGTTAACGGACATTTGCGATAGCCGATCAGATCACAAGTTGTTGACAGTAGCCTCATAATGAACGTGACTGTGACTGGATACTCACTTGTCACTCCCAGGAATCCAATCGCAAGTTCTGATGTACAAAAGCAGAAAGTGGCACCGGAGCCATACCCGGACAGCGGAGAAATCAGCGGTACTCACTTCTTTAACCAACATTGTAGCAGAGCGAAACGTGGACGAGGTGGCAGATATAACGTTTTTGCATGCCGCGGTATTGAGTTCAAATAAATTTTTTCACATTCAATGTTTTTTACAATAATTTTTTGTTTTGACAGTACTACGTCCGTTGCGGGTTTATTGATTTTTAAATGTTCCAAAAAAATAGCCCTTTTTGTACGCTAGTGACAAATTGAGTTGCTTCAAACCCCAGTAGTGCACAAGTGTGTTTCTGTATCGTATTTTACAAGCCGTGGTCATGTGTCGAAATAAATTGTGATATTTTGAGAGGTATTTATTGAAGTTGGACTAAGTAGGACATCACTAAAGGCCGAGATGGGAAACGCACGGCCCGCCACTTTTAAAGTCCCACTTCTGCACCGTACACAAAAGCAAGGCATGCTGGGATGAGTTTGGCATAGAAGAACTTGAGAACTATATATATTGTGGATGTTCTAGTTGGGAGGTGAAATTACAAAAATAAAGGGATGGAAAACTGCACTTTTTTGGGGCATTTTGCCCATCTTTCACAATAAGACAATAACAGACCTGTTTCTCTTTTATGTGCGTTTTAAATAGTTAAAAACTGCTAACAAGGTTTACAAGGCAGGTAATGTGGAGTGATCTATTCTTTATAAAAAAAACTGAGGCTTTGCTGGCATCGTGGTGTGGTTGTGTTTTCTCGTTGATGCAATGCGGAATGGACACAGCGTGAAGGTAAGGATGATTTATTTATAGTATAACACAAACTAGGAACAAAGGCACTTGCACAAAGGCACTATAGACAAAAACCAACAGAGCTAGCATGTGAGCTAGAAGAAACAAAAGACGCTAGCATGTGAGCTAGGGGAATACACAAACGAATAGCGTGGAAGGTAACAAGTATCAAAAAGTATTTACCGCAAGCGGGAATAGCGATGTCACCTGTTGCAAGAAAAGCAAATTACACTGCGAGACCGAAAGGCAAACAAAGGCAGGCTTAAATAGTGAGGATAATCTCTGTAACGATCTCCCTCTCCATGTGAGACAGGCCCCTTCTTTTTTAAGACCCTTCTTAAAACCCATTTTTATTCACTGGCTTTTAACCCAGCATGAGACTTTAAACTGTTTTTAACTTTTTAACTGCTTTTTATCTAACACATTGTTCTTGGGGTAATATGAATTTGCTATTTCAATGTGTTTTTTACTTCTGTTTTAAATGTTGTTGTTTTTTTTGGTCTGTCCTTTGCCTTTAGTTCTTTGTGGTGCACAGCCCTTTGTTCTTCAACTGTGGTTGTTTTTAAAGTGCTTTATAAATAAAGTTGGTATGGTATGGAACAATCAAAGGCAGGTGCACGTGAAAGACAAATGGCAGGTGACACAAATGGGTTACTATGGGAACAGAAACCAAACAGGAAGTGCCACCAGGAACTGAGGAATACAAATACTAAACAGAATGTGATAACAAACAGACCAAAACCAGAATAAGCTATGATCCACATAGTGGATCATGACAAAAACCTTGCTAATAACATTTAAAAAACACACTAACAAAGCTCTATTTTCATGCTATGACCTGCATATTAACCAACGACATTGTTACCATAAGAGCTAACACAGAGGAACTACTTTTGGTAACACAAAGCCTTGCTAACGAGAGTCAAGATAGCTTACTGTCAGGAAGTGGTGGCGACAAACCCCAAGATGCAGAGATGGCAGGCTTGTTGCAGGAAAACATGGTTCTAGTGTCCAAAAAATGCAGGTAAAAAACGAACTAGGAACCAGGAACCAGGAACCAGGAGACAGGGAACAGGGAACAGCAAACAGGAACGGGAATCAGGATCCAGGGAATAGCTCTCATCATACAGGAAACAGTTAATAAAAGAAGAGGAACCCGGGACAACTGGAGACAGCTAGTAATACTCCAGCACTAACTGGAGGGAGAGGCAGTTATAAATAGGAGCCTGATTGGCAATTGCCATCAGGTGTGCCAGACTGCCAATCAGGTACAGGTGAGGGAAACAAGCGCTCAGGGAGACATGCAGGAAACGGAACCAAAATAAGAGCGCTGACAAGAAATAAAACAGAGAAAAAAACAAAACACAACAAAACTGTCAGTGAGAATCCTGACAGCTTACTGAGCTGCTGCTGAATCGACTCTGAGTTTGTAAAAGTTAATGCTAAATTATAAAAAAAATGCCTCACCTTAGTATACCAGAAGGCAGTGGATAAAATCGAGAAGTCGATCATCTTTAAAATCCAACTTAGACTCGACGACATCGCTCGGAAGATGTGGCAAGATGCTCGTTTTATCACATTTTTAACCTGAGGAGTGAGGGTTATGCTGAAATCATCATCTAAAACAGGGAATACTAGTCTCGTGCTGAAATATACAACCATCCCATCAGTCGGCAGACCCGTGGGAGGAGATTTGGGAAGTGACTATTTTGTTATGTTCGTAGTTTTCCTTGAGCACACCATGTCTTAATCCTTCACTAAAACCAGATCTGCTCACCACCCATCTTCTAAAACTTGTAGCTCATCCACAGTATGTTCAGGCTCAAAAATGTAAAGTTCTGAATCATTTATAGTCCCAAAGTAGTCACATGATGAATGCTATGATAATAATAAATAGCCATCGTTGGGATTTGTTAGATATTTTGTTATATATTGCACATCTGTGTTGGCCCTGCAATGAGGTGGCGACTTGTCCAGGGTGTATCCCGCCTTCCGCCCGAATGCAGCTTAGATAGGGTCCAGCACCCCCCGCGACCCTGAAATGGACAAGCGGTTGAAAATGGATGGATAATATAATATAATAACATAACATATCAGTGTATATTATTGTGGAGGGAGGGCATGGCATGTGGGCCTGTTGCGGAACGGGGTGTGCCAAGACCGCCCTCAAAGACAGCGACAGGTGCATAGATGGCCCAGGTGGGCCTTGTTCTCTAATCACCTGTCGACCTTTATTAGCAGCAGCCGGAGGGAGACACATTGTTGGAGCTGGAGCAAGAGCGAGAGTAAGAGAGACGGACAGGAAAAAAGACAGTTTGGTGGAAAGCAAAACCCCTGGACGAGTTTATAAAAATAAAACAGTGTTACAACCCTGATCCGGGCTCTCGTGGCAGTGTTTGGTGGTCTGAGGAACAAAATATATACTGTATATATAATATGTAGGTATTGCATACATGTTGTATTTTATGTTGGTACTATTGTACATTTTTAGTCTGCTTTACACCTGCATTATCCTTTCGATCCTTACACTTTCCATCCTTTGTAACTGAGCTACTAAGTGGAACAATTTCCCTTGTGTGTCAATAAAGTTTGTCTAAGTCTAAGTTGCTATGCGCTCTGTGGAATTGGTGCAAATTTACGGCAATGCTTAAAATGACCAAAATATAATAAATATTACATGTTATCATGCCATGTTAGTAAATTACATACAAACTTAAAGCATGTATATATGATTTTTTTTTAATGGTATATAGATGGCTTAATAGGCTGATCACCATTAACTACCTTCTGCAGTTTTTTTACGTTTAAAATGCACAGATAAGGGATTGTGAATGATGGGCATACTTGCCAACCCTCCCGATTTTCCCGGGAGACTCCCGAATTTCAGTGCCCCTCCCGAGAATCTCCCGGGGCAACCATTCTCCTGAATTTCTCCCGATTTCCACCTGGACAACAATATTGGGGCGCCTTTAGCGTCCTCTCTCTCCTGAAATGGAGACTACTATGGATGTCTCCGTTATCCATAGGTTTATCTATAACCCATAAAGTAGGCAGGCACGGAGCTATTTTTCAGCGTGTGTTTATTCCAGCCGGCACGTTAATACACTAAAACATAACATCCGGATTCCTATCATGCATTGATTCAAAACTACGGCAAGTAGTAATGTCCAAAAACATAACAGAGATGAAGCAGATGAACAAAGAATAGACATGCCGACGACGAGTGAGAAGAAGAAGTACGCCTGCAAGTTCCAAAATGATTGGAAAAAATATTCCAGTTCATCCAGGACAGCCCGAAGGGGAAGGGGTATGCTGCCTGCACATTTTGTAGATCAGACTTCTCCATTTGTATATCAGTATTCTCCATTGAACACGGTGGCCAAACGGATATACTGCCAGGTTCGTCCCTGACAGTTTGGTTATGTTTTAGTTTTTTCCTCTGCATTTGTCTTTGTTTCCTCTGTCTGTGTAGTGTTTCCTGTCAGTGCTCTTATTTTGTCTGTTTCCTGTGTTTCATCCCTGAGTGCTGTGTGCCCTCACCTGGCCACACCTGGTGTCAATCAGGCAGCTGCTATTTGAACCTGCCTTCCCATCCAGTTTGTGCTGGATTTTTGTCGTTGCTACATGTCACCTCTGTATTGTTGCTCCTGTCGTGTCGTGTTCTGTCGTGCCATTGCAGCGTAGCGGTAAGTTATATTTCGGTAGCAGTTTATAGCTTACTGTCTTTTGTTCCCTTCTTTCAATTTGTCTTTGTACTACACGTAACAACTTCTGTTTTCCTGCTCGCTACCTGCTAGCTTCCATGCTAGGCCCTTTTGTTTTTGCTAGCTTACATGCTAAGCTCCTTTTGTTTTCTAGCTCCCATGCTAGCTCTTTTAGTTTGTTATCCGCCTCATGCATGCTTTTTGTTTGTACCCTTTTGGTTATGTTTTTGTTTTAGTATTTGTAGCTTACTGTCTTTTGTTCCCTGCTTCCAAGTTTGTTTGTTCATAGCCAAGTTTGTTATCTGCCTCGTGCGCGCTTTTTGTTGTACCCTTTTGGTTTTGTTCTTGTTCTAGTATTTTAATTAAATCATGCTTTCCTGCCAAATGCTTCTCTGCATCTTGGGGTTCATCACCAACTAACTTTGACGTATACTCACTCATGAACGGATTATTTATATACATATATATATATATATATATATATATATATATATATATATGTATATGTATATATGTATATGTATATATATATATATATATAAGAAATACTTGAAAATATAAACACACCCCGCTACCGCGCCTCCACCCCCCTGTCCCCCGCCACCCTCTACACACACACCTCAACAACACCCCGCCAACTCCCAAATTCGGAGGTCTCAAAGTTGGCGGGTATGATGATAGGCCAAAAAAAAGAAATGCAGTTCCTCTTTGAAGACATAATACACTTTGCACAAAATAAAATAGGCTGCCCCGCGATCAATACCACAGACCTTTTGCAAGCCATTGTGTCCAGCTGGATCTTTTTACGCATTACGTAAGGTATAAATAAGTACATTCCATATAAAAGGATATTTCCCCCTTCAACATTTAATGCATTTAATAACACTCTTAGTCACTCAGTTTTGTGGTTACCGTTTCCACTCGGCATTAAGTCATTAATCTCTATGTGAAGATGTGGACCTCAAAAACACAGGAAAGCAGTTCCTGGGATTTTTTTTAACGATTCAATTATATTGCAGTTTACATTTGGTTAACAGGCTTATAAAAAATAATTGATCTGAGTGCCATTCGTCAGCAGATTAAAATGTAACACTTTTGCGCTTCGTTTTATGTTTCCATCATATGTAAATGGTAAATGGTGTGTATTAGTATAGCGCGATACCCAAAGCGCTTTATGATATTCATCATATTCACCCATTCACTCACACATTCCCACATTGATGGCGGAAGCTGCCATGCAAGGCGCTAACCATTAGGGGAAATGGGTGGGTGAAGTGTCTTGCCCAAGGACACAACGGCCGTGTCTAAGATAGCGGAAGCTGGATGCTAACCAGGAATCATCAGGTTGCTAGTCGGTCACTCTACCACCTGAGCCACACTATACTGTTTTGTATATAAAAATTATATCATATAAAAACATTTAGTCAATGCCTCCAAAGGGTGCACTTATTCATCCCGATTCCAAATCAATTCATATTTTTGTTAAGTAATACAAAAAAATGAATGAATAAATGATTTCATTTAAATCTATTTTTTATTGAAAAAAATAAATAAAATAAATAAATAAAAATATTAAAATAAAAAATATATATATATATGTAGGTGTGGGAAAAAAATCACAAGACTACTTCATCTCTACAGAACTGTTTCATGAGGGGTTCCCTCAATCATCAGGAGATTTTAATGGAAGCATTCACATACAATGGTTTATATAGGGCACAGAGTGGGTGGGTACAGGCAGGCTAGGGGCGTGGTGATTGGCTCATGTGTTACCTAGGAGGTGTTTCCGTCTGTGGCGGCATGTTGAAATGATTTCACTGCGCTTGTTGAGGGATGATAGATCTGGATGATATATAATAAACAGTTTCTCTTTTAAGCATAGGTTGCATCTTTTATTACCACTGTTGTAAGGTGTTCTTGTTGAATATTTTTCTTAGGGTGTTGCCTTTGGGGAAGTGTTTGTCGATCAGAGTGAGGACATCAGTCGTTTACCAAGCAAAGGCAACACCCTAAGAAAAATATTCAACAAGAACAACATTAAATTGAGCTACAGCTGTATGAATAACATGCAACAAATCATTTCAAACCACAACAAAGCAATTGCAAAAGGACTGCCTACCCCCAGACTAAACGACTCTGAAACCAATAAGGAATGTAACTGTCGCAAGAAACCTGATTGCCCTCTCAACGGAGGGTGCTTACAGACATCAGTCGTTTACCAAGCATAGGTAACACGCAAGGACATTAACACATCCGACACGTACGTAGGATTAACCGAAGGAGCGTTCAAAACAAGATGGAATAATCACAACGCCTCCTTTTGAAACCAGACTTTGCGGAATTCTACAGAACTCAGCAAACACATTTGGAACCTCAAAGACAATAATGTTGAATATTCAATAACATGGCAAATTCTTGCATCCAGCAACAGTGGTAATAAAAGATGCAACCTACGCTTAAAAGAGAAACTGTTTATTATATATCATCCAGATCTATCATCCCTCAACAAGCGCAGTGAAATCATTTCAACATGCCGCCACAGACGGAAACACCTCCTAGGTAACACATGAGCCAATCACCACACCCTACGCCTGCCTGTACCCACCCACTCTGTGCCCTATATAAACCATTGTATGTGAATGCTTCCATTAAAATCTCCTGATGATTGAGGGAACCCCTCATGAAACAGTTCTGTAGAGATGAAGTAGTCTTGTGATTTTTTCCCACACCTACATATTGCGCTCTACCACGGTATCGAGCACTATTCTCTGGATAATCCAATCAAGACATATATATATATATTATATATACACACATTTTTAAAGTAAATAAATAAATGAATATACGAATAAATAAAAACAGATATTTTTGTATTGATCTATTTTTTCTAAAAATAAAAAGTATATATACACACACATATATAGATATATATATATATATATATATATATATATACACACACACATATATATGTATATATATATACACACACACATATATATATATATATATATATATATATATATATATATATATATATATATATATATATATATATATATATATATATACACACGGTAATATACAGTATATATATATATATATATATATATATATATATATATACACAGTGTATATACATATATACACACATACATATATACACACATATATATATATATGTATGTATATATATATATATGTATATACATACATATATATACACACACACACAAACACACACAAACACACTCACGCATACACACACATACATATGCATGCATGCATGTATGTTTGTATGTATGTACATACATACATACATACATACATACATACATACATACATACAGGTGTGTCCTGGTTGCCAATATACATAGCAAAAGTCAGTTTGAATTGAGAATTGAGTTGAATAAAAGAATTAATAAAAAAATGGGTTCTGAATCAAACGATCGGATTGGAATGGAATCTTTAGGTGCCCGGAGGTTCTTACCCCCACTGCTTCCTTTATGAATAAGAAAGGAGCTACTGTCATACGTCATATAAAGTTTCACTATATAAAGAAGCTAAACGTGTTTAAAGTTGTCTTTTACAGTTTACACACACTTCTTTGTCCTGGTGCAGACTCCCCTGAAGGTAAATTACAAATGTTGAACGCATGCCTGCTTCCCTCCTCTCAGTTCTTAAACATGTCGGTGTTTATGTCTAAATTACAAGTCACGGAGGGAAATGTTTAGTGTCAGATTGTTGAAGTAAGGATTTACGGTGGTGCCAGACCACACTGCCACCTTTTCAAAGACACGGGCAAATCCTTCTCAGTGACTTTAGCAAGTTTCCCTGGATGAGGGGAAACAAAACAAAACAGATTTTGGCTATGTTATATATTTTTTTGCCCATATGTGACCTGTATCTGATTTTTCATTTTAGATAGAACAGTATCTAAAATCCTAGTCCTCTTTCACAAGTCTACATAAATCCGATCTAACTGCAGCCAGATGGCTCCAGTTACGTTCATCCAACCTATAAGTCATCAAAAGGTATAAATCCAACCTTTATGTCAAAAACAGGAAATGAAAGAAGTTCTTCTTGTCATACAAAAATAATTATTCAGAAAATTGATGGCAGTGAAGCGGCTCCTGTTACTTTTCCCCTACTTATGCCAAAAATGCTTCACAAAACTGCCAAAACCAAAATTCTTGCCCACTTACGTCTTAATACACAAACTAATTTCTAGGTTCAAACACTGATGACATCTATTAAACAAAACAAGAAGCAAAGAATCAAACAGAGACAGAATTTAATTTGGTTTAGTGAGGAGAAAAGTGTACATCTGTACCCTTGTACAGTGTCATTACGCTCTGGCAAAAGATTGTACGCCTCCTCTTTTATTTGGAGTTTCCCTAATTACATGGCAACAGCTGTTTCAAAGGGACGGGGGGTCGTAATTAGACATTGCCTTTGATTAAAACAGTTCAAAGAAGAAGTCTGTTCAAAGAAAATGTCGTAAAACAGTTCAAAGAAGAGGTCCCTGTAGGGGAGTCAGGTCCTGCTTCCTCTTCGCTTTGTAGATCTCGGGTCAAGACAATATCTTTCTGTTGATTGCAATACATGAAAGAAACAGAACACCTTCATGTTGCTTCCTATCCTAAACAGTGGAGTTTTACAAGCCTTCTGCTTGGTAGGATTAAAGACAGCCTTTGTCTGCTCGCCGGGAACTCATTGAAACACAAAATTTTGTGATAACTTAGATACATTTCTTTCGACATTAACTAGATTGATTGATCGAAAATTTTCTTTATCACATTATTTACTTTCACGTGTCCATTAAATATTTGATTAATCTATGATGGCTCGGGTGCAAAAGGGCCCCACAGCACACTGGATTCCAGTTAACTGAAGTACCACAACACTGGCTATTGTTCAGAAAAGTTAAATTTAAGAACTTGCACACAAAGCAACACTGGAGGTGACTATGACGTGTGCATTTTCTGTGCATGCATACAAGGTCACGTTGTGCCGACGTACGGAGGGTGGTTGGTCTTAAAGGGGAACATTATCACAATTTCAAAAGGGTTAAAAATAATACAAATCAGTTCCCAGTGGCTTGTTGTATTTTTTGAAGTTTTTTTCTAAATGTTACCGGTCCCGGAATATCCCTAAAAAAAGCTTTAAAGTGCCTTATTTTCGCTCTCTCGAAGCCACTGTTCATTTCCCTGTGACGCCATACAGTGCTGCCAATGTAAACAAACAATGGCGAATAGCACAGCAAGATATAGCGACATTAGCTCGGACTCAGACTCGGATTTCAGCGGCTTAAGCGATTCAACAGATTACGCATGTATTGAAACGGATGGTTGGAGTATGAAAGTATTGAAGAAGAAACTAAAGCTATTGACGCTATTCATAGCCATAGCATGGCCGAATAGCTGCGTTAGCATCGCCGGTAAAATGTGCGGACCAAACGATCAGGACTTTGGCATCTTGTGACACTGGAGCAACTTAAATCAGTCGATTGGTAAGTATTTTTTTCGCATTAAATGTGGGTGGAAGGAAATGTAATATAGTTTCAAATGTACATACAGCTATAGCCTAAATATCATGTTAGCATCGATTAGCTGGCAGTCACGCCGCGACCAAATATGTCTGATTAGCACATAATTCGACAACATCAACAAAACTCACCTTTGTGATTTCATTGACTTTATCGTTGCAAATGCATCTGCAGGTTATCCATACATCTCTGTGTCATGTCTGTCTTAGCATCGCCAGTAAAATGTGCAGACACTCCGGCACATTCGATGGAGTCTGGCGACAGATTTCTTGCCACTTTCGCATCTTCGGGCCAGTGGTGCAACTTGAATCCCTCCCTGTTAATGTTGTTACACCCTCCGACAACACACCGACGAGGCATGATGTCTCCAAGATTGCAAAAAATAGTTTGAAAAAACGGAAACTAACAGAGCTGAGACCCGGTGTTTGTAATGTGTTTGAGAAAATGAAAATGGCGGCTTTCTTACCTAGGCAACGTCACGTTCTGACGTCATCGCTTCAAGAGGGCTAAACAGAAAGGCGTTCAATTCGGCAAAATTCACCCATTTAGAGTTCGGAAATCGGTTAAAAAAATACATGGTCTTTTTTCTGCAACATAGAAGTATATATTGACGCTTACATAGGTCTGGTTATAATGTTCCCCTTTAAACGACAATTGTGTGTGTGTGGACAAGGATAAGGTTAGGTGGGATTGTAGCGGTGGGGACATGTCTCCTACACATTTTCAAATAGCAGTTCATGTAAAAAAATATATATATAGGTTAAACCATTAAATAGAGAAAAGTCAAACAATAGCGCCGGGCAGACAATGCTGCACAGGCACACTTTTTCAAAAAAGTAGTTTTTAAAAAAAAAATAATTATGTTGCGCTACTTAATGGAGATGAGCCAAACATTTGTGCCAGACTGAAACATGTCCCTTTAGACCAGGGGTGTCAAACTCAAATACAGAGTGGGCCAAAATTCTAAACTGAACAAAGCCGCGGGCCAAAGTTGAACAACTTAACCTCTTAATAGGGACCCAAACAAGTTTTGCATTAAATATTGAACAAGCAAGGCTTATATAACTTTATAGTGACATGCAAAATCGAGTTTTGGTGGTAGCGGGGGTCTATATTGTAGCGTCCCGGAAGAGTTAGTGCTGCAAGGGATTCTGGGTATTTGTTCTGTTGTGTTTATGTTGTGTTACGGTGCGGATGTTCTCCCGAAATGTGTTTGTCATTCTTGTTTGGTGTGGGTTCACAGTGTGGTGTAACAGTGTTCAAGTTTATACGGCCACCCTCAGTGTGACCTGTATGGCTGTTGACCAAGTATGCCTTGCATTCACTTGTGTGTGCGTAGAAGCCGCATATATTACGTGACTGGGCCGGCACGCTGTTTGTATGGAGAAAAAGCGGACGTGACGACAGGTTGTAGAGGATGCTAAAAGCAGTACCTTTAAGGCACGCCCCCAATATTGTTGTCCGGGTGGAAATTCGGGAGAATGGTTGCCCCGGGAGAGGCACAAAAATTCGGGATTCTCCTGGAAAAATCGGGATGTTTGGCAAGTATGAGAATAAGCATTGAATGCGGTGATACAGCGGCACCGCCACTGTATAATACCGGCGGGCCAGCTCTAATGTTAATTTATTATTGCCTCAAGGGCCAAATGAAATTACATGGCGGGCCATATTTGGCCCGCGAGCCAGAGTTTGACACGCTGCTTTAGACCGCCAACTAACTCATTTATTGGCTTTTTGGGGGTGCCATGGAGTTTTTAACGTGACGATGACTGACTGCACTGAGCCGCTGACCAATCAGTGATTAGTAAAATAACAGCCAGTAGGCCTCACAAACGACTAAGAACGCAAATTGCGTTGAAGTGTTGGCGATTTATGGAAGTGCTAAAAAGCATTTTTAACTTTGCAATGGGTCATTTTGGATACAGCATTTAATATTGAACAATGAGGTGTAGAGTGAGTGTAAGTCATATTCACGCAATGCAAGGTCTTATTCGTGCATGCACATGAATGCAAATGCAAACTAGTCTCTCTGTGGAGCATCTGTTTTTTTTAATGTCCCCACTTTACAGGGATTTCATGGAAATTAAACCTAAAGCTGTAAATGCTGTCTTATAGCTAGAATATGTTCCATTCGACTTTATAATGTTGGAAAAAGATGTATCCCAGTCCCATTGTGACCACATTGGATATTTGCTTATGGCTGTTGGCTCGATAACTTTTAACCCTTTTCTCTCTTTTGAGGCAAACCCCAAATTATGTATATTTTTTAAAAATGACCCACCGGTGTGGACATATTTAAGGAACAGAAAAAATGTTACCAACATATTACATTACAAGTTATTTTTCTCTTTTCCATGCAGTGTTGTTTTTGAGTTTTGCTGATCTGAAGATTATGCTGAATTTCTTCTGTCAGTCTGTAAATGACTGATGAGAATCCTTTCCACCGTCATTATTTCGCTGCCTTTATCTTGTTTCCCTGCAGAAAGAAGTAAAGCACTTGTTTGCGTCGAACATATTGCAAAAATATTCACCTCTGCGCGCTGTCATCACAAGTGTCTATCAAATGACAATACAAGATATTTTCTGCACATCCTTCCCACCACATAGCACCCTTTTTTTTTGGTTTTTACCTGTCCTTAGTGGAAACATTTCTGTCAGCAGCTCACGCAGATTTTATTGTTTCTAGCAGGAAATGTTTGAGTCGGTTTTTGACAAGTAAAAGTAGGACAAATGATTTAAAGAATGCACATACATACATACATACATACATATATATACATATATATATATATATATATATATATATATATATATATATATATATATATATATATATATATATATATATATATATATATATGTATATACATGTATATATATACACATATATATATATACACACACATATATATATACATATACATATATATATACACACATATATAAAATATATATATATACATATATATTAGGAGTGGGCAAATTAATGCGTTAATTATGAGTTAACTCATCAATCTATTAACGGCGACAATTATTTTATCGCACATTTACGTATGTTGTTTAC
>NC_084632.1:14244177-14471677 GCF_033978795.1 Nerophis ophidion | reverse complement strand
ATGATGCAAATTGTACATACAGCTAGCCTAAATAGCATGTTAGCATCGATTAGCTTGCAGTTATGCCGTGACCAAATATGTCTGATTAGCACTCCACATAATTGAATAACATCAACAAAACTCACCTTTGTGCATTCATGCACAACGTTATAAGTTTGGTGGACAAAATGAGACAGAAAAAGAAGTGGCATAAATCACGTCTTAGCCAACACATCCAGGGGGTTTACCTCGCTCGTCTGCGGGAACAGACTGCCGTCGCCCCTGAATAGCTCCCGAGGCACTCCGGTAGATTCAGTGGTGGTCTATTTTCCAATATTGCAGATTTCTTTGACTTTATCGTTAGAAATGCATCTCCTCTGAGTGTCGCAGGATATCCACACATTTTTGCCATCTCTGTCGTAGCATAGCTGTCGTCGGTAAAGTGTGCGGAACAAACGAGGGACTTTCGCATCTTTTGGCCACTGGCGCAACTTGAATCCGTCTCTGTTCATGTTGTTACACCCTCCGTCTCGATTACTGTAACGTATTATTTTCGGGTCCCCCCATGTCTAGCATTAAAAGATTACAGTTGGTACCAAATGCGGCTGCTAGACTTTTGACAAGAACAAGAAAGTTTGATCATATTACGCCTATACTGGCTCACCTGCACTGGCTCCCTGTGCACTTAAGATGTGACTTTAAGGTTTTACTACTTACGTATAAAATACTACACGGTCTAGCTCCATCCTATCTTGCCGATTGTATTGTACCATATGTCCCGGCAAGAAATCTGCGTTCAAAAGACTCCGGCTTATTAGTGATTCCTAAAGCCCAAAAAAAGTCTGCGGGCTATAGAGTGTTTTCCGTTCGGGCTCCAGTACTCTGGAATGCCCTCCCGGTAACAGTTCGAGATGCTACCTCAGTAGAAGCATTTAAGTCTCACCTTAAAACTAGCCTTTAAATAAACCTCCTTTTTAGACCAGTTGATCTGCCGTTTCTTTTCTTTTTTCTCCTATGTCCCCCCCTCCCTTGTGGAGGGGGTCCGGTCCGATGACCATGGATGAAGTACTGGCTGTCCAGAGTCGAGACCCAGGTTGGACCGCTCGTCGGGACCCAGGATGGACTGCTCGCCTGTGTATCGGTTGGGGGCATCTCTACGCTGCTGATCCGTTTCCGCTTGGGATGGTTTCCTGTGGACGGGACTCTCGCTGTTGTCTTGGATCCGCTTTGAACTGAACTCTCGCGGCTGTGTTGGAGACACTATGGATTGAACTTTCACAGTATCATGTTAGACCCGTTCGACATCCATTGCTTTCGGTCCCCTAGAGGGGGGGGGTTTCCACATCTGAGGTCCTCTCCAAGGTTTCTCATAGCATTGTCACTGGCGTCCCACTGGATGTGAATTCTCCTTGCCCACTTGGTGTGAGTTTTCCTTGCCCTTTTGTGGTTTCTTCCTAGGAAGTCGTAGTCGTAATGGTTTGTACAGTCCTTTGAGACATTTGTGATTCAGGGCTATATAAGTAAACATTGATGATTGATTGATTGACAACACACCGACAAGGCATGATGTCTCCAATGTACGGGAAAACAGTCGAAAAAACGGAAAATAACACAGCTGATTTGACTTGGTGTGTGTAACGTGTTTAAGAAAATGGCGGATTGCTTCCCGTTGTAATGTCACGGGTGAAAGGTCATTGCTCCGACAGGGAACAATTGAAAGGCGTTTAAATCGCTAAATTCACCCTTTTAGAGTTCGGAAATCGGTTAAAAAAAGATATGGTCTTTTTTCTGCAACATCAATGTATAAATTGACGCTTACGTACACTGTAGGTCTGGTGATAATGTTCCCCTTTAAGCCAAATGTTCTCTGTTGAAATTCAGGATACTTTTGCATTACAAAGAATGGGATGGTCAGAAGGAAAAACGAGAATTCCAAGCAACAAAAACCGTGCTTTGTGTACCTGACTACCTCTCATTCTTCACCTTTCTCCTATCACTAAGCTATTTGCTTAGCTTAAATCTCCTCCGCATCAAAAGTGCTCATTGCAGACGCTTGCAGAGAATGATCCAAGAGAAGGCAGAGTGAGGAGCCTGGGAGGAGGCAAACAGGTGGGAATTCATTGTGGGGGAGAGCAAATGTTCCTTTCCCATATTTAGAACAATCCGTCATTTCTCATAAATGGTTTGCCCCGAAACTTGCTTGTGGCGAGTGAAATTGTCGCGCATCCGCACAACGGACATGGAGATTCCTAAAAAAAGAGTTTACTTTTCAGTCTTCGTTCAAATAAATGAACGCCAAGTCAAATAAAGTGACTCAATCAAGATGTCCAATCATTTGTCGGGTGTAAATTTGGTCTCCAGAGCCTGTTCTACATGACTGCTGTTTACCCTCCTGAATGCACGCCAAAGCCAGTTTCCTTTTTCCTCCCCTCGGCCACCCAGTCATGCTTGTGGGAGGAACATTGTGTCAGGTGGTTAGGAGGCTCCACACACTGGCGCTTGAGGTCAGACGGAGGTTTATTTACATGTAGGAGCCTTGCTGGAACCTGGCGGGCTTTGGTCCAAAAACATACCCCCTCAGTGTCTGCCAGGTGCTGACCAGACACGCTGTGAGATGAGCAGGAGCTGACATCCAATGTCAGCTTTCATTGTCCTTTTTGAGCTTATCAATGAAGTGTGGAGTATACAGACGCATCCCTGGAAGACGGATCAGACCTTGGTCTGGTACTATAGACCTGTAGACTGTTTATCGTTCACTGCGTGGTGATCGCCACACTTTCATGACCTGGAAACGCTGCAGCAAAAGCAAACAGAACTCTATTTAAGTCCATCAATGGTGTGTAAAACCTCTTTTGCTGTGAATAAAATACCCACTAACACCTGCAAACATCTGGCTTTTGTCTGTTTTTACTTACAGGGCTGGATACAGGATGAGTGGAAAAAAAATATGGTCCATTTCTGATCTTCGGTTATGTTTAACCCAACTAGAAAGCAGTGATATTCAAGTACAGTCAATTGTTTCTGTGGCACGTTCCAGAAAGGACCGTGAGGACGGACTCTTTCCTTGACTATTAGTCTTGTTTTTATACTCTGCAGAACCATTGCCTTATAGTAGACATTTAAAGGCCTACTGAAATGAGATTTTCTTATTTAAACGGGGATAGCAAGTCCATTCTATGTCATACTTGATCATTTCGATATTGCCATATTTTTGCTGAAAGGATTTAGTAGAGAACATCGACAATAAAGTTCGCAACTTTTGGTCGCTAATAAAAAAGCCTTGCCTGTACCGGAAGTCGCAGACAATGACGTCACAAGTGTGAGGGCTCCTCACATCCTCACATTGTTTCTAATGGAAGCCTCCAACAAAAAGAGCTATTCGGACCGAGAAAACAACAATTTCCCCATTAATTTGACCGAGGATGAAAGATTTGTGGCTGAGGATATTGATAGCGAAGGACTACAAAAAAAAAAAGATCGCATTGTGAGCGATTCAAATGTTTTTAGACACATTTACTAGGATAATTCTGGGAAATCCCTTATCTTTCTATTGTGTTGCTAGTGTTTTAGTGAGTTAAATAGTACCTGATAGTCGGAAGGGTGTGTCCACGGGTGTGTTGACACTATCGTCTGAGGGAAGTCGCGGCAGCTGCATGGACGGCGCAAGCTCCGCAGATCTCCGGTAAGAGGCGACTTTTTACCACAATTTTCTCACCAAAACCTGCCGGTTGACAAGTGGTTGGGAACCATGTTCGCTTGACCGCTCTGATCCATAGTAAAGCTTCTGGGAATTTTAAACAAGGAAACACCGTGTGTTCATGTGTCTTAAGGCTAAAAGCTTCCCACTTCCATCTTTCTACTTTGACTTCTCCATTATTAATTGAACAAATTGCAAAAGATTTAGCAACACAGATGTCCAGAATACCGTGTAATTATGCTGGGATCGGGCTGGAAAAAAATGTCCGCTACAATCCGAGACGTCACGCGCACGGGTCATCATACCGACGTTTTCAAGAGGATACTTCGCGGGAAATTTAAAATTGCAATTTAGTAAACTAAAAAGGCCGTATTGGCATGTGTTGCAATGTTAATATTTCATCATTGATATAAAAACTATCAGACTCCGTGGTCGGTAGTAGTGGGTTTCAGTAGGCCTTTAAGTTGAATATATTTATTTAATCCTTAACATATACTATAATATGATTGTTCATGTTTTTCAGTCAATACAGATTTATGTCTTGTCGCATTGTGTATTACAAACTCAAAGGTTTTTTCATGTTGATGCGGAAAATGGATTATTGATTGCCATTGTTAGTTTATCCGGCTAATACCGTAGAACGCTGATGTGTTAGTCTTCAGAGTTCGCTCATATGATAACAACGTCGCTACAGCTTGGTTATTATACAAGTTACGGAACGTAAATGAAGTATTGTTGATGATTTTTGAATGCCTTTTTTAAAGTGATTTAGTGGTAGAACTGGTTGCGCCCATTAGCTGCATTGCTAGCCACCAAGAACGAGACGATTTTTACATGTCAGAAAGCGAAAAAAAAACTTAAAAACTTGTCTCTTCCTGTCTCTCATAATGACTGTGAACGATGGGCAAAATTCCAAAAAATGCAAACATTTGGCCTTTATCTGTTTTTAGTAACAGGACTTGATACAGGATGACTGGAAAAAATGTGGTCCATTTCTGATCAGCAGTTATGTTTAACCCAACTTTAGCTAAAAGGCAGGGATATTCAAGTACAGTAAATTGTTTTGGTGGCACGTCTCCAGAAAGGACCGCAACGACTGACTCTTTCCTTGACTATTAGTCTTGTTTTTATATTCCGCAGAACCACTGCCACACAGTAGACCAGTGGTTCTTAACATTGTTGGAGATACCGAACCCCACCAGTTTCATAGGCTCAATCACAGAACCCTTCATTAGTAAAAAATAAAATGTTTTTTGTTTCAAATTCAACACACTTATGTTTTTTTTACTGGTGCACAAAATGAACCGTGCATCAACATCACCTTGTTCAAAGAACACAACCAACACATTGCATGGACTCACAACAACTTACACACATGCAAATCTGTCTGACTTCTGCTGTTGCCATATCCATAAAGCCGATAGGGAGAAGTTTTTATTTACACGATGAGTCGGGTGTGTCTTGACCTCCGCGGCGGAAGCTCTGTCGAACCCCTGAGGCCGACTCAACGAACCCCTAGAGTTCGATCAAACCCAGGTTAAGAACCACTGAAGTAGACATTTAAGTTGAATCTATTTGTTTAATACTTTACAGATACTGTAATATGATTGTTCATGTTTTTCAGTCAGTGCAGATTTATGTCTTATCGCATTGTGCATTACAAACTCAAAGGTTTTTCGTGTTGACATGGAAACTAGATTATTTATTGCCGTTGTTAGCTTCTACGGCTAATACCGTAGCACGTGTGCTAGTCTCCGGGTTGGGGAGGAGACCCTGCCCCAAGTGGAGGAGTTCAAGTACCTAGGAGTCTTGTTCACGAGTGGGGGAAGAGTGGATCGTGAGATCGACAGGCGGATCGGTGCGGCGTCTTCAGTAATGCGGACGTTGTACCGATCCGTTGTGGTGAAGAAGGAGCTGAGCCGGAAGGCAAAGCTCTCAATTTACCGGTCGATCTACGTTCCCATCCTCACCTATGGTCACGAGCTTTGGGTCATGACCGAAAGGATAAGATCACGGGTACAAGCGGCCGAAATTAGCTTCCTCCGCCGTGTGGCGGGGCTCTCCCTTAGAGATAGGGTGAGAAGCTCTGCCATCCGGGAGGAACTCAAAGTAAAGCCGCTGCTCCTTCAAATCGAGAGGAGCCAGATGAGGTGGTTCGGGCATCTGGTCAGGATGCCACCCGAACGCCTCCCTAGGGAGGTGTTTAGGGCACGTCCAACCGGTAGGAGACCACGGGGAAGACCCAGGACACGTTGGGAAGACTATGTCTCCCGGCTGGCCTGGGAACGCCTCGGGATCCCCCGGGAAGAGCTAGACGAAGTGGCTGGGGAGAGGGAAGTCTAGGTTTCCCTGCTTAGGCTGTTGCCCCCGCGACCCGACCTCGGATAAGCGGAAGAAGATGGATGGATGTGTGCTAGTCCTCAGCGTTTGCTCATACCATAACAATGTCGCTACAGCTTGGTTATTATACACTTTACGAAACGTTGATTCATTACCAATAATTGATTAACGAGGACCCCGACTTAAACAAGTTGAAAAACTTATTCGGGTGTTACCCATTAGTGGTCAATTGTAGGGGATATGTACTGTAGTATGCTATCTGATAATAAAAGTTTCAATCCATCAATCGAACGTAAATTAAGACGGTTTTAAGACTGTATTAAGACGTTTTTTAGACCGTATTAATACGGTTTTTGAATGCCTTTTTTAAAATTGATTTAGAGGTAGAGCTGATTGTGCCCATTAGCTGCATTGCTAGCCACCAAGAACGAGGCGATTTTTACATGTCAGAAAGCGAAAAAAAAAACTAAAAACTTGTGTTTTCTTGTGTCTCATAATGATTGTGAACGATGGGAAAAAATCCCAAAAATATGCAAACATCTGGATTTTGTCTGTTTTAGTAACAGGACTTGATATATACTTCGGTGAAGTTTAACGTAACTTTAGCTATAAAACAGGGATATTCAAGTACTGTAAATTGTTTTGGGGACAAATTTCCAGAAAGGACCGGGCGGACGGACTTTTTCTTTTACTTTTAGTCTTGTTTTTAGATTCTGCAGAACCACTGCCTTACAGTAGACATTTAAATTGGTTGTAATACACTTTCCCCCCACTTGTGGCAATAATCCATCCATCCATTTTCTACCGCTTATTCCCTTCTGGGGTCGCGGGGGGCGCTGGCGCCTATCTCAGCTACAATCGGGCGGAAGGCGGGGTACACCATGGACAAGTCGCCACCTCATCGCAGGGCCAACACAGATAGACAGACAACATTCACACTCACATTCACACACTAGGGCCAATTTAGTGTTGCCAATCAACCTATCCCCAGGTGCATGTCTTTGGAAGTGGGAGGAAGCCGGAGTACCCGGAGGGAACCCACGCATTCACGGGGAGAACATGCAAACTCCACACAGAAAGATCCCGAGCCTGGATTTGAACCCAGGACAGCAGGACCTTGGTATTGTGAGGCAGACGCACTAACCCCTCTGCCACCGTGAAGCCTGTGGCAATAATGACAATGTTAAACAAACCAAAGAAGTCAGGAGCTAAAGTCATAGTGTAGTTTCCTAAGCGCAACATCCATCCATCCATCCATTTTTTACCGCTTATTCCCTTCTGGGCTCGCGGGGGGCACTGGCACCTAGCTCAGCTACATTTGGGCGGAAGGCGGTGTACACCCTGGACAAGTCGCCCCCTCATCGCAGGGCCAACACTGATAAAACAGACAACATTCATACTCACATTCACACACTAGGGCCAATTTAGTGTTGCCAATCAACCTATCCCCAGGTGCATGTCTTTAAGCGCAACAATTAAAACTAAAATAGTAAATTAGTATCTTCATTGGCAATTAATTTTTTGGACAGTTTATTTAGGAAACCTATATGTTATTTATTATTAATTGAGTCAAGAAATGTTTACTTTAGCACTGCGTGATTGTATATGCAAGTATTCTTATATTTGATTTGTGTATATTCTTGTATTCAGCCTGACCTAAGCCTTGATATTAATCTTTGTGATGAACACATGGTTTTAAGTTTATCCTGGTTAACTGTAAATATAGATTAGTCAGTTATAAATATTGAACATGATTAAAATCAAGATTAAAATGACTAATTTGGTTGTAGTATTTGAGAGGTACCAGGACCCTTCTACAGTGGATAAGTATAGCCCTGAGTTCCATCGATCCATCCATTCATCCATTTTCTACAGCTTGTCCCTTTCAGGGTCGCGGGGGGTGCTGGAGCCTATCAAAAAGGATAAAAACCTCTGATGCAGACCAGAGGAAAGTGTGTTAAACGTAGATTGGAATCATAATATGACCCCAACACAAAGAAAAAGCAGTCATCAGAAGGGGTTGTCAAGTTTTGGCCATAAGACAACACAATTATATGAAATATTTAGTGATGTGTAAAAAATTTAAAATTGCTCTGCTACTTACAGGTGCTGGTCATATTATTAGAATATCATGAAAAAGTTGATTTATTTCATTAATTCCATTTAGAAAGTCAAACTTGTAGAATGTATACATTCATTCCAAACAGACTGATATATTTCAAGTGTTTTTTGCCAAAAAGGAGATGATTATAGCTGACAACCAATGAAAACCCTAAATTCAACATCTCAGAAAATTAGAATATAGTGAAAAGGTCAGATATTGAAGACACCTGGTGCCATACTAATTAGCTAACTAACTCAAAACACCTGGAAAAGCCTTTAAATGGTCTCTCGTTTTGATTCTGTATGAGACACAATCATGGGAAAGACTGCTGACTTGACAACTGTCCAAAAGAGGACCATTGACACTTTAAAGAAGGAGGGCATGACACAAAAGGTCATTGCCAAAGAGGTTGGATATTCCCAGAGCTCTGTGTCCAAGCACATTCATAGAGAGGCGAAGGGAAGACAAAGATGTGGTAGAAAAAAGTGTACAAGTAAGAGGGATAACCGCGCCCTGGAGAGGATTGTCAAACAAAACCGATTCAAAAATGTGGGGGAGATCCACAAAGAGTGGACTGCAGCTGGAGTCAGTGCTTCAAGAACCACCACGCACCGACGTATGCAAGATATGGGCTTCAGCTGTCCCATTCCTTGTGTAAAGCCACTCTTGAATAAGAGACAACGTCAAAAGCGTCTCGCCTGGGCTCAAGACAAAAAGGACTGGACTGCTGCTGAGTGGTCCAAAGTTATGTTTTCAGATTAAAGTAAATTTTGTATCTCCTTTGGAAATCAAGGTCCCAGAGTCTGGAGGAAAATAGGAGAGGCACAGAATCCACGTTGCCTGAAGTCCAGTGTCAAATTTCCACAATCGGTAATGGTCTGGGGTGCCATGTCATCTGCTGGTGTTGGTCCACTGTGTTTCCTGAGGTCTAGGGTCAATGCAGCAGTCTACCAGGAAGTTTTAGAACACTTTATGCTGCCTGCCTTGGACCAATTTTATGGAGGTGAAGATTTCATTTCCCAACATGACTTGGCACCTGCACACAGTGCCAAATCTACCAGTACCTGGTTTAAGGACCATGGTATCCCTGTTCTTGATTGGCCTGCAAACTCACCTGACCTTAACCCCATAGAAAACCTATGGGGTATTGTGAAGCGGAAGATGCCAGATGCCAGACCCAACAATGCTGAAGAGCTGAAGGCCACTATTAAAGCAACCTGGGCTCTCATAACACCTGAGGAGTGCAACAGACTGGTGGACTCCATGCTACGCCGTATTGCTGCAGCAATTCAGGCAAAAGGAGCTGCAACTCAGTATTGATTGCCATACATGCTGAAACTTTCCATGTTCATACTTTTCAGTTAGCCCACATTTCTAAAAAAAAAATTGTTGGTACTAGTCGTAACTAATATTCTAATTTCCTGAGATACTGAATTTGGGATTTTCGGTAATTGTCAGTACTAATCATCAAAATTTAAAGAAATAAACATTTCAAATATATCACTATGTGTGTAATGAATTGATATAATATGTAAGTTTCACGTTCTGAATATAATTACTGAAATAAATCAACTTTTTCATGATATTCTAATAATATGAACAGCACCTGTATTTTAACTGATGACAGGAAGTGAATGAAGACAGTTGTGCAAGTGTAGCTGAGACAAGCATGAAAGGAAAGAAGCAGCAGCAAGCCACAGTGGAATGTTCTCCGAGGGTCTTATCACTGATAGATGCATCATCACTGCTTTGGAACAAAACCTGTCCTCAGCTGTTAATCCACATTTCTGAGAAATGCACATCACGTTCAGCTATCTTCTCCTACATAGCAGGGGGGGGGTGCAATTTAGGAAGAGAAGAAAAGTAGCATTTAGAAAAAGTGGCATCCCACAACACTCTTAAATCAAACCCTTTGACTATTACGGATATAAAGTTTGGCATTTGTATAAATGACAGCAATTTAGAAATGATTACTGGTGTACTTATTTTAGGGATTCTATTTACTCCTGAATGAGCTGTTTAAAAATTGCTTGAAGTTACATTTTTCAAACCAAAAAAAATATAACAAGAACACCAGCAGCTAGCTTATGTTACCTTCAGTGGTTTAACAGAATAGATCTGAGTGATATGGAAAATAACACACATGCATACATACACGTACACACACACTCACTATCAATCAATCATCAATCAATGTTTATTTATATAGCCCTATATCACAAATGTCTCGAAGGACTGTACAAACCACTACGACTACGACACCCTTGGAAGAATCCACATAAGGGCAAAGAAAACTCACACCCAGTGGGACTCCAGTGACAATGATGACTATGAAAAACCTTGGAGAGGACCTCAAATGTGGGCAACCCCCCCCCCAGGGGACCGAAAGCAATGGATGTCTAGCGGGTCTAACATAATACTGTGAAAGTTCAATCCATAGTGGCTCCAACACAGCCACTAGAGTTCGGTTCAAAGCGGATCCAAGACAGCAGCGAGAGTCCCGTCCACAGGAAACAATCCCAAGCGGAGTCGGATCAGCATCGTAGAGATGTCCCCAACCGATGCACAGGCAAGCGGTCCGTCCTGGGTCTCGACTCTGGATAGCCAGTACTTAATCCATGGTCAAGGGAGGTAGGGACAGAGGAGAAAAAGAAAAGAAGCGGCAGATCAACTGGTCTAAAAAGGAGGTCTATTTAAAGGCAAGAGTAAACAAATGAGTTTTAAGTTGAGACTTAAATGCTTCTACAAAGGTAGCATCTCGAACTGTTACCGGGAGGGCATTCCAGAGTACTGGAGCCCGAACGGAAAACGTTCTATAGCCCGCAGACTTTTTTTGGGGCTTTAGGAATCACTAATAAGCCAGAGTCTTTTGAACGTAGATTTTTTTGCCGGGACATATGGTACAATACAATCGGCAAGATAAGATGGAGCTAGACCGTGTAGTATTTTATACGTATGTAGTAAAACCTTAAAGTCACATCTTAAGTGCACAGGAAGCCAGTGCAGGTGAGCCAGTACAGGCGTAATATGATCAAACTTTCTTGTTCTTGTCAAAAGTCTAGCAGTCGCATTTTGTACCAACTGTAATCTTTTAATGCTAGACATGGGGAGACCCGAAAATAATACCTTACAGTAATCGAGACGAGACGTAACAAACGCATGGACAATGATCTCAGCGTCGCTAGTGGACAAAATGGAGCGAATTTTAGCGATATTACGGAGATGAAAGAAGGCCGTTTTAGTAACGCTTTTAATGTGTGACTCAAAGGATATATATATATATTTATATATATATATATATTTATATGTGAAGGTTGGACTCCGCCAAGGCTGTCCTTTGTCACTGATTCTGTTCATAACTTTTATGGACAGAATTTCTAGGCGCAGTCAAGGCGTTGAGGGGCTCTGGTTTGGTGACCGCAGGATTAGGTCTCTGCTTTTTGCAGATGATGTGGTCCTGATGGCGTCATCTGACCGGGATCTTCAGCTCTCACTGGATCGGTTCGCAGCCGGGTGTGAAGCGGCCCGGAATGAGAATCACCACCTCCAAATCCGAGTCCATGGTTCTCTCCTGGAAAAGGTTGGAGTGCCTGCCCCAAGTGGAGGAGTTCAAGTACCTAGGAGTCTTGGGCAAGAGTGGATCGTGAGATCGACAGGCAGATCGGTGCGGCATCTTCAGTAGTGCGGACGTTGTATCGATCCGTTGTGGTGAAGAAGGAGCTGAGCCGGAAGGCAAAGCTCTCAATTTACCGGTCGATCTACGTTCCCATCCTCACCTATGGTCATGAGCTTTGGGTCATGACCGAAAGGATAAGATCACGGGTACAAGCGGCCAAAATGAGTTTCCTCCGCCGTGTGGCGGGGCTCTCCCTTAGAAGCTCTGTCATCCGGGAGGAGCTCAAAGTAAAGCCGCTGCTCCTCCACATCGAGAGGAGTCAGATGAGGTGGTTCGGGCATCTGGTCAGGATGCCACCCAAACGCCTCCCAAGGGAGGTGTTTGGGGCACGTCCAACCGGTAGGAGGCGACGGGGAAGACCCAGGACACGTCTGGAAGACTATGTCTCCCGGCTGGCCTGGGAACGGGAAGAGCTAGACGAAGTGGCTGGGGAGAGGGAAGTCTGGGCTTCCCTGCTTAGGCTGCTGCCCCCGCGACCCAACCTCGGATAAGCGGAAGAAGATGGATGGATGGATATATATCGATTGTTAAAAAAATATCGATTTTTTTAATTTAATTTTTTAATTTTTTATTTTGAATCAATCCAACAAGACAATACACAGCAATACCATAACAAGGCAATCCGATTCCAAAACTAAACCCGACCCAGCAACACTCAGAACTGCAATAAACAGAACAATTGAGAGGAGACACAAACACCACACAGAACAAACCAAAAGTAGTCAAACAAAAATGATTATCAACAAAAGTGTCAATATTAGTTATAATTTCAGCAGAGCAGTGATTAAAAATCCCTCACTGACATTATCATTAGACATTTATAAAAATAAAAAAAAGAACAATAGTGTCACAGTGGCTTACACTTGCATCGCATCTCATAAGCTTGACAACACACTGTGTCCAATGTTTTCACAAAGATAAAATAAGTCAGATTTTTGGTTCGTTTAATAGTTAAAACAAATCTACTTTATTGCAATCAGTTGATAAAACATTGTCCTTTACAATTATAAAAGCTTTTTACAAAAATGTACTACTCTGCTAGCATGTCAGCAGACTGGGGTAGATCCTGCTGAAATCTTGTGTATTGAATGAAAAGAAAATCCTTTTAAATCGGGAAAAAATCGTTGTTGAATCGAGAATCGTGTTGAATTGAAAAAAAAAAAAAAGATTTTGAATCGAATCGTGACCCCAAGAATCGATATTGAATCGAATCGTTGGACACCCAACGATTCGCAGCCATAATATATATATATATATATATATATATATATATATATACATATATATATATATATACATATATATATATATATATATGTATAATACACACACACACACACACACACAGAGCTGATTTAATGTGACAAAAACTAGTCAAATGTGTTAATAACGGATATTATTTCTATTATTGTTTGCGCTCAGAGTAGCTATCTTTGAAGGCTAACTTTGGCGTGTTGAGAATTCTCCAACTAGGAAATACGACCTCGGGCCTTCCATTTGAAACTCACTACTAGGAACTTCCCAGTAGAAATCGAACGCAGTACTTCAAAGTTAAATTTAAAAGAGCCCTGTTTGTTTTTTTTTTGCAGATCTTGCGGTTCAATAAAGGAAAAAAAAAAAATAACATGAGTAAAGAACATCCCTGTTTAATGTATATTGTTAGATTTTTAGGTTTTCAGCCCTAGCAATGACTAAAAAGGTGCAAGGAAAAACACGCAGAGATATTTTTTTATTTAAGTCAGTTTTAGGCTTGAGGTTCAGCCCCAGCTAACTCCTTTAAGTTAGTAGCATTGGCTGTTAGGTTTTAGCAACATTAGTTTGGACAGAATTGGAGATGACGTGATCAAATCAGTGTGTGTGTGTGTGTGCGCGTGTGTGTGTGTGTGTGTGTGTGTGTGTGTGGTGGAGGGGGTGCGGTTGGGTGGGGGGGGGGGCACATCTGTCAACATTTTCCATCTGCCAGTGCTGCGACTCTCTGGCTGCCTTCAATTAACCTCCTCCTTACCGACCTCAACTGGCTTAACTGGAAAAGCAATCAGGCGGGGGGGAAAATATTATTTCTGAAAAGCCGAAGTATGATAATTTGATGCGGTGAAAATGACTGCGCATGGAAATAGAAACTATTAAGTGTTAAAAATAATGTGATTGTTTGTCCGAGGTGGGAAAGGTGAAGTCCTCTGGGGGGAGGTTGATGGTTTCTGTGGAGCATCACTGCAGCTGGAGAAGGTAGAAAGTAAGTTTTTTTGTTGTTTTTTTTTTTACTTTAGATGTCATCAAATTCTGTTTCTGTAATATCTAGCGACTATGGCCAACTACACAAATTAGACAACAGCGTTACCCCACCCATCAGTCAGAGTTGCCGCTGACAGTTTGTTTGTGTTTTAGTTTCTCCTCTCCGTGTTTAGTATTTTCTGTCCTTAGTTCCTGTCTAGTGCTCTTATTTTGGTTTAGCTTCCTGTTTGTCTCCCTGTGTCCCGTTTTCACTCAGCTGCGGCTGATTGGCATCTGGTCACACCTGATGTCAATCAGCCAGCTCTTATTTTACCTGCCTTGTTCCTCCAGTCAGGGCTGGATCATTCCATCCATCCATCCATTTCTACCGCTTATTCCCTTTCGGGGTCGCTGGCGCCTATCTCAGCTACAATCGGGCGGAAGGCGGGGTACACCCTGGACAAGTCGCCACGTCATCGCAGGGCCAACACAGATAGACAGACAACATGCACACTCACATTCACACACTAGGGCCAATTTAGTGTTGCCAATCAACCTATCCCCAGGTGCATGTCTTTCTGTCAGGGTTATTTGTTGTCGAACCCCTAGATGCAGAGATGGAGGCAAGCATTGGATCCGAAGACATGATTTAATATAAATAATAGAACAAGAACAAACAAAAAGCACGCATGTGGGCGGAATAACAAACTAAGGGAGCTAGCACTGGAAGCGAGAAAACAAAAAGGAACTTTAGCATGGAAGCTAGAGGATATCAAACAGAAAAACTGGAAATAACTAATGCTAACAGAAACAGCTTACCGCTACGACGACCAGGACAAAATGTAGCATGACAGGTAGTAGCTGTAACAAAACGACACGACAGGTAGCACGACAAGCGTGATATGTGGCAACGACAATACAATGATCCAGGCCTGACTGGAGGAAGAAAGCAGGTAAAATAGGAGCTGGCTGATTGACATCAGGTGTGACCAGATGCCAATCAGCCACAGCTAAGTGAAAACAGGACACAGGGAGACAAACAGGAAGCTGAACCAAAATAAGAGCACTAGACAGGAACTCAGGACAGGAAATACTAAACACACAGAGGAGAAACTAAAACACAAACAGACAGTCAGTGGCAACTCTGACACCATCGCCACAAATAGATTGCAGTTCTATGGGAAACACAGATGTCTAATGTCTTATTTTCTTTTAAATAAATGAAATACACCGGCCAGGGTGCAAGTTCAGCTTTTGGCCGGAGTTGGGATAGACTCCAGCTCCCCTGGAAGAATGGACTGACATGTGGTCATGGCAACATGTGTTTTCCATCCATCCATGCAAACGTTTTTTTTTTTTTCCACCGAGGGCCTCTTACTGAAAAATAAGAGGATGTAGGGGCTACATAGATTTTTTTTTTTTAAATGCTAAAAATAAACATGTTTTTATGTATTGAAGGCCTACTGAAATGAGATTTTCTTATTTAAACGGGGGTAGCAGGTCCATTCTATGTGTCATACTTGATCATTTCACAATTTTGCCATATTTTTGCTGAAAGGATTTAGTAGAGAACATCGACGATAAAGTTCGCAACTTTTGGTCGCTAAGAGAAAAGCCCTGCCTTTACCGGAAGTATCAGACAATGACGTCACATTGTTTTTAATGGGACCCTTCAACAAAAAGAGCTATTCGGACCGAGAAAACGACAATTCCCCCATAAATTTGAGCGAGGATGAAAGATTTGTGTTTGAGGATATTGATTAGAAAAAAATAAATAAAATAAAAATCAAGTTAAAAAAACGCGATTGCATTGGGACAGATTCAGATGTTTTTAGACACATTTACTAGGATAATTCTGGGAAATCCCTTATCTTTCTATTGTGTTGCCAGTGTTTTAGTGAGTTTAATAGTACCTGATAGTCGGAAGTGTGTATCCATGGGTGTCTTGAGGCCAGTGTCTGATGGAAGTCGATGGCAGCTGTATGGATGGCACAAGCTCAGCTGATCTCCGGTAAGTGGCGACTTTTTACCACAATTTACCACGGTCTAGCTCCATCCTATCTTGCCGATTGTATTGTACCATATGTCCCGGCAAGAAATCTGCGTTCAAAGGACTCCGGCTTATTAGTGATTCCCAAAGCCCAAAAAAAGTCTGCGGGCTATAGAGCGTTTTCCGTTCGGGCTCCAGTACTCTGGAATGCCCTCCCGGTAACATTTCGAGATGCCACCTCAGTAGAAGCATTTAAGTCTCACCTTAAAACTCATTTGTATACTCTAGCCTTTAAATAGACTCCCTTTTTAGACCAGTTGATCTGCCGTTTCTTTTCTTTTTCTTCTATGTCCCACTCTCCCTTGTGGAGGGGGTCCGGTCCGATCCGGTGGCCATGTACTGCTTGCCTGTGTATCGGCTGGGGAAATCTCTGCGCTGCTGATCCGCCTCCGCTTGTGATGGTTTCCTGCTGGCTCCGCTGTGAACAGGACTCTCGCTGCTGTGTTGGATCCGCTTTGGACTGGACTCTCGCGACTGTGTTGGATCCATTGTGGATTTCCTTGCCCTTATGTGGGCCTACCGAGGATGTCGTGGTGGTTTGTGCAGCCCTTTGAGACACTTGTGATTTAGGGCTATATAAGTGAACATTGATTGATTGATTGAATTTTCTCACCGAAAACTGCTGGTTGAAATTTGGTCGGGATCCATGTTCGCTTGACTGCTCTGATCCATAGGAAAGTTTCAACTCCGGAAATTTTAAACAAGGAATCACCGTGTGTTTGTGTGGCTAAAAGCTAAAGCTTCCCAACTCCATCCTTCTACTTTGACTTCTCCATTATTAATTGAACCAATTGAAAAAGATTCAGCAACACATATGTCCAAAATACTGTGTAATTATACGGTTAAAGTAGACGACTTTTAGCTGTGTGTGTGCGCAGCGCTCATATTTCCTTACAGTCCGTGATGTCAGGCGTACACGCCATCATTCCGCAACGTTTTCAACAAGAAACTCCCGGATAATTTCAAATTGCAATTTAGGAAAACTAAAAAGGCTGTATTGGCATGTGATGCAATGTTAATATTTCATCATTTATATAAAAACTATCAGACTGCGTGGTCGGTAATAGTTGGTTTCAGTAGGCCTTTAAGTCAACACTCTGTCCGTCAGCATTTCAGCAATTTTTGCTTTACCTTTTTTATACTTTTTTGGCCTACTTTTCAAATGTTTTTAAACTTTTTTTGTGTTCAATTATGTGTATACAATGTGTTGGGGGCCAATGAAAAATTAACCACGGGCTGCGGACACTACATTTTTTTCTTCACATCAGTGTTTCATTTTGTTTATTTGATTTTATCTCAATCTATTGAGGGAAGGTGCTCTGTCCAATGGCGTGTCTAATCTCTATAATTATCAAATTAGATTTGGTTGTAAAATGTTATTGAAATGAGTAATAGAAATGACTACATACGTTATAAAAAGACGTTCTCTTCTAGGTTATTGTCGCTTCCATTAAAAACTTTATTGGTACCATCAATCAATATTTACCATCTCTATTATTGTTTACTTCATGTCCTTGCTTCCTATGTGTCACATCCTCTTGTTGACCTCCACTTTTCAGGCCTCTTAGCGGTTCTCAAATGGGGGTACACGTACCCCTGGGGGTACTTGAAGGTATGCCAAGGGGTACATGAGATTTTTTTAAAATATTCTAAGAATAGCAACAATTCAAAAATCCTTTATAAGTATATTTATTGAATAATACTTCAACAAAATATGAATGTAAGTTCATAAACTGTGAAAAGAAAAGGAACAATGCAATATTCAGTGTTGACAGCTAGATTTTTTGTGGACATGTTTCATAAATATTGATGTTAAAGATGTCTTTTTTTGTGAAGAAATGTTTAGAATTAAGTTCATGAATCCCGATGGATATAAATTACAATCCCCAAAGAGGGCACTTTAAGTAAATGATTACTTCTTTGTGTAGAAATCTGTATTTATAATTGAATCACTTGTTTATTTTTCAACAAGTTTATAGTTATTTGTATATATATTTTTTCCAAATAGTTCAAGAAAGACCACTACAAAGGAACAATAGTTTGCACTGTTATGCAATTTGATAGATCAGAAACTGATGACATAGTGCTGTATTTTACTTCTTAATCTTTTTTTTTTTTTTTTTAACCAAAAATGCTTTGCTCTGATTAGGGGGTACTTGAATTAAAAACAATTTCACAGGGGGTACATCACTGAAAAAATGTTGAGAACCACTGGTCTACAATACTGAAAATTACATCAATAAAATATGAACTTGTTCTTTCATAGAATCCTTTACTTTCTTTCAGGTAAAATTAATACAAGGAGAAAATTTGAATCAGCACCTCCAAGTCCGAGTCCATGGTTCTCGCCCGGAAAAGGGTGGAGTGCCATCTCCGGGTTGGGGAGGAGACCCTGCCCCAAGTGGAGGAGTTCAAGTACCTAGGAGTCTTGTTCACGAGTGGGGGAAGAGTGGATCGTGAGATCGACAGGCGGATCGGTGCGGCGTCTTCAGTAATGCGGACGTTGTATCGATCCGTTGTGGTGAAGAAGGAGCTGAGCCGGAAGGCAAAGCTCTCAATTTACCGGTCGATCTACGTTCCCATCCTCACCTATGGTCATGAGCTTTGGGTCATGACCGAAAGGATAAGATCACGGGTACAAGCGGCCGAAATGAGTTTCCTCCGCCGGGTGGCGGGGCTCTCCCTTAGAGATAGGGTGAGAAGCTCTGCCATCCGGGAGGAGCTCAACGTAAAGCCGCTGCTCCTCCACATCGAGAGGAGCCAGATGAGGTGGTTCGGGCATCTGGTCAGGATGCCACCCGAACGCCTCCCTAGGGAGGTGTTTAGGGCACGTCCAGCTGGTAGGAGGCCACGGGGAAGACCCAGGACACGTTGGAAAGACTATGTCTCCCGGCTGGCCTGGGAACGCCTCGGGATCCCCCGGGAAGAGCTAGACGAAGTGGCTGGAGATAGGGAAGTCTGGGCTTCCCTGCTTAGGCTGCTGCCCCCGCGACCCGACCTCGGATAAGCGGAAGATGATGGATGGATGGATGGATGGAAAATTTGAATACTTTAGGTTTATAACATTTAGCAGAAAGGTTGAAATAGAAAAAAAGTGCCTCGTGTAGTTCCTTAACGTTGCATCTAACTGCTATGGCAAAATATAGTTTGAAATAAAAGGTCAGTATTCACGACTCTTTGTGACTGTTTATATTTTTTTCTAACAGCATAAGACTGTGCAAGGGTACCTAATGCTGTGGCCTGCCAGTGACCCTAATTTGCGAAGCAGTGCGACATTTAGCGTTGAGATTTAGTACGGCAAGACACATATTGTCGCGCTTTCTGCTCTTCTGTGGCTGGTGTTTAATGTCAATAATGTGTTCAACATCCACAGTGTTGTTACCATACATTTATCATCAATAAAAAGTGCAACGAAGAAATTAATAACACGGATATGAACAATAAAACGCATGTTTTCCTTGTATCAAGGGGAGGACACAAATAAGGGAACACATGACGGAACAACACTTTCTAGCATTTTTCCTTCCGGTCCTATTTTGAGTGGCGGACGGCAAGACTTGTTTAGCTAGTTTCGCGGTGCTTTGTTCGTCTTACGATAATAATGGCTGTTCCGGGTAGGTATTATATGATTTAAATCATTATATTTGTGTACAAGTTTAATTTTTATGATTAAATATACTCCACAATTGTGTTCGCTATTGTTGAAGTTGCTTTTACAAGCTTAAACAGTGCTCTCCTTCGGTGTAAGTAGTGGCACTCATTTTCTTAAAAATGTAATTTTAACGTACCTACAATGATTTACTTTCTGTGATGCCTTGTTTAGTTGACACACTCTAAACTATGTTTTTAAATTATTATCCAGGCCCGAATAAGGACAACATCAGAGCTGGGTGCAAAAAATGTGGATATCGTAAGTAAACATGTTTCTAGCTTTTCTACAATACATTGGGTTTAAAGGCCTACTAAAATGTCCATCCATCCATCCATTTTTTACCGCTTATTAGCTTTTGGGGTCGCGGGGGGCGCTGGCGCCTATCTCAGCTACAATCGGGCGATGTGATTTTCTTATTTAAACGGGTATAGCAGGTCCATTCTATGTGTCATACTTGATAATTTTGCGATATTGCCATATTTTTGCTGAAAGGATTTAGTAGAGAACATTGACGATAAAGTTTGCAACTTTTGGTTGCTAATAAAAAAGCATTGCCTTTACCGGACGTAGCAGACGATGTGCGCGTGACGTCACGGATTTTAGGGCTCCTCACATGCTCACATTGTTTACAATCATAGCCACCAGCAGCTAGATCGATTCGGACTGAGAAAGCGACGATTTCCCCATTAATTAGAGCGAGGATGAAAGATTCGTAGATGAGGGAATTTAGAGTGAAGGACTAGAAAAAAAACGTAAATAAAAGAAAAAAGGCGATTCAGATGTTAGACACATTTACTAAGATAATTCTGGATAATCCCTTATCTGATTTTGTGTTGCTAGTATTTAGTGAGATTAAATAGTACCTGAAAGTCGTAGGGGTGTGGCCACGGGTGTGTTGACGGCAGAGTCTCTGAGGAAAGTAACGGCAGCTGCAGCAGGACGGAAGCTCCGCTGATGTCTCCGGTAAGAGGCGACTTACTACCACAATTTTCTCACCGAAAACTGCCGGTTGACATGTAGTCAGGATCCATGTTCGCTTGACCGCTCTGATCCATGGTAAAGCTTCATCTTCGGGAATTTTAAACAAGGAAACACCGGCTGTGTTTTTGTGGCTAAAGGCTATAAGCTTCCCCCATCCATCTTTCTGCTTTGACTTCTCCATTATTAATTGAATAAATTGCAAAAGATTCAGCAACACAGAAGTCCAGAATACTGTGTAATTATGTGATTAAAGCAGACTACTTATAGCTTGGATCGGGCTGGAAAATAATGTCCGCTACAACCCGAGACGTCAAACGCACTCGTCATCATACCGCGACGTTTTCAACACGACACTTAGCGAGAAAATTTAAAATTGCAATTTAGTAAACTAAAAAGGCTGTATTGGCATGTGTTGCAATGTTAATATTTCATCATTGATATATAAACTATCAGACTGTGTGGTCAGTAGTAGTGGGTTTCAGTAGGCCTTTAATATATGATCATTTGAAACTTTCATCAGGCATGATGTCACACGCAACCCAGGTACCTAAACATGGCACCATTGGATTTTTACATGGATATGGTGCCCGATAGGACTGTTAGATTTGATCGGTCCCAAAAAAGTACCAGATTCGGTACCCATACCTCCATACAATGCAACTCCTTGTCTTTTCTGTACCACTTGTCTTCATATGTATCATATATATATATATTAATTAATGTCCATACCTCTATGTTTTTAGCGGGCCACTTGACATTTGAGTGCAGAAACTTTGTGAGAGTTGACCCCCAGAAAGACATTGTCCTGGATGTAAGCAGCACCAGCACTGAGGAGAGTGAAGAGGAAGCCCCTCCTGTTCAACGCAACGAGAAACTGGGCAGAAGCGGGCCTCGCCGTGGAGGTAAGACAACATTACTGTGATCACACTTTAAAAGTACCCCTTGATAAGTCGTAAGTGATCTGATAAACATGACGCTTTCCACAGCTGGATTTGATGCTACCTGTTTGCCCTTGCTCATAAACACATTATAATGGGACTTTCTGTAAATGAAGATTGTCCTTTCAACTCAGCACATTAGGTGGCGGTTTGCATTGTAACTCTGCCTCTTAACAGACCACACACCCCCCTACACCCCAACCACAAAAGGATTATAGTCCTGTGAGAAACACTGATGTTGTCTGCAATGTGTTGTTGCTTATACTGCGGATTGTTATTTGGTCTACTATTAGTATTTTTTTTTTTTATTGCCTGTATTTGTCTGACTTTCCCTGTGTTAGACTCTCCAGGCGACAATCGTAGAAAAGAGAGGCACAAGCAGAAGAAGAGCAAAGACCGAAAAACAAGAAAGAGGTAGATTACGTTTTTTTTGCGTTAACAACTACAGTTCTTCCACAATGAATCCGGAAAAGAATTCACAGTGCTCCACTTTTTCCACATTTTGTAATGTTGCAGTTTGCAACGTATTTAAAAAAAACAATCCGAGATGCGAAAATGTTTTTTTTTTATTCTGCCAATTTATTCAAACTAAAAAAGTATTCACAGCCTCTGCTCAGTACTTAGTTGATGCACCTTTGGCAACATTTACAGCCCCAAGTCTTTTTGAATACAATGCTACAAACTTGGCACACATGAATTAGGGCAGTTTGATCCATTCCTCTTTGCTGCACTTCTCAAGCTCCTTCAGGTTGGATGTGAAGTGTTTATTTATCCAGGATGTCTCTGTACATTGTTGCATTCATCTTTCCATTTATGCTTACTAGTCCCCCAAAACCATCCCCACAGCTTGATGCTGCCTCCACCCTGCTTTTTCTGTAGGGATGGTACTGGCCTGGTGATGAATGACGCCTGGTTTCCTCCAAACATGATGCCTTTCTCATGGTCTGAGAGTTTTTCTAGGTTCATTTTGGCAAACTTTTTACTAAGAAATGGCTTCTGTCTGGCCACTATACCACACAGGCCAGATTGGTAGATTACTGTGGAGATGGTTGTACTTCTGGGAGGTTCTCCTCTCTCCACAGAAGAATGCTGTAGCTCTGACAGAACTTGGTCCCCTCCCTAAATAAACTAAAATGAATGCAGCAAAGTACAGAGACATCCTGGATGAAAACCAATGCTTCCCATCAAATCTGATAGAACTTAAGAGGTGCATGAAAGAGGAATGGGCAAAACTGGCCAAAGATAAGTGTGCTAAGCCTGTGGCATCATATTCAAAAAGACTTGAGGCTGTAATTTCTGCCAAAGGTACATCAACAAAGTATTGATCAAAGGCTGTGAATACGAATGTACATGTGATTGTGTTTAGTTCGAATACATTAGCCAAATAAAAAAATCATTATCACATTGTCATTGTGGGGTATTGTCTGTAGAATTTTGAGGACAAAAATGAAATTTGTTCCATTTTGGAATAAGGCTGTAACATAAAATGTGGAAAAAGGAAATGCGCTGTACATGTATGAGCTTTGATTTGTATTTTTACTTGAAAAAGTGGCGGGGAGGTTCGTTTTTTGTTTGTTGCCTTGCCTGCTTCATTGGAAAAAAACACTTTAAATGGTTTCCACAAAACTTTGTAATGGAGTACTGCATCTGCTAAGGTAGACACCAATATATTGTAATTATATATTTAGTTTATCAAAACTTAGTGGACATAACTTATTCTCCTTTGGTGGTTGTTAACCACTTTTATTGATCATTGTTGCCACCTTTGGAACTGTATTAAAGTATTATTCAACTGCAGTATGCAACTTAAATAACTACACCTTTTAAATATAAATATTTAGGGCTCTTTTGCTTCTCAGGTCTTCTTCAGCTTCAAGTGATGATGATGATGAGGCCACTAAAAAGAAAAAGAAGCGCAGCAGGTCCCTTTCCACGTCGGATGACGAGGAGCGAAGAAAGAGAAAGAAACTGAAGAGCCACAAGAAGAAAAGTAAGAAGAGTAAACGGGAGCATGGGAAGCATCACAAGAAGAGGCAGAAGAAGAAGAAAGAGGAAAGCTCCTCTTCCTCCTCCTCCACCTCCACTGATTCAGACAGTGACTGAGCCGTGTCATGGTCCAGTATATTTTTTCATTCCAAAGTCTCACAACTCAAAGGGTCATGGGAACAAAAGGTTTTAAGTTCCTAGATGGTGGGTTCCAAGCATTGGAGAAGTATTCTTAAGAAATAGCTTTGTCATATTTTCCCCCCTTGTGAAAATTACGAAGGCTATCTCGGAAAAGTGTGTAAAAAAAAAGCATAAAACAGGTAATTCTTGTGCTTCTCTAGACAATCGCGGGCCATGCCATGCGTAATATTCTTCAACTGTTACCTTTTTGAAGAGTTATACGCAATTACCACATAGGTTATTTGATGGCGGGACATAACGAATTATATCCCAAGTTACTTTTTGTTGTACCTGACTTCAATAGGCAATAAAAAAAAATGTTTTTTTATCTGTTGGCCACTTTTACTAATCTTTTTTGTATCCAGTCAATTAAGATGACAATTACACAAACTATATAGATGTTACAACAGCGCCATCTTTTGGAAATTTGTAAATAATATTACATTTGTTAGCAGCAGCAGGCCTTGCGTTTCCCATTGAGGTCTTCAGTGATGTCCGACATCAAAGATTACCTCTCAAAATACCATATTTGATGTCCCCACATGACCGTTGCTGGAGTAATACTATACAGGAGCACATTTACTCCCTACTGGCCATTCATTGGATCACATCAACACTCTACAAAACTTTTTTATTTTCTGGCGCATTTAAAATTCAATCAAAAGGCAATTAAAACATGTAATGTGGTACTGTCAAAATTAAAAAGTAAAAAATCATATTAAAAGTGAAAAAAAAAAAGAACTCGCAATAAGTAGGACCTATTTGACGTTGTATAAGCCAGTGGTACCCCTCGTCAGCGGCTTATTCGAGTGGAAATGGCGAGAATTTCATCGCCAGAACAGCTCAGTCAGCTTCAGAAGGTTGGCCGACATCGTCTCACAAGATGTTGTTTCTCTTTAAATATCCTTCTTGAAAATGACCTTAATACACTATATTGCCAAAAGTATTTGGCCACCCATCCAAATTATCAATATCGGATGTCCTCATCACTTGGCCCGGCCACAGGTGTATAAAGTCAAGCACATCCAACCATCTATCAATCAATCAATGTTTATTTATATAGCCCTAAATCACAAGTGTCTCAAAGGGCTGCACAAGCCACAACGACATCCTTGGTTCAGATCCCACATCAGGGCAAGGAAAAACTCACACCCAATGGGACGTCGGTGACAGTGACAATGATGACTATGAGAAACCTTGGAGAGGACCCCCCCGCTCCTCCTTCAGGGGACCGAAAGCAATGGATGTCGAGCGGATCTAACATGATATTGTGAAAGTCCAATCCATTGTGGATCTAACATAACGGTGTGAGTCTAGTCCAAAGTGCATCCAATATAGTAGCAAGAGTCCCGTCCAGAGTGGAGCCAACAGGAAACCATCCCAAGTGGAGGCGGATCAGCAGCGCAGAGATGTCCCCAACCGATACACAGGCGAGCGGTCCATCCTGGGTCCCGACTCTGGACGAGCGGTCTATCCTAAGTCCCAACTCTATAGACAGCCAGTACTTCATCCATAGCCACCGGACCTGTGTCCCCCCCGTTCAACACCTCCACAAGGGAGAGGGGGGCAGAGTAGAAAAATAAAAACGGCAGCTCAACTGGTCTAAAAAGGGGGTCTATTTAAAGGGTAGAGTATACAAATGAGTTTTAAGATGAGACTTAAATGCTTCTACTGAGGTAGCATCTCGAGTTGTTACCGGGAGGGCATTCCAGTGTACTGGAGCCCGAATAGAAAACGGTCTTTAGCCCGCAAACTTTTTTTGGGCTCTGGGAATCACTAATAAGCCGAAGTCCTTTGAACGCAGATTTCTTGCCGGGACATATGGTACAATACATAACGTTGTGGTTTGTGCAGCCCTTTACACTAGTGATTTAGGGCTATATAAATAATCATTGATTGATTGATCGATTGATATAATCAGCAAGATAGGCTGGAGCAAGATTTGTAGTATTTTATACGTAAGTAGTAAAACCTTTATGTCATGTCTTAAAACCATGGAGACTGTTTCTACAAACATTTGTGAAAGAATGAGCCGCACTCAGTAGCTCAGTGATTTCCAGCGTGAAATTGTCATAGGAGGCCAGGTGTGCAACAAATCCGGTCGTAAAATTTCCTAAATATTCCAAAGTCAACTTTATTATAAGAACATTGAAGAGTTTGGGAACAACAGCAACTCACCCACCAAGCGGTAGGCCATGTTGTGCAACCCTTTGAGACACCTGTGATGTAGGGCTATATAAATAAACATTGATTGATTAAACCTAACACATGTATGTATTAAAAAAAACAAAAACACCTGTGGTTATTAGTTAAGAAAAATGTTTTAAAAAAGTCACAGTAGAACTAGAGGGACAAGCGGTAAAAAATGGGTGGATGGATATTTGCCTTTGATGAAATGTAATCTTTTGGGCCAAATTTGTCATGTTAAAAAAGTTACTGGTTTATAATGAAATGTATATTTATATCAAGCTGTGACTAAGTTCCTTTTACTTTAATAATTACAACTGTAATTCAAAAAGAGATCCATTGGAACAGTTTAACGACCTTTCCTGCAGATGGCAGCAAAACACAGTTGATAAAGTCACATCCTGGCACAGAAATAGATTGCACTGAGTAGAATTTATTATTCAGTCATACATACCAATCTCAAAGAAAATGAAATATCTCAATGTTGACACAGTCGTTTCGCTATATTCTTATATAAAAGTGCACCTTTGTCACAAGACAAGGACGGATAAGAAAAAGTAATACTGTAGTGGCCTTGTTAAAATAAAATAAACATATTTGTCCCCACCTAGTGGCTGTAATGGGTACACCTTGATAATAAATCTTATAATTTGCTTGCCTCTTCAGGTTTTTTCTCCCTTGGAAAAGAGATCTTTGATCTCAATGGGATTTTACCTGGTTGAATAAAAGGCTAAATAAAAAAAGTTTTTAGAATGAATAAAATATAGGAAAACAAACCCTATTTCCATATAAGTTGGGAAATTGTGTTAGATGTAATTATAAACAGAATACAATGATTTTCAACTCATATTCAGTTGAATATGCTACAAAGACAACATATTTGATGTTCAAACTGATAAACAATTTTTATTTTTTTGCATATAATCATTAACTTTATAATGTGATGCCAGCAACACGTGACAAAGAAGTTGGGAAAGGTGGCAATAAATACTGATAAAGTTGAGGAATGCTCATCAAACACTTATATGGAACATCCCACAGGTGTGCAGGCTAATTGGGAACAGGTGGGTGCCATGATTGGGTATAAAAGCAGCTTCCATGAAATGCTAAGTAATTCACAAACAAGGATGGGGTGAGGGTCACCACTTTGTAAGCAAATTGTCGAACAGTTTTAGAACAATATTTCTCAACAAGCTATTGCAAGGAATTTAGGGATTTTACCATCTACGGTCCGTAAAATCATCTAAAAGTTCAGAGAATCTGGAGAAATCACTACACGTAAGCGATGATATTACGGACTTTTGATCCTCAGGCGATACTGCATCAAAAACCAACATCAACGTGTAAAGGATATCACCACATGGGCTCAGGAAAACTTCATAAAATCACTGTCAGTAACTACATTTGGTCGCTACATCTGTAAGTGCAAGTTAAAACTCTACTATGCAAAGCCAAACCCATTTATCAACAATACCCTGAAACGCCGCCGGCTTCGCTGGGCCCGAGCTCATCTGAGATGGACTGATGCAAAGTGGAAATGTGTTCTGTGGTCTGACCAGTCCACATTTCAAATTTAATTTGGAAACAGAGGACGTGGTGTCCTCCGGAACAAAGAGGAGAATAACCATTCGGATTGTTCTATTCGCAAAGTTCAAAAGCCAGCATCTGTGATGGTATGGGGGTGTATTAGTGGCCAAAGCATTGGTAACTTACACATCTGTGAAGGCACCATTAATGCTGAAATGTACATACAGGTTTTGGAGCAACATACATGTATGTTGTCATCCAAGCAACGTTATCATGGACGCCCCTGCTTATTTCAGCAAGACAATGCTAAGCCACGTGTTACAACAGCGTGGCTTCGTAGTAAGAGCGTGCTGGTACTTTCCTGGCCTACTGCAGTCCAGACTTGAAAATGTGTGGCGCATTATGAAGCGTAAAATACGACAGCGGAGACCCTGGACTGTTGAACGACTAAAGCTCTACATAAAACAAGAATGGGAAAGACTTCCACTTTCAAAGCTTCAACAATTACTTTCCTTAGTTCCCAAACGTTTATTGAGTGTTGTTAAAAGAAAAGGTGATGTAACACAGTGGTGAACATGCCCTTTCCGAACTACTTTGGCATGTGTTGCAGCCATGAAATTCTAAGTTATTTTTTTTTTTGCAAATAATAATTAAGTTCATGAGTTTGAACATCAAATATCTTGTCTTCGTAGTGCTTTTAATTGAAAAGGATTTGCAAATCATTGTAGTACGTTTATATTTACATCCAACACAATTTCCCAACTCATATGGAAACGGGGTTTGTAATATACTATACTCCGAAACACTAACATCAATCTATGTCGGTGCAGTAAATATGAGAGGGAGGTGATGAACATGTGTATCGCAGCCCAACCGGGAGCTCAGGCCTATATGTGCACAGTGTGGGAGCAACACATACACGCCTCGCCATCATATTTTTTGGTTTACGACTGAGAATACATTCACACTCACCACATATGAATCACTTTAAACAGTTGTTGAATCCATCCTCTCATGCAGCTGTCTCTTGGCAAGGGACCCCACAAAGCCTGCATCTTGCCAGCATCATTAAACATCAGAAACGTGTGAAGAAGAACTAGCAAAGTGTTTGGTGCAAGGTCAAAGGTTGGATCTCTTTGGGTTGTTCAAATTAGATTTCAGGAAAGAATGTAGAGTAGGACAACTTTATCACTTTTATGTCTGCTTTTCGGGAGGAGAAACCACTGCTGATATGAGACCATGATGAGCTATTTATATGGGAAATTCATTTTTTTTTCTATCTTTATGAGACAAGCACATGATTTTCTAAATTTAATGCATTCTAACTCGTAAATAAAGGCTAGCAAAAGTCAGCTAAGAATAGAGCTAAAGGAATTTGAACTATTCTGCCTATAAAGCGTTCTAAAAATCACGCTTTATATACAGGCTGTAAGTATATATGTAATGTAGTAAAAGGCACATTTATAATAACATAATATTTACGTATGTTGCTCATTTTAAGCATAGGGCAGGGCATTGGTTCCACAGACGCATCACAACGTTGGCTATATCCTTCAACAACAACAACACTACTACTCATGGCAGACTTCATGATAGAAAACAAAGACTACTTTGGGACAAATGATGATCCAGAAACATATAGTTTTGAGCCTGAATATAACGAGGATAAGTTCCAGGTTTTAGAACCTGCGTAATAAACAGATTAAGCAAGCCAGTCGTTAAGTGCTTGACAAAATATCCAAACTACGAACATAATAAAACAATAACTTACTGTACAATGTCTTTTGTCACTGGGATGCTGACATATGTTTATACCTTGCCGTTAAAAATGAAAAACTAATTATAATCCTCATGCAGGTTAAAAAAAAATCTATGTCCAAATCGAATGTCAAAGTTGAACAACTTTTTGGTTTATGGCCACAAACTTCTGCTATCCAGGTGGGTGTTAAAATAATCATGTATATATATATATATATATATATATTATCACACAAACTTTAGTATGATTAAAGTCTGTTGCTATAGTTATTAGCTATTGTGCTCAAGCTGCATTTTTTTCTATCTGTGCAAGGACGAAACTTCTTGTCTGAGGGGTGGCCTCAGCCACAGATCTTTGTTTTAGCCCGCTAACCGCCAAGGACTTCAAGGTCCTCAACGAAGATAAGATGTCAGTATTCAGACGAAGCAGAAACAAGGAAATCACAAGGCCCTCAGCACATTCCGTCACGTATTGTCCGTACTGGACCTGCTTTGCATAATATATGTGACCACTCCTTTTAGATGCAGCCTCACTGATGTTGACTGTGGAACTCCTGAATAAATAGAGCTACGCGGGAGCTGTACCTTAGAGCGTAGGGCCAAACTGTGACTAAGTGTGCAGCTCCATGCGTTCTCCTCATGAGCTAAATTGACCTCCGTCTTTACATGGTTCCTTGCTTCTTGTCTGATTAATAGATGTCATCAGTGTTTGAACCTAACAGTGAGAGGCATTATTTGTAATCTATAATTAATGTTCATCAACTTAGCTGCTCACAGGGTCTATACGTCAATATAGCTGCATAAACTAGTTCACTCCCTGGGATCACGCTGCATCTAAAATAGTTCCTCTGTGTAAGTACTTATAATAACAATATTGCTACTACTTGGTTAACGGACGTAGGGAGGAGTACAGAGCACCAATAAACCTTAAAGGCACTGCCTTTGCGTGCCGGCCTAGTCACATAATATCTACGGCTTTTCACACACACAAGCGAATGCAATGCATACTTGGTCACACCGAGGGTGGCCGTATAAATAACTTTTACACTGTTACAATTATGCGCCACACTGTGAACCCACACCAAACAAAAATGACGAACACATTTCGGGAGAACGTCCGCACCATAACACAACATAAACATGGACTCTCACTATTATGTCATATCCACTATTGACTGGACTTTCATAATATTATGTTAGACCCACTCGACGCCCATTGCATCCGGTCTCCCCTGTGGTCCTCGCCAAGGTTTTTCATAGTCATTCACATTGATGTACCACAGGGTTGTGAGTTTTTCCTTGCCTTTTTGTGGGCTCTGTACCGAGGATGATGTCGCTGTGGCTTGCGCAGCCCTTTGAGACACTTGTGATTTAGGGCTATATGAATAAACATTGATTGATGATTGATTGAAACACAACAGAACAAATACCCAGAATCCCTGGCAGCACTAACTCTTCCGGGACGCTACTATATAGACCCCCGCCACCCCCTACTCACCCCCCCCCCCCCCCCCACACACACACACACCTCGACCTCCTCATGCTCTCTCAGAGAGAGCATGACCCAAATTCCAAGCTGATGTTTTGAGGCATGTTAAAAAAAATAATGCATTTTGGGACTTCCAATAATAAATATGGACTGGACTCTCACTATTGTGTTGGATCCACTACGGACTGGACTTCCACAATATTATGTTAGACCCACTCGACGTCCATTGCCTTCGGTCCCACCTAGGGGTGGGTGGTCTCCCACATATGCAGTCCTCTCCAAGGTTTCACATAGTCATTCACATCGACGTCCCACTGGGGTAAGTTTTTCCTTGCCCTTATGTGGGCTCTGTACCGAGGATGTCGCTGTGGCTTGTGCAGCCCTTTGAGACACTTGTGATTTAGGGCTATACAAATAAACATTGATTGATGATTAATTGAAACAAAACAAAACAAATACCCAGAACCCCTTGCAGCATTAACTCTTCCGGGACAGGCTAATATACACCCCCGCTAAGAGTTGGATAATATCGGATATCGGGAAAAAAAAAAAACTATCGGACATCTCTACTGTAATGGTCTGAATGTCAACGGTACTCATCCCTAAAGAGACAAAAATCATAATGGAAGCTAAACCAACACAAGCTGAAAGGAAATCGGTGCCAAAAATAAGATAGTGGAACTCCTTTTTATCCAAAAATTCAGACAAGTTAATCTGCAAAACATGCCGCAAGCGAATTGAAAGCGTCCATCACTGGAAGACAAAGCATGGAGGACAGTACAGAGACAGTGTTCAAACGTGACAGAGTAATAATGTCGCCTCAAAACCGCGAGCCGCGAACACCAAACTAGCCGAACAGAGTCGTTGACGGATTCCATCTCAAAATTCATGTTTACCAATACACAGCAATACCATAACAATGCAATCCAATTCCAAAACCAAACCAGACCAAGCAACACTCAGAACCACAATAAACAGAGCAATTGAGAGGTGACACAAACATGACACAGAACAAACCAAAAGTAGTGAAAGAAAAATGATTATCATCAACAACTGTATCAATATTAGTTATTTCAGCATAGCAGTGATTAAAAATCCCTCATTGACATTATCATTAGACATTTATAAAAATAAAAAAAAGAACAATAGTGTCACAGTGGCTTACACTTGCATCGCATCTCATAAGCTTGACAACACACTGTGTCCAATGTTTTCACAAAGATAAAATAAGTCATATTTTGGTTCGTTTAATAGTTAAAACAAATTTACATTATTGCAATCAGTTGATAAAACATTGTCCTTTATAACTATAAAAGCTTTTTTTTTTTTTAAATCTACTACTCTGCTAGCATGTCAGCAGACAGGGGTAGATCCTGCTGAAATCCTATGTATTGAATGAATACAGAATCGTTTTGAATTGAAAAAATATCGATTTTGAATCGAGATAATATATCGAAAAAATCGATATATTATCGAATCGCGACCCCAAGAATCGATATTGAATCGAATCGTGGGACAGCCAAAGATTTGCAGCCCTAATATATATATATATATATATATATATATATATATATATATATAAACATGTGTTTATAAATAAAACATGAAAAAAGACGAGTGAAATTGGCATTCAGTTCATGTGTGTGTGAATATATCATTTAAAAAAATAATACATGATACAGAATGACCTACTGTAAATCAGGATATATATTTTTGTCCCTATACAACACATTTAAAAAGATTCATGAAAGAAAGTCTTTTAAAGTAAGAAACTTCCTAATGACCCAGATGGTAAGAGGTCATCAAAGGAAGCCTACATGGAAGTGTCCATGTGCAGCCTCACTGCTCTAACCATATGCTGTTTGTGCCACAACAACAACAACAACTATACACTTCCCCTCAGCCCATTGGCTTTTATGAAACCCTTTGGGGCCGCGGAGAAGAAAAAAAAGCGGCGCGCAAATGTGACTCCGCTGAGCCATTTGCATGAAAATGAGATCTTCAAAACCCTTTCGGTGGGAATTTAAGCGATCGAGCCGCCATGCAAACACCTTGGAGGCATTCATGTCAAACTGAGACTAAATAGGTTTTTTTGCAAATGGCTGACCAGAATGACTGAACGGCACTCTCATTAACATAAGGCACCGTTCTCGATACGATGGCGCGTTTTTTTTTGTCAAATTGCTTCGGAAAAACACACCGATAGGAGTGGGAAATTTTGTGTATTCTTTATTCTGGCCCAGCTCGGTCAGATATGGAGAAATTTAATTTTGAGTTGAGTTGGAGTTTATTTGGAACATGCAAGCATACAACATTAACAATTTCCAGTTTCTCTTTTCAACATGTTCGAAAAGGAGTAGGAACAGGGGCCAGGAAACGCGAGCATGTAACCCCAATTATTGAGGGTCTGCACTGAATCCCTGTTCATTTTAGAATTGATTTTAAAACATTGCTGTTTGTTTTTAAAGGGGAACATTATCACCAGACCTATGTAAGCGTCAATATATACCTTGATGGTGCAGAAAAAAAGACCATATATTTTTTTAACCGATTTCCGAATTCTAAATGGGTGAATTTTGGCGAATTAAACGCCTTTCTGTTTATCGGTCTTTTTGCGATGACGTCAGAATGTGACGTCTCCGAGGTAAAATAGCAGCCATTTTCATTTTCAACACATTGCAAACACCGGGTCTCAGCTCTGTTATTTTCCGTTTTTTTGACTATTTTTTGGAACTTTGGAGACATCGTGCCTCGCCGGTGTGTTGTCGGAGGGTGTGACAACACTAACAGGGAGGGATTCAAGTTGCACCACTGGCCCGAAGATGCGAAAGTGTCTGCCGCCAGACCCACATTGAATGTGCTGGAGTGTCTCCTTATTTTACCGGCGATGACAGACATGGCACAGAGATGTATGGATAACCTGCAGATGCATTTGCAACGATAATCAACAAAATCACAAAGGTGAGTTTTGTTGATGTTGTTGACTTATGTGCTAATCAGACATATTTGGTCGTGGCGTGACTGCCAGCTAATCGATGCTAACCTGTAACGCTAATCGATGCTAACATGCTATTTACCGGCGGTGCTAAAGCAGACATGGCACAGAGATGTATGGATAACCTGCAGATGCATTTGCAACTATATTACGTTTCCTTCCACCCACATTTAATCCAAAACAAATATTTACCAATCGAAGGATTTAAGTTGCTCCAGTGTCACGAGATGCGAAAGTCCTGATCGTTTGGTCCGCACATTTTACCGGCGATGCTAACACAGCTATTCGGCCATGCTATGGCTATGAATAGCGTCAATAGCTATTCGCTCAATAGCTTCAGTTTCTTCTTCAATACTTTCATACTCCAACCATATGTTTCAATACATGCGTAATCTGTTAGATCGCTTAAGCCGCTGAAATCAGAGTCTGAATCAGAGCTAATGTCGCTATATCTTGCTGTGGTATTCGCCATTGTTTGTTTACATTGGCAGCACTGTGTGACGTCACAGGGAAATGAATAGTCGCATCGCAAATAGCGAAAATCAAGCACTTTAAAACTTTTTATAGGGATATTCCAGGACCGGTAAAATTTTGAAAAAAACTTCAAAAAATACAACAAGCCACTAGGAACTGATTTTTATTGTTTTTAACCCTTTTGAAATTGTGATAATGTTCCCCTTTAAAGCTTTACATGGACTGGCACCTCATTATGATGTGACTTTAAAGTTTTACTACTTACGTATAAAATACTACACAGTCTAGCTCCAACCTATCTTGCCGATTGTATTGTTCCATATGTCCCGGGAAGAAATCTGCGTTCAAAGGACTCCGGCTTATTAGTGATTCCCAGAGCCCAAAAAATGTCTGCGGGCTATAGAGCGTCTTCCAATCGGGCTCCAGTACTCTGGAATGCCCTCCCGGTAACAGTTTGAGATGCTACCTCAGTAGAAACATTTAAGTCCCATCTTAAAACTAATTTGTATACTCTAGCCTTTAAATAGACCCACCTTTTAGACCAGTTGATCTGCCATTTCTTTTCTTTTTCTCCTATGTCCCCCCTCCCTTGTGGAGGGGTCCGGTCCATTCTGGTGGCCATGGATGAAGTACTGGCTGTCCAGAGTCGGGATCCAGGATGGACCGCTCGCCTGTGTATCGGTTGGTGACATCTCTGCCCTGCTGATCCGCCTCCGCTTGGGCTGGTTTCCTGCTGGCTCCACTTTGGACGGGACTCTCGCTACTATATTGGATCCACTTTGGACTGGACTCTCACGGTTATGTTAGATCCACTATGGATTGGACTTTCACAATATCATGTTAGATCTGCTCGACATCCATTGCATTCGGTCCTCTATGTGGTCCTCTCCAAGGACCGCATAGGGGCCACCGACGTCCCACTGGCGTGAGTTTTTCCTTGCCCTTATGTGGGCCCTACCGAGGATGTCGTTGTGGTTTGTGCAGCCCTTTGAGACACATGTGATTTAGAACTATATAAATAAACATTGATTGATTGATTGATTGATTATATCTTGGACGTCATCCAAATTTACACTCCTGCGCGCGTTCTGAGGTCGGAGAGCCAGCTCCAGCTCGTGGTGCCCAAGACTGGACTTAAAACCAGGAGAGACAGGGCCTTCTAAGCTCTGGAACACTCTGCCCCTCCATGTTAGAACTGCTCCCACAGTGGAGTGTTTTAAGTCTCGTCTTAAAACCCACTTTTATTCTTTGGCTTTTAACACTACGTAAGTTGTGTGGTCCGTGTTTTCTGTTTTTGTTTTGTTTTTGTATTTATTGTTTTAATTGGTTTTACCCTTGAACATAGTTTTTAATCATATTTTTTCTATATTGGTTTTATTTTTTATTCAGTCTTTGGTGGAGCTAAGGATATTTGAATATTGTTCTTAATATTGTTGTGCAGCATTGATTTTGCATACGGTTTAAACTTGCACTTACAGATATAGCAACAAACTGTAGTTACTGACTGGTTTTCTGAAGTGTTCCTGAGTCAATGTGGTGATTTCCTTTACACACTGATGTTGCTTTTTGATGCAGTACCGCCTGAGGGTACCTTCGCCGCTTACGTTCAGTGATTTCTCCAGTGATTTTGATGACATTACGGACCGTAGATGGTGAAATCCCTAAATACCTTGCAATAGCTTGTTGAGAAATGTTGTTCTTAAACTGTTCAACAATTTGCTCACCCTTTTGTTCACAAAGTGGTGACGCTCGCCCCATCCTTGTTTGTGAATGACTGAGCATTTCAGGGAAGCTGCTTTTACACCCAATCATGGCACCGACCTGTTCCCAATTAGCCTATTCTCCTGCGGGATGTTCCAAATAAGTGTTTGATGAGCATTCCTCAACTTTCTCACTCTATTTTGTTGTATTCTTGGGCAAGACACTTTACCCACCTGCTCCCAGTGCCACCCACACTGGTTTAAATATGTAACTTAGATATTGGGTTTCACAATATAAAGACACTTTGAGTGACTAGAGAAAAGCATACAAATACAATTCACTTAACTTCTTTGCCACTTGTGCCAGCTTTTTTGAAAAATGTTGCAGGCCTCAAACTACAAATGAGGTAATATTTGCAAAAAATAAAGTTTTCCAGTTTAAACATGAAATATCAATTGAATCTAGGTATGAAAATTGAAATTGTTAGGTAAATCATTGTGTTGGGTTTTGTGTATATATATATATATATATATATATATATATATATATATATATATATATTTCATCTGACCATAGAACTTTCCTACAGAAGGTCTTATGTTTGTCCATGTGATGTCAGATGAAACAAAAATCTATCTTTTTGGCCACAATACCCAGCAATATGTGTGGAGGAGAAAAGGTGAGACCTTTAATCCCAGGACACCATTCCTACCGTCAAGCATGGTGGTGGTAGTGTAGTGTAATGCTCTGGGCCTGTTTTGCTGCCAATGGAACTGGTGCTATAAATGGGACAATGAAAAATGAGGTTTACCTCCAAATTCTTCAGGTCTACCTAAAATCATCAGCCCTGAGGTTGGGTCTTGGGCGCAGTTGTGTGACGTCTTGCTGGCATCGTGGCGGTGTTTTCGTTCTCCCGTGGGTGCAGCGAAGATGGACACAGCATGAGGTAGGAATACAAATGTATCTATACTATCAAACAAACTAAAAACAAAGACACTTGCACAAAGGCACTAACCAAAACCAACAGAACTAGCATATGAGCTAGAAAGAACAAAGGGAACTGAAGGCGCTAGCGTGTAATCTAGGGACAAACAAACAAAGTAGCATGGAAGTTAATCGAGTATGAAAAGGTAGTTACCACAATGCTGGTAAGAGCGACGTCAACTGTTGCGTGAAGCAAACAAGAGTCCAAGAAATCAAACAAAGGCTGTCTTAAATAGGGAGATAACTAATCAAGGGCAGGTGCGTGTGATCAAAGGAGAGACAGGTGACACAAAATGGGTTACTATGACAACGGAACAAAACCAGGAAGTGCAACAGGTAACTAAGGACGTCAAATACACAACAGGGTGATAATAAAACAGAACATGACAAGTTGGGTGTTCCAACAGGACAATGACCCCAAACACACGTCAAAAGTGGTAAAGAAATGGCTAAATCAGGCTACAATTAAGGTTTTACAATGGCCTTCCCAAAGTCCTGACTTAAACACGTGGACAATGCTGAAGAAACAAGTCCATGTCAGAAAACCAACACATTTAGCTGAACCGCACCAATGTTGTCAAGAGGAGTGGTCAAAAATTCAACCAGAAGCTTGTGGATGGCTACCAAAAGCACCGTGCTGCAGTGAAACTTGCCAAGGGACATGTAAGCAAATATTAACATTGCTGTATGTATACTTTTGACCCAGCAGATTTGGTCACATTTTCAGTAGACCCATAATACATTCATAAAAAAAAAAACAATAAGTATGTGCGCCAATCTCTCTATCACAAAAAAATAAGAGTCGTAGAAAGTATTGGAAACTCAAGACAGCCATGACATTAATGACATTATGTTTTTTACAAGTGTATGTAAACTTTTGATTGCGACTGTATGTGTATATATATATATATATATATATATATATACAGTGGGCCACCGATTGTGCAAGTTCTCCCACTTAACATGACGATAGAGGTCTGTAATTTTCATCATAGGTAGACTTAAACTGTAAGAGACAGAATGTGAAAAAAAAAAATCCAGGAATTCAAATTGCAGGAATTTTAAATAATTTATTTGTAAATTATGGTGGAAAATAAATATTTGGTCAACCATTCAAAGCTCTCACTGATGGAAGGAGGTTTTGGCTCAAAATCTCACGATACATGGCCCCATTCATTCTTTCCTTAACACGGATCAATCGTCCTGTCCCCTTAGCAGAAAAACAGCCCCAAAGTATGATGTTTCCACCCCCATGCTTCACAGTAGGTATGGTGTTCTTGGGATGCAACTCAGTATTCTTCGTCTTCCAAACACGACAAGTTGAGTTTATACCAAAAAGTTCTATTTTGGTTTCATCTGACCACATGACATTCTCCCAATCCTCTGCTGTATCATCCATGTATCCATTTTGGTATAAACTCAATTCGTCGTTTATATATATATATATATATATATATATATATTTTTTTTTTTTTTTTTGTATTTATTTATTTATTTTTTAAGCCCAATTACCCCCAAGTCACAAAGATTGGACACCCCTGGTCTAGTATTATCATCTTAAATATATTGTCATATCAACCTTTATTCCCATTTGCCTTTGTCTCCTCTTCCTGCTTGTTCAGGACTAAATAATGACAAGCGTTTTTTGATGGATGAGTCTGTTTGCAAGCTAAGCCAGGAATGCAGAATAAAAGCAGGCAATTAAGCAAAGCAGTGTAAAACATGCATAGGCGGTCAAAAGAATACCACATTCATCCTCACACTCCCGTATGCTCGGCTTTTACTTGTGAACATCAATGCAGTTAATGCTCAGCTAATTAATGCTTGCATACTAATGAATTTTTGTTAAAGGACGCAGTTTTGGTGGAGGAACAAGGTTGCTCATACAGAAAGCGATGTTGTTATCTCGGGCTTCAAGGAAACGAGTGTGACGCCCCCGGTTTAGTGCGTACCCTGTGCAGTTAATAGCGAATATAATATAGCAATCTTAAATGCCACTATAAAGAACGGTGCAAACACATCACAAAGAGCAACTTCCTGCACTGCAAAAAGTCAGTGGTCAAAAACAAGGAAAACAAATACAAAAATGAGGGGTATTTTATTTGAACTAAGCAAAATTATCTGCCAATAGAACGAGAAAATTCGGCTTGTCAAGACTTTCCAAAACAAGTAAAATTAGCTAACTTCAATGAACCCCAAAATACCTTAAAACAATAATAATAATACTAGTGTGATGCTTTGCTGGCATTGTGATGATGATGGTGCGTTCTCTCATAAATGCAGGCGGACTGGACACAGCGTGAAGGTAAGAAATGATGATTCATTTATATTAAAGAACAAACTAAAAACAAAAACACTTGCACAAGGCACTACAGACAAAACAAACAGAACTAGCATGGGAGCAAGAAAGAACAAAAAGCGCTAGCATGTGAGCCAGAGACAAGCAAAGGAATAGTGTGGAAGCTAACAAGTACAAAATGTCTTCTAGCACAAGCGGGAGTCAGCGACGTCAACTGTTGCATCGAACACAAACCAGCATGCGAGACTGAATGAACAAAAAGGGCAGGCTTAAATAAAGGAGATAATCACAGAGCAGGTGCGCGTGAAAAACAAGATGCTAGTGACACTAATGTGTGGCTATGGCAACGGAAACAAACAGGAAGTGCCACCAGGAACTAAGGAAGACAAAAACCAAACAGGATGTGATACGCAAACAGAACAAAACCCGAATATGACATGATCCATGCAGCGGATTATGACAACTAGATTTTATTTGTAAAGAAGCACTTTACGTTGAGCAAACAACCTCAAAGTGCCACAGTGTAAAAAAATACTACTAATAATATTAATAATAAAAAGATAATACAAATAAATAAAATGTAAAACTAAAAACAGCCCAATAGCTAGAACCAGCATGAATCTCTAAAAAAAAGGCTTGTTTAAAAAGATGTGTTTTTAAGCCTTTTTTAAAAGCATCCACAGTCTGAGGTGCTCTCAGGTGGTCAGGGAGAGCGTTCCACAGACTGGGAGCAGCGGAGCAGAAAGCCCGTTCTCCCATAGTTTGTAGCTTTGTCCTTGGAGGTTGGAGGAGGTTAGCCTGTTTGGAGCGGAGGTGTCGTGTAGAGAATTTTGGGGGTGAGCAGATCTTTGAGGTAGACGGGGGCATTTCCATGGAGGCACTGGTGAGTTAGTAGGGAGATTTTGAATTCAATCCTGAGTGGAACAGGAATCCAGTGAAAGGATTTGAGAGTTGGTGTAATGTGGTCGTATTTCCGCACTCTCATCAGGATCCTAGCAGCACTATTTTGTATGTACTGCAGCTTCTGGATGTTCTTGCTGGGGATCCCGACAAGAAGTGCGTTGCAGTAGTCGAGCCTGGAGGAGACAAAGGCGTGGACTTAGTGTGTGTGAATGGGTTATACTTGTCTAGCGCTTTTCTACCTTCAAGGTACTCAAAGCACTTTGACACTATTTCCATATTCACCCACAGTGCAAAAACTGAAATGCCAGTATGATTAAATATCTCAAATAAGGGTGATATTTGATTATTTTCTGCCTGATAAGATAATTCTTCTCACTAAGCAGATTTTATGTTTTGCTTGTGTGACAGTCTTGAGCCGTCATCGCTCGGGTTCAATGGACCACCCAGGAAGGACATGTCTTGAGCAGGTTTGACTTATTTATTTTGCAATAAAGCTTGTCTGCGGTCGGGTCACTTTTCAGCTCCTTCCTCCACTGCTCGTTCCCGGTCTGCTTTTCAGCTGCTGTCGTCGTCCTCGTCCTCGTCCTCGTCTGCTTTTTGGGCGCTCTTGCTTCTTAGTCGCTGCTGCCGGCTCTCCTACTCCTTTTTCCGATTTCTCCTCCCTCTCCCCTTTTATACAGCGTGAGGAGATGAGTTAATTGTGTGCTGGTGTGCGAGCCATGCACCTGATCTTGCGCGTAGCGTCGCTCCCCCGGCACCCCCCATCTTCGCTCTGCTGCCTTGTCCGTTTCCTTGCCGCCATCTTGGGCAGGGCTACAGCGTGAAGCACTTCGACACTATTTGCACATTCACCCAAACTGCAAAAACTGAAATGCCAGCATGATTAAATATCTCAAATAAGGGTGATATTTGCTTATTTTCTGTCTGGTAAGATAATTCTTCTCACTAAGCAGATTTTATGTTTTACTTTGTGTGACAGTCTTGAGCCGTCATCGCTCGGGTTCATTGGACCACCCAGGAAGGGCATGTCTTGAGCAGGTTTGACTTCTTTATTTTGCAATAAAGCTTGTCTGCGGTCGGGTCACTTTTCAGCTCCTTCCTCCACTGCTCGTTCCCGGTCTGCTTTTCAGCGGCCGTCGTCGTTGTCCTCGTCCTCGTCTGCTTTTTGGGCACTCTTGCTTCTTAGTCGCTGCTGCCGGCTATCCTACTCCTTTTTCCAATTACTCCTCCTTCTCCACTTTTATACAGTGTGAGGAGATGAGTTAATTGTGTGCTGGTGTGCGAGCCACGCACCTGATCTTGCTCGTAGCGTCGCTCCCGGCACGCTCCCGGCACACCCCCCCTCTCCGCTCTGCCGCATTGTCCGTCTCCTTGCCGCCATCTTGGGCAGGGCTACAGCGTGCCCAGCCCCGCCGTCGGCTCCGCCTCTCCGCAACTTGTTTTAAGTGTTTTGGTCCTAAATGATCTCAGTAAGATATTACAGCTTGTTGCTGAGATTTTATGACCTATACTGAGTAACTCATGCTTAAAACTAGAATATTAACTGTTGCAAAACTGTGTCATCAACACTCACACGTATACAACTAAATAAAAAAATTCTTATTTCAAGCATGGAAAAAATAATCATGTGTCTCATATAAAAACAGATGACAGCCAAATGGACGTTTGCTGTTTTATTTTCAATCAAACAATAGAAAACACGTACTCATATAGTAGTGCACTTGTTATTAGTGAGAATATTCTTATTTTAAGGTATTTTTGGGTTCATTGAAGTTAGCTAATTTTACTTGTTTTAGAAAGTCTCGACAAGCCAAATTTTCTTGTTCTACTGGCAGATAATTGTGCTTAGTTCAAATAAAATACCCCTCATTTTTGTACTTTTTTTTTCTTGTTTTTGAACACTGACTTTTTCACACACACATTCACACACTGATGGCGGGAGCTGCTATGCAAGAACCCTAACCGCCACCCATCAGGAGCAAGGGTGAAGTGTCTTGCACCAAGACACAAGGGCTGTGACGAGGTTGGTAGAAGGTGGGGATCGAACCAGGAACCCTCAGGTTGCTGGCACGGCCATTCTCCCAACGGCACCAAGCCGTCCCCAAATATGTATCTTATATATCTTTTTTGTGATTAATCTCATGAGTTAACTTGGTAAATTTAATCATTTAAATCATGTTCAGTATGGCCCTTCTTTACCTTTTGTAAACATCCATCCATCCATTTTCTACCGCTTATTCCCTTTTGGGGTCGCGTGGGGCGCTGGTGCCTATCTCAGCTACAATCGGGCGGAAGGCGGCGTACACCCTTGACAAGTCGCCACCTTATCGCAGGGCCTTTTGTAAACAAAAACAACATTTACCAAATGGCACCTGATGGATGCTTTCGGACCTCAGAACTCGGTTGTTTTTTGTGTTGTACGGATGTTCTCACCAGTACTTTTTTGTTGTTGTTTTTTTCCAAGTCAAAGTAAGAGTGTTGTTATTTTTCATTCCCGACTTCAAAGGCGGCAGTTGTAAAACTTGGTCAGGAGCATAACCACAGAGAGGTACGAAGGTAACCAGAGATGTTTTGGCAGTCGTTCCCCCCTGGGTTCGGCTACGACCAGGAAAGGCGGGTCACGGCGAGAGCGAGGAAGGCGGCGATAATGACTGGCAAGGAATGAAAGTGAGGCAGCAAATGTAGAAGGCGAGCTGATGAAACGAAGAAGACTGGACGGGAGGATGGAGGGATTATTTTTGATGCAGGAACCTCAGCTTGAAGGTTCAAAGAAATGATCCAAACTGGAAAATACTAGACATGGAAAATTAAATAGTCTTCATTGTTAAAATGGTGCAAAAATAAAATACTTTATGATGAGATGCTTTCCATACAAACAAGTCTTTATTAGGATCATAAAATCGATTAATAAATGTTAATAATCAATAACCGATTTAATTATTGTAAATAAAGTAATGCTGCGATGAGGTGGCGACTTGTCCAGGGTGTACCCCGCCTTCCGCCCGATTGTAGCTGACATAGGATCCAGCGCCCCCCGCGACCCCAAAAGGGAATAAGCGGTAGAAAATGGATGGATGGATGGATAAAGTAATGCGGACAGTTGTAAAATTTGAATGATTGCAGTGAGCCACCTACCCGCCAGCTACTTTATTTTAGTGCACTTATCTTCCAGTTTTGCACATTAATTTAGTAAATGTGAGAAATAAAATAACTGTTTCTTATAACAAATGCACTGTTTTTTTTTAAATATTGCAAGTAGGGCTGGGCGATATATAAATATAATACACATTAAATTGACGTGTCAGACATAGTGTCCACCTTATTGACCGGGTGAGCAGCTTTGATCGCTCCATAGTAGGGCTGGGCGATATATCGGATATACTCGATATATCGCGGGTTTGTCTCTGTGCAATGTCGAAAATGACTATCGTGGTATTCGAATATACGTTCTCACGCAGTTGCTTTTAGCTGCGGGCATTACACATCAGACGTTTCTCACTCTTTCTTGTCTCTCTGTTACGGCTCAGACTCTTGCCAATGGCGCTCATCCGTCTGTGCGCTCCAGTGAGCTCACCTCAGGACACGCCCAAGCTGTTTTCATTCACCGACAATCACCACACCTGCCAGTAATGAAGGACCTGCCTTCATAAGCCGGCACAGCTTGGCATGCCGGGCCGGAGTATAGTCATTTGTACCTTCCCTGTGTGTATCCCGAGTCAAGCTGTGCTTCTTGTGCTCCCGGATCTTCCTTGCCTCCCCCGCGCCTCATGGTTTTTCGACTCCTCGCTCGCCCCCGGACAACGACGCCTCGCTCCTGCCTCTCGACTACGCTTCCGCCCCCTGGACTTCCTCTTCTCTCGTTCAGCACTTGGTAACACACACTTCGGTTAAGTTCTACACATAGTCATACACCATACACACTCTTGGATTTTATCACACTCCATTTCCTTAGTTATTATTTATATATATATATATATATATATATATATATATATATATAATAAATCTTTGGACATTACTGCCACCTAGTGTCAATCTGCCGTCATCTCCCCCTTGTTAAAACCATAACACTCTCCTTCTCACAGAGAGATAAAACAAGCGCACCTTGTTACATACGTCACATACTGTGACGTATACAACTTCATACGCCCTCGCGGAACAGAGAGGTAGTGGCATGGGTAAAAGTTAGCTGTGATGCTAGCGGAGTGGTAATACGAGAGAGAGAAAGACAGTGCAAATCTGGTAACAAATGAAGGAAGAATAATTAATTCCCAAGACAATACAGCAGGGTGTCCATCGCCTGGCGGTGGTTTGGCTTCAAGCGGGAAGATGTTGAACAGACAACTGTAATATGTCAAGTATACGGTAAAAGCTTTGCTACAAAAAGTATCACCACTGCTAATATGTAGCATCATTTGAAAAGTCACGCGCTAGAGAATGAATAGTGCTTGAAACTCCGCATGTCAGCATCTCCGTTCGGTGCCACACCCACAAAATGCCCAAGCCACCATTTCCACATCAACAGCAGCAACAGAAGGAGATAACGTCCACAGAAGGACATACACTATTTGATTTCCTATTATGCAGCTCATTTTTATTTGACAGTTATTGAAATATCTTGTGTGACATCATGCACAAAAGTGCACTTTGTTTTAAAATATTGTAGTGGCGTTCTGTACGAAAAGTGCACTTTAATTTAGTGTTGTTTTGATATGTCCTCTTAGTGACATCATGCACAAAATTGCACTTATAGCTTGTTTTAAAATGTCTCTGACAATCTTGTATATATATATATATATATATATATATATATATATATATGTATATATCTGTGTCCTGTATTTTTCGTACTATAGAGTGTACATTTTAAAAGAAAAAAAACATTACATATATTACCCGCATCGGGCTATAAGCTGCAGATACGTTTTGAAATGAGGTATGTACACATACATATTTTGTAAATGTTTATTTACATACTGTATCTTAATTATTTCCAATCAGTGTCTGTAACAGTGCAGTAAAACAGCGGATCAAACAAAACAGGAATCTTTGTCATGGCCCCACTAGCTGCGGAAGCTAGCTCTCTAGTCAGCTAAACGGATTCAATAACTCCACAGTGACGTCTTGGTGAGCGTACTGCGGAATTTGTGAAACTAGAACAAAACAAAATTAATGCCATTGTAAGTTAATAATACCAACACAGACACTTGTAAATGTGTTGGCATATTAGCTAATGCAAGCAACGCTAGCTTCATTACATTACAATAGCACATACAAGCATGCATGAAAACACTCCTACAGACATCACACATGGGACAGTTTAGTACATATGAATAGTTTTAGGTATATTGTAAAACTTAAAAACATTGTTTGGAGGGATGAATGAAGAATCCATGTGAGTATTAGATGACAGATCACTTGCACTTTTGGTTGAAAGCACTAAACAGAATAATTTACTGTAGACGTTCACCCCGCATCACCTGCAGTGAGCGAACTTGTCCAAAAATTGGCGTCATAGCGTCTGTTGATAACAATTCGTTGAATCATGGCCGTTAGCGAAAAAAAATACATACATTTATGCCGCACTGTTTTATAAGCTGCAGGGTGCAAAGCGTAGGAAAAAAGTAGCTGCGTATAGTCCGAAATTTTGCTGTAATTGTTCATTGGCTGTTGCACGATCATTTGGGGCGAGTTGAGTGCAGGTGGCGTACTGCAACCACAGTGTTTAGATCTGTGGTTCTTAACCTGGGTTCGATCGAACCCTCTGGGTTTGGCGGAGGTCAAAACACACCCGACTCATCGTGTGAATAAAAACTTCTCTCTCTCGACGTATTACGGCTACGGCAACAGCAGAAGTTATACTGATTTGCAGGTGTGTAATTTGTTCTTTGAACAAGGAGATGTTCATGCAGGGTTCATTTTGTGCAGTAGTAAAAAAAACATGGTAACATTTAAGTATGGGGAACATATTCACCATTAATTAGTTGCTTATTAACATGCAAATTAGTAACATATTGGCTCTTAACTAGTCATTATTAAGTACTTATTAATGCCTTATTCGGCATGGTCTTATTTATAATCCTAACCCTCTAACCCTGGCCCTACCCTTTTAAATTAAGTCTTTGTTACTTAGAATATGTTCCCCATACTAAAGTGTTACAAATACATATAACCTTGTCTTGAATTTGAATTTTTTTTTTTTTTTTTCACTAAAGAAGGTGAATGTGCTTATGAAACTGGTGGGGTTCGGTACCTCCAACAAGGTTAAGAACCACAGTGTTTAGATCAATGTTTTTCAACCTTTTTTGAGCCAAGGCACATTTTTTGCGTTGAGGCAAACAACACCAGCAGAAATCATTAAAAAATGAATCTCAGCTGACAGTAAAAAGTTGTTGCAATTGTTGACTTTAAACCATAACTAACCACCATGACTTATTTTGTGTTTTTTTTCTGTTTTTCTGTGTGTAGTATTTTAGTTCTTGTCTTGCCTTCCTATTTCGGTGGCTTTTTCTCATTTTTTGGTATTTTCCTGTAACGGTTTCATGTCTTCCTTTGAGCGATATTTCCCGCATCTACTTTGTTTTAGCGGTCAAGAATATTTCTGTTGTTTTTATCCTTTTTATGTGGACATTGTTGATTGTCATGTCATGTCCGGATGTACTTTTTGGACGCCCTCTCTGCTCCACAGTTAGTCTTTGCTGTCGTCCAGCATTCTGTTTTTGGTTTACTTTGTAGCCAGTTCAGTTTTAGTTTTGTTCTGCTTAGCCTTCTCTAAGCTTCAATGCCTTTTCTTAGGGGCACTCACCTTTTGTTTATTTTTGGTTTAAGAATTTTACCTTCACGCTGCCTCCCGCTGTTCCCGACATCTACAAAGCAAATAGCTACCGGCTGCCACCTACTGATATGTAAGAGTATTACATGGTTTCTCTGCCGAGCTCTAGACAGCACAGACTCTAAACAACAACACATAATTTGCAGACTATAATTACTGGTTTGCAAACAATATTTTTAACCCAAATAAGTATAATGACAACGTATCCCACGGCACACCAGACTGTATGTCACGGCACAGTGGTTGAAAAACACTTGTGTAGATGTATCAGGCCCTGAACACGTCACGCATTGCATTCTGTGGGAAAACTACTGTTTGTTTATGAAAGATCAAATCAATAAAGTCAGCCATTGGGGGGCTCATAAATGAAGGGAACAGGAGCAATTCAAGTACAAAATCCCAAGAAGTCGTTTAGGTCAATCCAAAATGAAAAATGTTTTTATTTTGTGATATAAGATGCGGATGATGTGCTGCTCGGGGGTGCACAATGCAGTTTTGGATGCCTTATTGGCCTCGAAGCCTTAAATTTCAAGCAACATTTGTCACAGAGGAACACGTTTAAACGCAAGAACTTTCTGATTGCTGTATTTTGCCAAGCTGGCCCAATGTTCTCTATTAGGTTTATGTGTGTGCGTGCGTGCGCGCTCGTCCGCTGCATGAAAAGTAGCGGGTCAGGGTGGTCCTCGTGCTGAAAGGACCAGTGTTGAGCAGCTCATGATTGATCTGTGCTGGAGATTGGTAGCAGCTTTGCAGCGGGTCACGTGCTTCTATGTGCAGGTTGCAGTGATTATATCAGTGGGAGATTTGAGTTATGCCCCCATGGCAAATATGAGTCGCCTTTTTTTTGCCCTGGGAAAGCCAGTCTTGCCCGACTGTGCATCGGATTCATTTTGACTGATGCATACCACATCTTTATTAGTGGTAGGTTTATCTTTACACAGTCTGCATTTTAGAGTTCGATCCAATTGTGGCTGGTCAAACAGACTTTTTTGCATCTTAACGTTAAAACAGTTTTAAAGGTGACAACATAATAATACTTGTTTTGATTGATTGATTGATTGATACTTTTATTTGTAGATTGCACAGTACAGTACATATTCCGTACAATTGATCACTAAATTGTAACACCCGAATAAGTTTTTCAACTTGTTTAAGTCGGGGTCCACGTTAATCAATTCATGGTACAAATATATACTATCAACATAATACAGTCATCACATAGGTTAATCATCATAGTATGTACATTGAATTATTTACATTATTTACAATCCGGGAGGTGGGATGAGGAGCTTTGGTTGATATCAGAACTTCAGTCATCAACAATTGCATCAACAGAGAAATGTGGACATTGAAACAGTGTAGGTCTTATTTAGTAGGATATGTTCAGCCAGCAGAGAACATAGTGAGTTCACATAGCATAAGAACAAGTATATACAGTACATTAGAAGTACATTTGAGTTGTTTATAATCCGGGGAGATGGGATGTGAATGGAGGAGGGTATTAGTAAAGTGTTGAAGTTGCCTGGAGGTGTTGTTTTAGAGTGGTTTTGAAGGAATATAGAGATGCACTTACTTTTACACCTGTTGGGAGTGCATTCCACATTGATGTGGCATAGAAAGAGAATGAGTTAAGACCTTTGTTAGATCGGAATCTGGGTTTAACGTGGTTTGTGGAGCTCCCCCTGGTGTTGTGGTTATGGCGGTCAAGGAAGTAGTTTGACATGTACTTCGGTATCAAGGAGGTGTAGCGGATTTTATAGACTAGGCTCAGTGCAAGTTGTTTTACTCTGTCCTCCACCTTGAGCCAGCCCACTTAGGAGAAGTGGGTTGGATTGAGGTGTGATCTGGGGTGGAGGTCTAAAAGTAACCGGACTAGCTTATTCTGGGATGTTTGGAGTCTAGATTTGAGGGTTTTGGAGGTGCTGGGGTACCAGGAGGTGCAAGCGTAATCGAAGAAGGGTTGAGAGTTCCCCGCTAGAATCCTCAAGGTGCTTTTGTTGACCAGAGAGGAGATTCTGTAGAGGAATCTCGTTCTTTGGTTGACCTTTTTGATCACCTTGGTTGCAATTTTATCACAGTTGTTGCAATGTCATGTTTTCTTACTGTGAAATAGTGAATAATACCGTAAATAAACTACAGTCAAATCTGCCCTATTCAAAACTTATTTGTGGCTTCTTCAATTGAGTCTTCAATAATACCACTTTAAGTCAAAATGGGCTATTCTTGTCTTTTGAGTCCTACAAAGTGTTTTTACTGTAAGTGTAAGTTGTGTTTATTATGCACCAGCGGTTTAGTTGTAACGTGCATCTTAGTTGCCTCAAGTTGCTTTGCTCTCACTTCCGCCGTGTCGGAATGCGTCCTTTCAGGCTCAAAGTTGTGTTGCGGCTTTATACAAAGTATTTGTAACAATGTTAAAGTTGTTTATACGGCCACCCTCAGTGTGACCTGTACGGACCGTGACCAAGTTTGCCTTGCATTCACTTGTGTGTGTTAAAAGCCGTACATATTATGTGATTGGTCAGTGCCTTAAAGGTTTATTGGTGCTCTGTACTTCCTTCTACGTCCGTGTTCCACAGCGGCGTTTTATAATAATTTCCGATATTACCTTTCAAAGCATTTATCGGCCGATAATATTGGTATCCTGATATAATCGGACATCTCTACCTAATACCTTTTAGTAAGAAAATGAGGAAGTAAAGAAATCAAATTTAAGGTATTTTATTGACACATATTATTCCCAGGGTTTTGCGGGCCATATAAAATGACGTAGAAGGCCAGATCTGGCCCGCGGGCCTTAAGTTTGACACCTGTGCACTAGAAACACCAATGAGTTTGTTTATAGATGTACAATAAAACTCTCAATGGGAAGTTGCCATCGGTTATAACTTTGATACAATACACATCAATGAACATATCAAATGATTAAGGTGATCGCAAAAAGCCGCTGCCTGACCAGGGCTCAGAAAATCTGCAAACTCCTCTGCAGAGACTGTTTTCACTGCTGGACTCTAGAAAGAGGTTCCGCAGCCTCTGTAGCAGAACCTCCATGTTCTGTAACAGCTTCTTCCCTCAGGCCGTAAGACTCTTGAACGCATCAAAATAATCCCCTTAATTGCCCCTGAAATATAAAGATAATATAACATACATCCATAAACGTGAATGCATATGCAAAAGTGCAATATATTTATCTATACAGTTGTCAAGACTTGGACTTTGGTGTGGATTGTTTTCCCAAGGTGCGAAGGGACTGGATCAGACATGTTGTGAAGGTAATGACATCTTTTAATTTTAACACTCAAAAGTACCACAAAAACAAAGGGTATTAACAAAAACTCGCACAGAGGCAGAACTATGGACATAAAACAAAACTTGCACACTATGGCATGAATAAAGAAAACTTACTTGGAACGAGAAAAGAGCATGAAAAAGAGCAGCGTGAATCATCAGCATGAATAACAAGGGTGTATAGAGGGTATTGTCGCCAGGCTGAGTGCCTGGCAACTGCAGGCTTAAATGACAACAGGTGCATGAGTCCAAATGAATCAGGTGCGTGACATTTGGAAACAAAGCAGGGAGTGAAAAAACAGGAACTGACAAAATCCAAAATCCAAACAGAACATAGCCAAACTAAACATGATCACCAGGACATGACAGTAATCTATTTATTTATATCTGCACCTTTTTGCTCTTTTATCCTGCACTACCATGAGCTAATGCAACAAAATTTCATTCTCATCTGCACTGCAAAGTTCAAATTTGAATGACAATAAAAGGAAGTCTAAGTCTAAGTAAATGTGACAGATTGAAGCCAAAGGCTGATTTCCATCTGCATTTAATTGCAAAGAAACAAGCCCAGGACTCCCACTAATTCAAACTTATAGTGAGTTACATTTTTCACAAGTGGGAAGCCGGTTCCTGAAAAATGAATGAATGAATGAGATAAGTTTATTTCGGTCATATAATCAATCAAATCAATCAACCATTTTGTGTGATCAGTTTTACAGTTATATGTATACAATAATGCACATTTACACACGAGAGAAAAGAAATAGGCTGAAGCCAAAACTTATATTTGCCTATCCTATACCTTCACTGAAGATTAGATTGCCTGGAACATCAACGTTAAAATAAAAAAATAAAATAAAAAATCAATGGGATGAAAGTAATTGTTACTATATTTTATCATTTTCAATTATTTCACCGTTCAATGTTTTCTTAAACCTTACCAAAGAAGTGCATGTCTTCAGCTCATCACTGAGCTTGTTCCACCATTTAACTCCTAAAACTGTAATACAATAGTATTTTATATTTGTTCTCACTTTACCTATTTCAAAAATCGATGTCCCCCGTAAATTATAGTTTTCTCCTCTTAAAGTGGAACATTATCACCAGACCTATGTAAGCGTCAATATATACCTTGATGGTGCAGAAAAAAGACCATATATTTTTTTAACCGATTTCCGAACTCTAAATGGGTGAATTTTGGCGAATTAAACGCCTTTCTGTTTATCGAGCTGGAGGCGATGACGTCAGAATGTGACGTCACCGAGGTAACACACCCGCCATTTTCATTTTCAACACATTACAAACACCGGGTCTCAGCTCTGTTATTTTCCGTTTTTTTGACTATTTTTTGGAACCTTGGAGACATCATGCCTCGACGGTGTGTTGTCGGTGGGTGTAACAACACTAACAGGGAGGGATTCAAGTTGCACCACTGGCCCGAAGATGCGAAAGTGTCTGCCGCCAGACCCCCATTGAATGTACCAGAGTGTTTCCACATTTTACCGACGATGCTAAGGCAGACATGGCACAGAGATGTATGGATAACCTGCAGATGCATTTGCAACGATAGTCAACGAAATCAAAAAGGTGAGTTTTGTTGATGTTGACTGCCAGCTAATCGATGCTAACATGCTACGCTAATCGATGCTAACATGCTATTTACCGGCGGTGCTAAAGCAGACATGGCACAGAGATGTATGGATAACCTGCAGATGCATTTGCAACTATATTACGTTTTCTTCCACCCACATTTAATGCGAAAAAAACACTTACCAATCGACGGATTTAAGTTGCTCCAGTGTAAAAAGATGCGAAATTCCTGATCGATTGGGCCGCACATTTTACCGGCAATGCTAACGCAGCTATTCGCCCATGCTATGGCTATGAATAGCGTCAATAGCTATTCGCTCAATAGCTTCAGTTTCTTCTTCAATACTTTCATACTCCGACCATCTGTTTCAATACATGCGTAATCTGTTGGATCGCTTAAGCCGCTGAAATCCGAGTTTGAATCCGAGCTAATGTCGCTATATCTTGCTGTGGTATTCCCCGTTGTTTGTTTACATTGGCAGCACTGTGCGACGTCACAGGGAAATGGATAGTGGTTTCGAAGATAGTGAAAATAAGGCACTTTAAAGCTTTATTTAGGGATATTCCGAGACCGGTAAAATTTTGAAAAAAACTTCAAAAAATACAACAAGCCACTGGGAACTGATTTTTATTGTTTTTAACCCTTTTGAAATTGTGATAATGTTCCCCTTTAAATGAAATAGCCTGAGAATACAAGCTGGAAGGCTGTTGTTCTTTACTCGAAACGTAATTTCCATTGTTTTTAAAAACACAATGTCTGAAAATTTTAATATATTTGAACTCATAAATAATGGATTGGTATGTTCATAGTAGCAGGCTTTGTGTATTATTCTAATAACCCTTTTTCAAAGTTTTATTATTGGGTCTATGTTTGTTTTATAAACATTTCTCCAAATTTCAACACAATACGTTAAATATGGAAAAATAAAAGAATTATACAACATATGCAGGCATGTCTTATTCAGCATGTGTCTTACTTTATAAAGAATAGCAAGAGATTTGGATATTTTTCCCTTTATATATTCAATATGCGGTTTCCAACACAGTTTATGATCAATTATTATTCCCAAGAATTTAGTTTCATATACTCTATCAATTTCCACTTGATTTAATTTTAATTTTGCTTCACAATTTGTCCTTGCACCACTAAACACCATAAATTTACTTTTCTTATCATTTAATGATAACTTATTAATATCAAACCATATTTTTAGCTGAATTAACTCAACCGCTATTATCCTCAACACTTCCTTCAAGTCTTCTCCTGAACAATATACATTTGCATCATCTGCAAACATAATACATTTCAATTTATTAAATACTGAACAAATAAAAGATAATGCCTATATTAAACCGGTCCGTGGTGGAAAAAAAGGTTTGGGGACCGCTGATGTAGACCGCAATGAAGAGTTTTAGGTGTGGATTAAAAAACTGAATTTTGCCGCTAAAGTAGAGGTTATAAGTTTGTCCATATCGCTATTATGGGCTTCATTGTTCCTCATGCCAGAATAGACGCTCAATCCATCTTCTCTCAGCTTGACGTTTGCCCTCTGGAGCACACTGAGTGATAACAACCTTAACAAAACAACAACACCGTAAATGAATTAGCTTTAAGGCTGTTTTGATCCAAATGCAAAATGCATTGTCTATTCATCTTTAGAAGCATCAGTGTTTTTTTAAAGGCAGTAATTGGAAACCAAAGCAGTCGACCTTGAGCTTTTTTTTTTTTTTTCCCGTAGTCCTTTTTCCCAAAAATCTAATTCGACAATTTCAGATTGATGATGTCACTATTTTGACTACGGCGGCAGTTTGATCTAAAAAAGGAGTCAGGCTGCCAAGTTGCACTTGAAAAGAGTTTGGAGCTCAAAGCGGGTCATTCCCAAAATGAAAAGATTGAGAAAGACCCCCTTCACTTTGGGAACACCCGATTGAGACACTGAAGTAGATTTCAAAGCGGGATTTTGAGAGAATTGTTTCTTTTCGGACGAAGTAAAGTCAGTGAAATTGAAAGATGGATTAAGTGACCAATCAGCTAGGGTCCTCTAGTTCAACAAGAGGACAGACATAAAAAAATAATTGGAATAAAAGGCAGATGAATTAATCAATCAATCAATGTTTACTTATATAGCCCTAAATCACGAGTGTCTCAAAGGGCTGCACAAGCCACAACGACATCCTAGGCTCAGATCCCACACCAGGGCAAGGAAAAACTCAACCAATGGGATGACAATGAGAAACCTTGAAACTATGAACATACTTATAAATTCATTTGGAAAACTAAGGCAAATAGTGATGATTTCTATTATTGATTCTCAAATAGTGGTACGTGGGCTCCATCTACAGCAGGAGTGTTAAGCTCATTTTAGATTGGGGGGGCGACATGGAGAAAAATCTACTCGCAAGTGGTAAAATCATGGTACGATAACTTAAAACTAAAGACAACTTCAGATTGTTATTTATTACTTCGGTACTCGTGTCTTGTTCTGTATATTGTGCAGTATTTTGTATTTCTATAGTGTTTTGTATATTGTACAGGATTGCTTATTATTTTTATTGGATAGTAGACTGTTTATTTCAACTGTTAGTTTTTCCTTTATTACCTATTGTGCCCATATTTGTTCCCACTTCCGCACCTTAAATTGGAGTCCTTAATCTCGTTATATGCAAATATATTGACAATAAAGTCCATTCAATTCTTCTATTCTATTCTTATAGATTGTTTAAAAATTGAACAAGCACATCTGAGTTATACCAAAGACTATAAAAATGGGGCCCATTACCTCCCTGCTTGGCACTCAGCATCAAGGGTTGGAATTGGGGGTTAAATCACCAAAAATGATTCCCGGGCGCAGCCACAGCTGCTGCTCACTGCTCCCCTCACCTCACAGGGCGTGAACAAGGGGATGTATCAAATGCAGAGGAAAAATTACTGTAAGTGGTACTTTAACTTTTTAACTTTCTGAAAATGTACAAATCATAATACTGTTGTTTTTTTTACAATTACATTTTGTTGTTAACAGGGTTCTATCTTTATTTGTCGTTATTTATATTTTGTGATAATGTTCATCGGTCAACTCATTGGTGTTAATTTTCAATCCATCAAGATTAAAAAAAAAAAATATATATATATATATATATATATATATATATATATATATATATCAAAATCCAATTATAGGATGTTTTTTATGTAGTTTGCTCATTTTCCTCAACTGGTGCACTATCATCATGTGGTTTATTTTATTTGTGTTTACATATGTAGCATCATCTACAAAGATACAAGGAATTGCTGTTGCGACATCTAGTGGACAAATTTAGAACAGCGTTTTTTTTCATTCAAAAATTTCCGCAAATTTTTATACTTAGCAAACTCATCCCAGGGGCCGGATAAAGCCTGTGTGTTTGACACCCCTGATCTAGAGGTACACCAAATAATCAATGTTTTATTTTCCTATGTTCAAACACCGTGTTAATGTTCAAACTGTGTGTAATGTTACAGTGGGCAAAAATATTAAATATACTTGTTGGAAAAAAAAAACTGCCTCGTTCTTAATAAATACTTAGACCTACTAGGCTACTGTTGTTTATTTTTTTTGGTCATTATGGTGGTACTTGGAGAGCCCAAGTTTTCAGAGGTGATACTTGGTGGGAAAAAGTTTGAGAACCACTGATTGATACAAAGGGAAAATAGTATTCATTTACCGTCAGGCTTCTTATCTGAAGGCAAGTTGTCTTCAGTTCTCAAATCTGTTCACCGCACCCACAAGTGACTCAGAGTACAAAGACAGGAAACCTGCGTCAACGTGGGATTCCCACCCAAACTGACTTAGATATGACTTGGGAGCTGCCCTTTCAAAGCAAATACAGCCAAGTCATATTCGCAGGAGTTGTGACTGATTGTCAGACGTCTGAGACATCAACTTAAGGGAAAATACTTGTAATGTTGAAATGGAAATGATTAAAAAAAGTGCCTTGAGGAGATGTCAGAAACTTTAGCGTACATCAGCAACCTTCCATCCAACCTTATTCCCTTTTGGGGTCGCGGGGGGCGCTGGCGCCTATCTCAGCTACAATCGGGCGGAAGGCAGGGTTCACCCTGGACAAGTCGCCACCTCATCGCAGGGCCAACACAGATAGACAGACAACATTCACACTCACATTCACACACTAGGGCCAATTTAGTGTTGCCAATCAACCTATCCCCAGGTGCATGTCTTTGGAAGTGGGAGGAAGCCGGAGTAGCCGGAGGAAACCCACGCATTCACGGGGAGGACATGCAAACTCCACACAGAAAGAGCCCAAGCCTGGAATTGAACCCAGGACTGCAGGACCTTCGTATTGTGAGGCAGACGCACTAACCCCTCTGCCACCGTGAAGCCCCATCATCAGCAACCTATCATTTCACAAGTAAATCCTAAACAAAATGAAAATAGAAAATGTTGTTCCAATTCATGTGACTGGAGACAAAAAAAGTTTACAAACTATAGACCTGTTTAATTGCTTCCTTAATTCTTCTAAAATCATTGAAAAATTATTTGACAACAGGATGGACCAATTCATAGATAAAAGTAGCATGCAGACATCGGATTTAAGGCTAACATTTCAATATTGATGGCATTAATCGAAATAACGCAGGAAATTACCAATGCAATCGATGGTAAACTGTAATGACGTGGTTTTCGCAGCTTACTGCAAGGTTTGTTCTCCCAGGATGCAAACAGACTATTCCGGACAAGGCTTGCAGGTAGGAACATATTTAATGATCTTCACTCAAAAAGGTACAAAAGCGGAAAACAAGGCTGATCGCACTTGGGGTTAAAGTAAATACTTAGGATAGACTGTGGCATGAAACAAACTATCATGACTATGGAAACAGACCTGAAACGAGCAATGACGCCAGGTCGACTGACTGGCAAAGGCGATTTAAATAGTCTCTTGATTAGGGCCAGGTGAGCGTCCGAACAACAGCGGCAGGTGAAAATCATATGCAACCATGCCAACCAAAACAAAAAAGAGTGCAGAAATAACAGGAACTAATGGAGTCACACTAACAGAACATAATAAAACCATGATCCAGACTGTCACGAGATGGTTTTCCCAGCTTACTGCGAAGTTTGTTCTCCCAGGATGCAAACGGACTATTCCGGACAAGTTTGATTGATTGATTGATTGATTGATACTTTTATTAGTAGATTGCACAGTTCAGTACATATTCCGTACAATTGACCACTAAATGGTAACACCCGAATAACTTTTTCAACTTGTTTAAGTCGGGGTCCACGTTAATCAATTCATGGTAAAGGCTTGCAGGTAGGAACATATTCAATGATCTTCACTCAAAAAGGTACAAAAACGGAAAACAAGGCTGATCGCACTTGGAGTTAAAGTAAATACTTGGGATAGATTATGGCATAGGAAGAAACAAACAAACTGTGGCATAAAACAAACTAGCATGACTATGGAAACAGACCTGAAACGAGCAATGACGCCAGGCCGACTGACTGGCAAAGGCGATTTAAATAGTCTCTTGATTAGAGAGAGGTGAGCGTCCGAACACCAGCGGCAGGTGAAAATCATATACAACCATGGCAACCAAAACAAACAAGAGTGCACAAAAACAAGAACTAATGGAGTTAAACTAACAGAACATAATGAAACCATGATCCGGACTGTCACGACGTGGTTTTTGCAGCTTACTGAGAAGTTTGTTCTCCCAGGATGCAAACTGACTTTTCCGGACAAGGCTTGCAGATAGGAACATATTTAATGATCTTCACTCAAAAAAGGTACAACAACTGAAAACAAGGCTGATCGCACTTGGAGTTAAAGTAAATACCTGGGATAGACTATGGCATAGCAAGAAAGAAAACAAACGGTGGCATGAAACAAACTAGCATGACTATGGAAACAAACCTGAAACAAGCAATGACGCCAAACCGACTGACTGGCAAAGGCGATTTAAATAGTCTCTTGATTAGAGCCAGGTGAGCCTCCGAACACCAGCGGCAAGTGAAAATCATATGCAACCATGGCAACCAAAACAAACAAGAGTGCACAAAAAACAGGAACTAATGGAGTTAAACTAACAGAACATAACGAAACCATGATCCGGACTGTCACGACGTGGTTTTCGCAGCTTACTGCGAAGTTTGTTCTCCCAGGATGCAAATGGACTATTCCGGACAAGGCTTGCAGGTAGGAACATATTTAATGATCTTCACTCAAAAAGGTACAAAAACGGAAAACAAGGCTGAACCCCCTTTGGAGTTAAAGTAAATACTTAGGATAGACTATGGCACAGCAAGAAACAAACAAACTGTGGCATGAAACAAACTAGCATGACTATGGAAACAGACCTGAAACGAGGAATGACGCCAGGCCGACTGACTGGCAAAGGCGATTTAAATAGTCTCTTGATTAGAGCCAGGTGAGCCTCTGAACACCAGCGGCAGGTGAAAATCGTATGCAACCAAGGTAACCAAAACAAACAAAAGTGCACAAAAATTTGGAAATAATGGACTCAAACTAACAAAACATAACGAAACCATGGGTAAGAAGCTAGTATTAACAGGAAGCAATATGTGAAACCCGGCAAACACACGTCTAAATATATATTGCGCCTTACCCCAGGGTTCAATACTGTCACCAAATATTTGTTACATTTCTAAACAAACTACTTTTTTAAAGTTACAAAGGACTTTAAGTTAGTTTTATTTGCAGAGGACACAAACACTTTTTGTTCAGGAGAGCACCCACAGAGGCTAATACAAATAATAACAGAAGAAATCAATGAAATTCAACAGATGGTTTGACGAAGGAGATTATCATTGAATCGAAGTCAAAGTAAACAAATGCGAGTCGATAACAGTAGGAGAGAATATCACGTAGATATATGGAAGTATTTTTTTTATTTTTAGGATTGATTTATTAAAACTTTTATTAGTTGATTACAAAGGAAGAGAATACAATATATGAACCAGTACAGTTTATACAGTACATATTCTGTTATTCATTTCATGGTACAAATATATGCTATCAGCGTAATACAGTCAAAAGAGACAAAATTAAACAGAAATACATATAAATGGAGTATAACATATCCCATTTCTCGGTGTATGATAGAAGGTAAAATTAAATGAATAATCAGAAAAAATCACTCTATATATTCTGTACTGCTTGCTAGTGCTACCGTATCTGTTATTGTGTAGAAATATGGGGAAATAACTACAAATAAATGTTTAGTTTGTTATTTTTGTAACCATGTTACAAAAAATGGCAGTTGAAAGAATGTAGAGAACATTTTGTTCATTCAATCAAAAATATTGAAATGCAATGATTTGGTGCGTTTGCAAACAACTGCAATTAGGTACAAAGCAAACGACACTGGACAAAAATAAAAAAAGCGACCCTTTTGTTATTCTCCCAATTTTTATGAGTTGACTGAAAGATCTAAAACTTTTACTATACTATATACAAAAAAGATTTATTCCTCTCAAATATTGTTCACAAATCTGTTTAAATCTGTGTTAGTGAGCATTTCTTCTTTGCCAAGATAATCCATTCCTCCTCACAGGTGTGGCTGTGGATTCTGATTAAACAGCATGATTATTGCCTTAGGCTGCCCACGATAAAAGGCCACTCTGAAATGTGCAGTTTTATCTCACAGCACCAAGCTACGGATGTCGCAGGTTTTGAGGGAGCGTTAAGTTGGCATGCTGACTGCAGGAATGTCCACCTGAGCTGTTGCCTGTGAATTGAATGTTCATTTCTCTACCATAAGCCGACTCCTAAGGCGTTTCGGGGTATTTAGCAGTACATCCACCCGGCTTCACAACCGCAGACCATGTGTAACCTAACCACACCAGCCTAGGATCTCCACATCCAGCAGGTGCACCTCCATGATGGTCTGAGACCAGCCACCCGGACAGCTGCTGCAACCGTTGGTTTGGATAACAAAATGTCGGCACAAACTGTAAGAAACCGTCTCAGGGAAGGTCATCGGCATGCTCGTCGTCTTGATCGAGGAATTATGTTATGGACAATGAATACAAGTGCATGTTATTGATGGCCCTTTTAAATGCACGGGGATCCTGAGGCCCATTGTTGTGCCATTCACCCAACGATGCATGGCCCTATGTTGCAAGGATCTGTACACAATTCCTTGAAGCCGAAAACATCCCAGATCTTGCATGGCCAGCATACTCACCATACATGACTCTATTTTGAGGATTCTTAGGATGCTGTAGATCGGCTTATGCAACAGCGTGTTCCAGCCCTGCCCCCGACCTCCAATAAAGCAAAGCTGTTTAATCAGCATCTTGATATGCCACACTTGTAAGGTGGGATAATTATCTTGGCAAAGAAGAAAATGCTCACTAACACAGATTTAGACAGATTTGTGAAACATATTTGTGAGGAATAGGTATTTTGTCCATCCATCCATCCATTTCCTACCGCTTATTGTGTGTGCGGCAAAAGTTTTTGATCATGAAGTTCAACTTAAGAAAAATGGGAGCAAATACAAGTGTTCCATTTATATTTTTGTTCAGTACATAATGGGCGACTGTACCCAAAAATGTAGAGCAATTTTTTTGCAATAAAAGGGGAGAAATTTAGGGAAACCTTAGGGAAAAATGTAATTGTTGTGTTTTATCATTTCCCTGCCTTCTCCTTTATTGTGATGTCTGTTTCCTTCAGCTCATTAGTCCCCAGCGTGGGGCGGACACTAAGGTACACCTGCTACCTATTTCAACATAGAAGTATTTAAGCTCGTCACTGACAGCTTGGTCTTGCCGGTTTTTGTCTCCTAACCTCCTACGTTCATGCGCCTGCTTCACCTCGTCAGTCCTGGGACATTGTCTCTTTAGTTCTGTAATCCCTTACCTCTTTGTGTTTTTTCCTAGCCTCCCTGAGGTAAAAAGGATTCTGTGTCGGACTTTATGCTGTGCTCAGTGAGCCCTGGCCTTTTCCCCTGCCGACCACTGACGAACTTGTTTTTGTTTGTAATTCATGGTGTGCACATCTACCCCATCGCCTTTTCTCACACTTTATGGACAGTGGATGTCTTTTTCTTCCCTCTCAGGGTTCGGCGTACCAACGTGACCACAACACCTCAGAACGTAGGTTTAACAAGAGAGTTTTTTTTATTTTTGTTGTTGCCGCCGTCAAAGTTCTTTTTTTTTTTGCTTTCCAGCAGTCTGGCTCCTTCTGTTCCGCTCTTGTTGCTTTTCAGCCGAGTTCTGCTTCCACTATCTCCTCTGCTCATGGTCTCCGGCGCTGCTAATAAAGGAACAGGTGATTAGATAACTCGTTCCAGCTGAGATATCCACTCACCTGTCAGCTGCTTCATGGCCGGCCCCTGCAGAATCCCCACCCGCAGGTAACGCGTGGACCACGCCCCTCTCCACATGGACTTATTAAATGTTTCCCTTTTTTGTAATTCTACCTTGCCTCTGGTCTCTGCATCCTGGGGTCACCTCCTTGATCAGTTCTTAACAGTAATCTTAAAAAATTTGAATGGACGTACAACACTCAAAACCTTCAGCCTATTCATCCATCCATTTTCTACCGCTTGTCCCTCTCAAGGTCGCGTGGGGCCCTGGAACCCCTTCAGCATATAAATATGTGGAATTAAATCATGGAATGGATTAAACAAATAAATCACGTACTACCGTATTTTCTTGAATTGCCGCAGGGCATATAGTATGCGCCTGCCTTGAATTACTGCCGGGTCAAACTCGCTTCCCAAAATAATTAGCGCATCTTAGTATTACCGCCTGGTCAAACTCGTGACGTCACGAGTGACACTCCCCCCCTGTCATCATTTTCAAAATGGAGGAGGCTGATTTCAATACCGGTAATTTGAAATCGCATAAAGGGAAGAAGACTAAGAGCTATTCAGTAGGATTTAAGGTCCAAGCTTACATCACACTCAAATTTTTACTGCATACCTTTGGTAAGTGCCGGAGTGAGAAGAGGTTTTAAAATAATTAGCGCATGCTTACTTTTACCGCATTCCTTTGGTAAGCGCAGGAGTGAGAAGAGGTTTTAAATTAATTAGCGCCCCGGCAGCAATTCAAGGAAATACGGTAATCTGTTCCAGTTTAAGAAAATGTTCAAATTCAAAGTGTTTACAAAGTACAAGTAAGAAGACAAAATTATTTTTATAAACAATACTGAACTTTATCGAAAAATTTGATAATTCAATTAATCACATTATGTCAATCTGAATTTTTAGATCATTTTTTATGAAAACAGATAGTGAGAATCTAGAAATATATGTTTGAAATAAAGAAATAACATAAACATCAATGTTAAAGGGTTTAATAATGTAAGTCTCAAATCGCATCAGTCACAAAATTAATGCAAGTAAAAAAAAGAAAAGTAAAACAAATAAAGAGTGGCTAGTGGCATACACAGAAGGCAAATTTGACTTGCAACGTGGAAGTTTAGGGACCTTCTTATTTTCCGCAGAATACCTAAAACGTCTCTACGTTGATGTTTGCCAAGGCACGTATCGTCACAATATGTTGAAAAACAGCAGGAAGGGTGTAAAAAGAGGTTTATTGCCTAAGACACTGGTGCTGAAGAACAGCTCCCCAGCTGAACACTTGGCAGCACCAGAACATTATCAGTTGTCTCACATAACTAAAATGACTAATACAACATCTACATATGTATTATCTTCTACAATTATGATACTTATGGGAATTAAACCTTTTCAATTCAATAAATTGCCATTTGGGAATTATCTATAATAAAAGGTTTTTCTGTGAAGAGGCACTTCAGTCTGGCCAAATGAGTTCCTAACAGTCTTAATCAGGGCTTGATGCCTAAATCCAAGTCATGTTTCACAAAGAAAATTGGGTACGTTTCTTAACTTTAGGTTATACATATAGATTGCTTGTGCATTCATTTCTAATTGTAAAAAAATCATTTTAATTGGACCAAACACAAGGGATGGGCACTGAGTAGGGTTTTTTTTTTAGTTACCGACCCAAGTATGTCTGTACTACCGAGTACCGATACACGTAAAATCACATTTTTATCATACAAACCCCTTTTCCATATGAGTTGGGAAATTGTGTTAGATGTAAATATAAACGGAATACAATGATTTGCAAATAATTTTCAACCCATATTCAATTGAATGCACTACAAAGACAAGACATTTGATGTTCAAACTCTTAAACTTGTTTTTTTTTTGTAAATAATAATAAACTTAGAATTTCATGGCTGCAACACGTGCCATAGTAGTTGGGAAAGGGCATGTTCACCACTGTGTTACATCACCTTTTCTTTTAACATCACTCAATAAACGTTTGGAAACTGAGGAAACTAATTGTTGAAGCTTTGAAAGTGGAATTATTTCCCATTCTTGTTTTATGTAGAGCTTCAGTCGTTCTACAGTCCGGGGTCTCAGCTGTTGTATTTTACGCTTCATAATACGCCACACATTTTGGATGGAAGACAGGTCTGGACTGCAGGCAGGCCAGAAAAGTATCCGCAATCTTTTTTTTAAGAAGCCACGCTGTTGTAACACGTGCTGAATGTGGCTTGGCATTGTCTTGCTAAAATAAGCAGGGGCGTCCATGAAAAAGACAGCGCTTAGATGGCAGCAAATGTTGTTCCAAAACCTGTATGTACCTTTCAGCAATAATGGTGCCTTCACAAATGTGCAAGTTACCCATGTCTTGGGCACTAATGCACCCCCATACCATCACAGATGCTGGCTTTTGAACTTTGCGTCGATAACAGTCTGGATGGTTCGCTTACCCTTTGGTCCGGATGACACAATGTCGAATATTTCCAAAAAACATTGTGAAACGTGGACTCGTCAGACCACAGAACACTTTTCCACTTTGCATCAGTCCATCTTAAATGATCTCGGGCCCAGAGAAGCCGGCGGCGTTTCTGGATGTTGTTGATAAATGGCTTTCGCTTTGCATAGTAGACCTTTAATTTGCACATACAGATTTAGCGGTGAACTGTATTTAGTGACAGTGTTTTTCTAAAGTGTTCCTGAGCCCATGTGGTGATATTCTTTAGAGATTGATGTCGGTTTTTGATACAGTGCCGTCTGAGGGATCGATGGTCACGGTCATTTAATGTTGGTTTACGGCCATGCTGCTTACATCGAGTGATTTATCCAGTTTCTCTGAACCTTTCAATGATATTATGGACCGTAGATGTTGAAATCCCTAAATTTCTTGCAATTGCACTTTGAGAAATGTTGTTCTTAAACTGTTTGACTATTTGCTCACGCAGTTGTGGACAAAGGGGTGTACCAAACCCCATCCTTTCTAATGAAAGACTGAGCATTTTTTGGGAAGCTGTTTTTATACCCAATCATGGCACCCACCTGTTCCCAATTAGCCTGCACATCGGTGGGATGTTCCAAATAAGTGTTTGACGAGCATTCCTCAATTTTATCAGTATTTATTGCCACCTTTCCCAACATCTTTGTCACGTGTTGCTGGCATCAAATTCTAAAGTTACTGATTATTTGCAAAAAAAAGATGTGTATCAGTTCGAACATCAAATATGTTGTCTTTGTAGCATATTCAACTGAATATAGGTTGAAAATGATTTGCAAATCATTGTGTTCCGTTTATATTTACATCTAACACAATTTCCCAACTCATATGGAAACGGGGTTTGTATTTTGATACTCTTGTTGCACGTGACGTCACCCCGGGCCAGGAAACAAGCAGTCCAGCATTCTGAGCCGACTCAGGCGGACTGCCTTTGGGTAATTTTGCAATTTTCCATGTCAGCAAAGCAAGGAGAAGGCACTCATAAGTACGATAAGGCTCTGCTTTTCAAAATGCGCTAGCTCGATGCTAATTTACATTGCATTCATCGTAGGTATGCTAAAGATTAGCATTACAGATTTTACATGGCGATTCCAACAACTCCACAACTGCAACGAAGATACATGTTACAATTAGATAGGTGGTGCGTAATAAGTACAATACTTGCAGTATAAACATGTCGTAGGACTCAACAAAAAAACTAGATTGACACAATTGGGGCGGTATAGCTCGGTTGGTTAAGTGGCCGTGCCAGCAACTTGAGGGTTTCTGGTTTCGATCCCCGCTTCCGCCATCCTCGTCACTGCCGTTGTGTCCTTGGGCAAGACACTTCACCCACCTGCTCCCAGTGCCACTCACACTGGTTTGAATGTAACTTAGATATTAATCACAATATTGTAATAAAACAGTATGGCATCAGAGGGTTTGGTAAGGAGCTAGTACCAACAGGAAATAATATGTAAAACTAGGCAAACAAACGTCGAAATATATCTTGCGCCGTACCCCAAGAATCAATACTGTGACCAAATATTTGTTAAATTTTAAACAAACTACTTTTTTTAAAGTTACAAAGTTCGGTTGAGTTATTCCTTGCCCTGATGTGGGATCTGAGCCGAGGATGCCGTTGTGGCTTGTGCAGCCCTTTGAGACACTCGTGATTTAGGGCTACATAAGTAAACATTGATCGATTGATTGACTGATTGATAAGCCGCGAAGAAGAAAAACAGAAGTTACGTCATATCCATCCATGCATCCATTTTCTACCGCTTGTCCCGACTCATATGCAACCTAGCAATTGCAAGATGCCATCTTAGATTCTTATTTTAGGTTTCGGCTCGCAGATTAAAAATAAAAAAGATTACAAATTTCAAGTCTTTAGTGCAATACTTTAGTTTTGAAGCTTATTTTGAACTGTCATGCGAACGCTTTAACACCGTATCAACCATATCGACCGGAACTAGCACTGAGCACCGGGACGGACAGGCTTCAAAGTGTCTTGGCTGAATGAGCAGGTATCGGACACCTCAGTCTCCTCAGACGCATCCTCGCTCATCCATGTGGACTGGACACTGGCCTGGTTAGTGGGCGGCCTTAGTTTTCCTGGTTGCTTTGTTGGGTCTGCTCCTGTCTCTTGCTATGCTCCCACCACTCCAGCAGACGATGGCATGGAACACCACGGTGTATATGTTTCTTTTACTTTTTATTCATGGCTGTATGTAGAAGTGGCTGGTTGCATCAGCTCTGCTCTTTTAATGTCTTTAATGTCCTTTGTGTTCTTTGATGTTTCCCTCTTACACACATGTTTATGTGTGCTATGGCTATGAGTTTTTTTCCCCTTGGCCTCAGTCTTGACCCCCACTCCAGTGGCCCAGGCTTGGACCAATTTTATTTATTTATGTTTTTTTACCTGTATCTCACTGTAGAAGTCACTTCCTTCCGGGTTCTTTGGGCCACCAGTCACCGACATCACCACTCATTTTCAGGGTTAACAATAATGTTTTTTTTACAATAAACGCCAGATCGTGCAAAGTCTTTACTGTATGACAGGGGTGTCAAACTCATATACAGAGTGGGCCAAAAGTTTAAACGGAACAAAGCCGCGGGCCAAGGTTAAAAAAATTAACCTTTTAATAGGGACCCAAACAAGTTTTGCATTAAATATTGAACAAGCACGGCTTATATAACTTTAGTGACATGCAAAATCAAGTTTCAAATAATAATAATAATAGAAAATATCAATGGCATATCAAATAAAATTTTAATAAAAATGTAATGCCTTTTTTTCTATTTGCAATCTTCTGATGTAAATATCAAGTATTTTCCACAGGCTAATAATACATTTGAAAATAAAATAACAATAATGAATGAACCAAACATTCAAGCCTTGAAGTAGCAAGAGAAAATGCATGAGTAAAACTTTAATTATTGGTCAGTTTGCTGGAAGTTTCCCGCAAGAGTTAGTGCTGCAAGGGATCCTGGGTATTTTTTTATGTTGTGTTACGGTGCGCATGTCCACCTGAAATGCGTTTGTCATTCTTGTTTGGTGTGGGTTCACAGTGTGGCGCATATTTGTAACAGTGCTAAAGTTGTTTATACGGCCACCCTCAGTGTGACCTGTATGGCTGTTGACCAAGTATGCCTTGTATCGTGTGTGTGTGTATGTGTGTGTGTGTGTGTGTGTGTGTGTGTGTGTGTGTGTGTCCACCTGAAATGCGTTTGTCATTCTTGTTTGGTGTGGGTTCACAGTGTGGCGCATATTTGTAACAGTGCTAAAGTTGTTTATACGGCCACCCTCAGTGTGACCTGTATGGCTGTTGAGCAAGTATGCCTTGTATCGTGTGTGTGTGTATGTGTGTGTGTGTGTGTGTGTGTGTGTGTGTGTGTGTGTGTGTGTGTGTGTGTGTGTGTGTGTGTGAGTGTGTGTGTGTGTGTGTGTGTGTAAAAGCCACAAATATTATGTGACACGCTGTTAGTAAGGAGGAAAAGCGGACGTGACGACAGGTTGTAGAGAACGCTAAAGGCAGTGTCTTAAATGCACGCCCCCGATATAGAAATTCGGGAGAATGGTTGCCCTGGGAGATTTTCAGGAGGGGCACTGAACTTCGGGAGTCTACTGCGAAAATTAGGAGGGTTGGCAAGTATGAGTATTAGCGGTGAATGCGGTGTTACAGCGGCACCGACGCTGTATAAACCGGCGGGCCAGCTCTAATGCTAAATTGATATTGCCTTAAGGGCCAAATTAAATTACACGGTGGGCCAGATTTGGCCCGCGGGCCAGAGTTTGACACCCATGCTGTATGTGCTCTCCAGCAATTGTCTTTCCTCGATCGAGCACATGAATGGTTTCCCTTCAGGGTGGTCTGTCTTGCTCCCCTCGTGCTTCCAACCGCCATTAGCAACTCCCCCTCTCCTTCCCGGCTGCTCCCTTCAACAGAGCAACAGGTGATTAGATAAATGCGCCCAGCTGGGCCATCTACTCACCTGTTGCTGATCTCAAAGTTGGTCCTGGCACATCCCGCAAGCCATGCCCCTCCACACTCACCTTTTTTGTATAGGGCTCCTGTTCTGTTTTCCTGTAATGTTTGTCTGATCCTGAATGGGATTGTGCTAAAAAATGTAATATTTTCGAGGGGATTAATAAAGTATTTCTGATTCTGATATCGGTAAAGCTGCTACTTTTTTATGACTTCAGCAGCAGTAAAATTATGTTGGATGCTTCCTAGGCCTCTCTAATGAGGTCTGAGAATGTCTCACAGGGGAAGAATGAAGCCTGGGCATCAACGTCCCCCAAGTTCAAAGCCTGGATGGATGAATATTTGTGAGCACATCATACATAACAACTAATATTCCAATGTGTTTTGTTAAAATTGTTTAGCGAGGCTTGGCATGATTTAGTAGTACATGAATGTCATATTGGAATGTAGTGACATAATTGGTTATGCAATGATTCTCTCTGCAGTACACTAAGCAGTGTCACATGGTATCCATGGCAGAATACATCCGTGTCACTCGGTAAATACAGCAGACCTCATATATTCCACCTGTCATCATACATTTGAATTAATTACCTTCAACATGGATAAGTAAAATAAAACGCAGGCTACATTTTCTTTCCGAACTGGTTCCTTTTTTATTTATTTTTTTATTTTTTTTAATCTGTAAGGTCGACCACAACCCTTGATTAATAAAACAGTCCATTACTTCTCAACACACATATGTTTAAATAGAGTTTAAAAGTAAAACACTGTTCAGGGTCACGGTTCACTCCCAGTACATAGTGGATTTTAAAGTGCCGTTGAGTATTTATGACTCCCTTCCTAATGCAGTGTAAAAAAAACAAAAAAAACAAAAAAAACAGCACCATCTTGTGGGGACATTTGCTCATTACAGGTATCCCCTTTTCTAGTCTTTTACTCACCCCAGGGGGTCAGCAACCCGCGGCTCTCGAGCCGCACGCGGCTCTTTAGCATCACGGTTCACTCCCAGTACATAGTGGATTTTAAAGTGCCGTTGAGTATTTATGACTCCCTTCCTAATGCAGTGTAAAAAAAACAACAAAAAAAAACAGCACCATCTTGTGTGGAAATTTGCTCATTACAGGTATCCCCTTTTCTAGTCTTTTACTCACCCCAGGGGGTCAGCAACCCGCGGCTCTCGAGCCGCACGCGGATCTTTAGCATCGCCCTTTCAGTGAATCCTAGCTGTATATATATATATATATATATATATATATATATATATATATATATATATATATATATATATATATATATATATATATATATGTATAAGAAATACTTGAATTTCAGTGTTCATTTATTTACACATATTCACACACAAAACACTCATCTACTCATTGTTGAGTTAAGGGTTGAATTGTCCATCCTTGTTCTATTCTCTGTCACGTTTTTTCTAACCATGCTGCACACCCTCTCTGATGATGCATTGCTGTGTGGCACGCACAAAAGTGCTTTCGTCAAATGCACTATAGTCTGGAATCTTCCATCTCTCCCTAGCATGGCCCAACACCGGTCAATCTTTGCTTCCTGAGGCTATCCAGGTCCAATCGCAGCTGCGGCTTGGAACTTACAAGCGTATTTCCTCATCTTACTTGTCTTCGGCGTCGCCATGGCTGTATCTTCCTCGTTCTTCTGCTTCGTCTCCTTGTTGTGTGCGCAGTTGTGCACTGCACTCTCTAATAGCCGTAATGTTATCATCACATATGCATGTACAGTAGATGGCAGTATTGTCCTGTTTAAGAGTGTCACAACATTGCTGTTTACGGCAGATGAACTGCTTTACGGTAGACAAAAACGTGACTGCTGTTGTTGTGTGTTGCCTAACAATAAACCCACATAAGAAACCAAGAACTCGCCCTCGATCATTCTACAGTTATAACGTCATTGGGCACACACACTGTTTATATTGTGGGAAAGCGGATGTGAAAACAGGCTGTCCTTACTCAGGTCCGCATGGAGCTGGAGGGGGCGTGGCCTCCAACTCCGCCTGAATTTCAGGAGATTTTCGGGAGAAAATTAGTCCCGGGAGGTTTTCGGGAGAGGCGCTGAATTTCAGGAGTCTCCCGGAAGGGTTGGCAAGTATGATGCAGTTGTTCTTAACCTTGTTGGAGGCAACAAACCCCACCAGTTTCATAAGCACATTCACCGAACCTGTCATGATCCATGGTGCGGATCACGTTTTTGTGTTTTCTGTTAGTTTTGGACTCCTTTTGTTCTTGTTTGTGCACTGGTGAGTTTGTTTAGTCACCATAGTAACTGATGATTTTCACCTTTCTACATGTGGTAACGCTTCCCGCCCTTTTGTCCTAGAATTCCAGTACTTTTGAAAATCTTGCGAACCTGCCATTTTTGTGTGTTTTGGCTCCTCATCTTACCCCTGTTTTTTCCTCTGTCTTCAGTTCCCTATCTGCCGTGTGTACCTGCCTCAGCGTGCTAGCCACAGCCTGCTAACCACACCCTGCTAGCCTCGGCCTGCTAGCCACAGCCTGCTAGCCCCAGTGTGCTCTCCTGGACTACAAAGCCAAGGACTACAAGCTCCCTCCTTTCCCTCAGGTTTTATTAATAATAACCCTTGAACTCTAATTCAGCTTGTCTTTTCTGCATTTGGGTCCACCAGTTTTACCCACCGTGACAGAGCCGGTCCTGGCACACCCCGCTTTGCTGCAGGTCCGCAGGCCACACCCCCACCTCCCACACTCTCATTGGTCTTTTGCCAGCATTTTCTGCCCTTTATTTGCTGCACCTGTTACATATACTGTGATATTTTATGTAGTAATGGGGATTTGTTATATATTTTATATATTATATAAAAATATAATATCATAATATAATATATCAGTATATTTTGTATACTCTATATGTAATATGGAAATATTACATATATGTTATATTTTATATTACTACTGGGGCAGCATAGCCCGGTTGGTAGAGTGGCCGTGCCAGCAACTTGAGGGTTCCAGGTTCGATTCCCGCTTACGGCATCCTAGTCACTGCTGTTGTGTCCTTGGGCAAGACACTTTACCCACCTGCTCCCAGTGCCACCAACACTGGTGTAAATGTAACTTAGATATTGGGTTTCACTATGTAAAGCGCTTTAAGTCACGAGAGAAAAGCGCTATATAAATAAAATTCACTTCACAAAATTCACAACTATGGTACATTTTTTTTCTACTCCATACTTTTGGTTTTCGCCCTCTTTTTGTGCCCTTGTGTGCATTATCCTTTCCATCCTTACACTTTCCATCCTTTGTAACTGAACTACTGTGTGGAACAATTTCCCTTGTGGATCAATACAGTTTGTCTAAGTCTAATGTTTAAGTCTAAGTCTAAAAGCTGCCGGCATTTTTAAAAAGCCAGACTGACAAGTGTGTGCGAAGGGTTCATAAAGACAACATTTTCATAAAAAAACATAAAATAGTTACCCTACATTGCGGAAATTCACCAACCGCGGGGGGTATGGAAGGCGACCTCCGCGATAATGGAGGGAACGCTAATCATTAATCATGTTTATTTACGACAGGCCGTTACAGTGTGGATTTTATGTCAGTAGCTTATTAGATGACACTGAGGTTGCCAAACAAATTAACATTCCACCCTTTTAGCGTGAAATATGCTCCCGATCGCAGCCGAGATGATGTCATCTCAAAAAGGACACACACACACACACACACTCCCTTAGCCAGTGTTTTGTAACCTTTTTTGAGCCAAGGCAGATTTTTTGCATTGAAGAAAATCCGGAGGCACACCACCAGCAGAAATCATTAAAAAACGAAACTCAGTTGACAGTAAAAAGTCGTTGTCGCAATTGTTGGCTATGACTTTAAACCATAACCAAGCATGCGTCAATATAGCTCTTGTCTCAAAGTAGGTGTACTGTCACCACCTGTCACATCACGCCGTGACTTATTTTGAATGTTTTGCTGTTTACCTGTGTGTAGTCTTTTAGTTCTTGTCTTGCGCTCCTATTTTGGTGGCTTTTTCTCTTTTTTCTGTATTTTCCTGTAGAAGTTTAATGTCTCCCTTTTGAGTGCTATTCCCTGAACCTGCTTTGTTTTAGCAATCAAGAATATTTCAGTTTGTTTTTAATCCTTGTTGGTGGGGACATTGTTGATTGTCATGTCATGTCTGGATGTACGCCGTCTTTGCTCCTCAGTAAGTCTTTGCTGTCGTCCAGCGTTCTGTTTTTGTTTACTTTGTAGCCAGTTTAGTTTTAGTTCCGTTCTGCTTAGCTTTCCCTAAGCTTCAATGCCTTTTCTTAGAGGCACTCACCTTTTGTTTATTTTTGCTTAAAGCATTGGATACCTTTTTACCTGCACACTGCCTCCTGCTGTTTCCGAAATCTACAAAGCAATTAGCTACCAGCTGCCACCTACTGATATGGTATGGTATAACATGGTTACTCCAAGATGGCGGCGCCCGGACGGGCTGCGCTCTCGAGGAGCTCCTGCTAAAGATGGAACATTTGGCAGAAATACCGGACAATTCCACAAACTTTATGGCTGGCTCACATCGTGGTCACTCCGTGATCACGTACGACCGCCAGACACTTCTGGATGTGGACATATCGGGCCGTTTTGGACTGATAGACACTTGCGTGCTAGACTTGCTAACTAGCATGGGAATACATCGGCGGCTACATCCAGCGGCCTGTGAAGCAGGGGAGTCTAGTAGCAGCGGGGGCCGTCTACGGAGCAGACGCCAGCGGTGTGATCAGAAACGCGGATGCCGAGCGGGGCTAAAAACAAAGCAGAAGGCTAATCCCCACAGAACACCACTTTCCTCCATCCCGAAGACGGATTTAGATGGAAAATGCGAGACTACTGGTCTGGGTAAGGAGTCAGTTAAATTAGAACAAGTTTTTTCTGCTTTGAGTGTTTCAGAGTTGGACATGTGTTTTACTGAGGTGGCTAACTATGATGCGTGCAGTTTATCAAAGCAACAAACAAACAATCGGAAAATCCCCGTTACTGAGGTGGCTAACCATGATGCGTGCAGTTTATCAAAGCAACAATCAAACAATCGGAAAATTCCTGTCGTATCAATTCCTAGATATGGTCGTAACTATACTAAATGCACTGGGCATAATAAACACAACGTTATTAATATTGCTACTACGGATAATTTGATCAAAAACTCCCTAAAACAGCCCACTACCTATAATATAGGTTTTTTAAACATAAGATCATTGTCTCCCAAAACGTTGTTAGTTAATGATATTATCAGAGACAACAATCTTAACGTCATCGGTCTCAGCGAAACCTGGCTTAAACCAAACGACTTTTTTGCGCTAAATGAGGCATGTCCTCCTAACTTTACACATGCGCATATTGCCCGTCCGCTCAAAAGGGGTGGGGGGGTCGCACTAATATACAACGAAAACTTTAACCTTAGTCCTAACATAAATAATAAATATAAATCGTTTGAGGTGCTTACTATGAGGTCTGTCACACCGCTGCCTCTACACCTGGCTGTTATCTACCGCCCCCCAGGGCCCTATTCGGACTTTATTAATGAATTCTCAGAGTTCGTTGCTGATCTAGTGACACACGCCGATAATATAATCATAATGGGGGACTTTAATATCCATATGAATACCCCATCGGACCCACCGTGCGTAGCGCTCCAGACTGTAATTGACAGCTGTGGTCTCACACAAATAATAAATGAACCCACGCATCGCAACGGTAATACGATAGACCTAGTGCTTGTCAGGGGCATCACCGTTTCCAAAGTTACGATACTCCCGTATACTAAAGTATTGTCCGGTCATTACCTTATAAAATTCGAGGTTCAGACGCATGTTCGTCAAACTAATAATAATAATAACTGCTATAGCAGCCGCAACATTAATACAGCCACAACGACAACTCTTGCTGACCTACTGCCCTCGGTAATGGCACCATTCCCAAAGTATGTGGGCTCTATTGATAACCTCACTAACAACTTTAACGACGCCCTGCGCGAAACCATTGATAACATAGCACCGCTAAAGTTAAAAAAGGCTCCAAAAAAGCGCACTCCGTGGTTTACAGAAGAAACTAGAGCTCAGAAATTATTATGCAGAAAGCTGGAACGCAAATGGCGCACGACTAAACTTGAGGTGCACCATCAAGCATGGAGTGATGGTTTAATAACTTATAAACGCATGCTTACCTTAGCTAAAGCTAAATATTACTCAAATCTCATCCACCGTAATAAAAACGATCCTAAATTTTTGTTTAGTACGGTAGCATCGCTAACCCAACAAGGGACTCCTTCCAGTAGCTTAACCCACTCAGCTGATGACTTTATGCAATTCTTTAGTAAGAAAATTGAAGTCATTAGAAAGGAGATTAAAGACAAAGCGTCCCAGCTACAACGGAGTTCTATTAACACTGACACGATTGTATATACGGCGGATACTGCCCTCCAAAATAGTTTCTCTCGTTTTGAGGAAATAACATTAGAGGAATTGTTACAACGTGTAAATGGAATAAAACAGACAACATGTTTACTTGACCCTCTTCCTGGGAAACTGATCAAGGAACTCTTTGTATTATTAGGTCCATCAGTGCTAAATATTATAAACTTATCACTCTCCTCGGGCACTGTTCCCCTAGCATTCAAAAAAGCGGTTATTCATCCTCTTCTTAAAAGACCTAACCTCGATCCTGACCTCATGGTAAATTACCGACCGGTGTCTCACCTTCCCATTATTTCAAAAATCCTTGAAAAAATTGTTGCGTAGCAGTTAAATGAACACTTAGCGTCTAACAATCTATGTGAAACCTTTCAATCCGGTTTCAGGGCAAATCACTCCACGGAGACAGCCCTCGCAAAAATGACTAATGATCTATTGCTAACGATGGATTCTGATGCGTCATCTATGTTGCTGCTCCTCGATCTTAGCGCTGCTTTCGATACCGTCGATCATAATATTTTATTAGAACGTATCAAAACACGAATTGGTTTGTCAGACTTAGCCCTGTCTTGGTTTAACTCTTATCTTACTGATAGGATGCAGTGTGTCTCCCATAACAATGTGACCTCGGACTACGTTAAGGTAACGTGTGGAGTTCCCCAGGGTTCGGTCCTTGGCCCTGCACTCTTCAGCATCTACATGCTGCCGCTAGGTGACATCATACGCAAATACGGTGTTAGCTTTCACTGTTATGCTGATGACACCCAACTCTACATGCCCCTAAAGCTGACCAACACGCCGGATTGTAGTCAGCTGGAGGCGTGTCTTAATGAAATTAAACAATGGATGTCCGCTAACTTTTTGCAACTCAACGCCAAAAAAACGGAAATGCTGATTATCGGTCCTGCTAGACACCGAACTCTATTTAATAATACAACTCTAACATTTGACAACCAAACAATTAAACAAGGCGACACGGTAAATAATCTGGGTATTATCTTCGACCCAACTCTCTCCTTTGAGGCACACATTAAAAGCGTTACTAAAACGGCCTTCTTTCATCTCCGTAACATCGCTAAAATTCGCTCCATTCTGTCCACTAAAGACGCTGAGATCATTATCCATGCGTTTGTTACGTCTCGCCTCGACTACTGTAACGTATTATTTTCGGGTCTCCCCATGTCTAGCATTAAAAGATTACAGTTGGTACAAAATGCGGCTGCTAGACTTTTGACAAGAACAAGAAAGTTTGATCACATTACGCCTGTACTGGCTCACCTGCACTGGCTTCCTGTGCACTTAAGATGTGACTTTAAGGTTTTACTACTTACGTATAAAATACTACACGGTCTAGCTCCATCTTATCTTGCCGATTGTATTGTACCATATGTCCCGGCAAGAAATCTGCGTTCAAAGGATTCCGGCTTATTAGTGATTCCCAAAGCCCAAAAAAAGTCTGCGGGCTATAGAGCATTTTCCGTTCGGGCTCCAGTACTCTGGAATACCCTCCCGGTAACAGTTCGCGATGCCACCTCAGTAGAAGCATTTAAGTCTCACCTTAAAACTCATTTGTATACTCTAGCCTTTAAATAGACTCCCTTTTTAGACCAGTTGATCTGCCGTTTCTTTTCTTTTTCTTCTATGTCCCACTCTCCCGTGTGGAGGGGGTCCGGTCCGATCCGGTGGCCATGTACTGCTTGCCTGTGTATCGGCTGGGGACATCTCTGCGCTGCTGGTCCGCCTACGCTTGGGATGGTTTCCTGCTGGCTCCGCTGTGAACGGGACTCTCGCTGCTGTGTCTTGGATCCTCTTTGGACTGGACTCTCGCGACTGTGTTGTATCCATTGTGGATTGAACTTTCACAGTATCATGTTAGATCCGCTCGACATCCATTGCTTTCCTCCTCTCTAAGGTTCTCATAGTCATCATTGTCACCGACGTCCCACTGGGTCATTATTGTCACCAATGTCCCGCTGGGTGTGAGTTTTCCTTGCCCTTATGTGGGCCTACCGAGGATGTCGTGGTGGTTTGTGCAGCCCTTTGAGACACTAGTGATTTAGGGCTATATAAGTAAACATTGATTGATTGATTGATTGATACTCTGCCAAAGTCTAGACGGAGACAAAACTCAACAATTGCCCATTATTTTACAGTGGTTGAAAAACACTGGCTTTAGCACAGGGGTCACCAATGCGGTGCCTGCGGGTACCAGGTAGCCCGTAAGAACCAGATGAGTCGCCCGCTGGCCTGTTCCAAAAATAGCTCAAATAGCAGCACTTACCAGTGAGCTGCCTCTATTTTTTAAATTTTATTTATTTACTAGCAAGCTGGTCTCGCTTTGCTCGACATTTTTAATTCTAAGAGAGACAAAACTCAAATAGAATTTGAAAATCTAAGAAAATATTTTAAAGACTTGGTCTTCACTTGTTTGAATAAATTCATTTATTTTTTTACTTTGCTTCTTATAAATTTCAGAAAGACAATTTTAGAGAAAAAATACAACCTTAAAAATGATTTTAGGATTTTTAAACACATATACCTTTACCTTTTAAATTCCTTCCTCTGCTTTCCTGACAATTTAAATCATGGGTGTCAAACTCTGGCCCGCGGGCCAAATTTGGCCCGCCGTGTAATTTCATTTGCCCCTTGAGGTAATATCAAATTAAGATTAGAGCTGGCCTGCCGGTATTAAACAGCGGTGATGCCTCTGTAACACTCCATTCACCGCTAATACTCCTACTTGCCAACCCTCACGATTTTCCCGGGAGACTCCCAAAGTTCAGTGCCCCTCATGAAAATCTCCCTGGGGCAATCTTTCCTCCGAATTTCTCCCGATTTCCACCCGGACTTTATCGTCCTCTACAACCTGTCGTTGCGTCCGCTTTTCCGCCTTACAAACAACATGCCGGCCCAGTCACATAATGTACAGTATGTGGCTTTAACACCCACAAGTGAATGCATCGCATACTTGATCAACAGCCATAAGGGTCACACTGAGGGTGCCTATAAACAACTTTAACACTTTTACAAATATGTGGCACAATGTGAAACCACACCAAACAAGAATGACAAACACATTTCGGGAGAACATCCGCACCGTTGCACAACATAAACTCAACAGAAGAAATACCCAGAACGCCTTGCAGCACTAACTCTTCCGGGACGCTACAATATACATCCACCGCTACCAGCAAACCCCGCTCCCCCCCCACAATTTTTATTTAAATTGTATTTGATATGCCATTGAAATGTTTTAATCATTATTATTATAATTTGAAACTCGATTTTGCATGTGACTATAAAGTTTTATAAGCCTTGCTTGTTTAATATTCAATGCAAAACTTATTTGGGTTAATTTGTTCAACATTGGCCCGCGGCTTTGATCAGTTTTAAATTTTGGCCCATTCTGTATTTGAGTTTGACACCCCTGATTTAAATCAATGTTCATGTTTTTTATTGTAAAGAATAATAAATACATTTTAATTTAATTCAGCATTTTAGCTTCTGTTTTTTCGACAAAGAATATTTGTGAAATATTTCTTCAAACTCATTATGATTAAAATTCCCAAAAATGATTCTGGCCAATCTAGAAAATCTGTAGAATCAAATTTAAATCTTATTTCAAAGTCTTTTGAATTTCTTTTGAAAATTTTGTCCTGGAAAATCTAGACGAAATAATGATTTGTCTTTGTTATAAATATAGCTTGGTCCAATTTGTTATATATTCTAACAAAGTGCAGCTTGGATTTTAACCTATTTAAAACATGTCATCAAAATTCTAAAATTAATCTTAATCAGGAAAAATTACTAATGATCTTCCATATATTATTTTTTAAAATTTTTCAAAAGATTCGAATTAGCCAGTTTTTCTCTTCATTGTTTTCAGTAGAAGTTTAAATTTTAAAGCGTCGAAATTGAAGATAAACTATGTTTCAAAATTTAATTTTCATTTTTTTCGTGCTTTTTCCTCTTTTAACCCGTTCAATTAGGTGTTGTTTTTTTTTACATCATTTATTCTCTACAAAAAACCTTCCGTGAAAGGAAAAAAAATGTACGACGGAATGACGGACAGAAATACCCATTTTTTTATATATATATATATAAATTTATCTATTAAAGGTAAATTGAGCAAATTGGCTATTTCTGGCAATTTATTTAAGTGTGTATCAAACTGGTAGCCCTTCGCATTAATCAGTACCCAAGAAGTAGCTCTTGGTTTCAAAAAGGTTGGTGACCCCTGCTTTAGCAATTCGATATGACTTTTATGTCAATTTAAGGTTGAACTGATTGATGTTTGCAATAAATCATAAGTTTAAAAAACACAGAGAGGTTTTAAACAGGCACCAGACCTCTTTACACACACAAGTCCTCATATTTATGATATTTGCATACATTCAAAACCGTAATCAGATGGCTTCCCGTTCTTCGTCGCTGTGGAGCAACACGAATCGTCAGGATGCTGAACGGTGCTCATTAAAGTCGGTGACTCACCTGCCTACAAACAAGGAAACACATCCTCTCGGGTGACTAATGTGAGATCAAGGGAATCAAGAGGAAGTGAGAGATCAAGGTGTTGATTTGGCCTTGCACATGTGCAGATTGGTGTTTACTAACACCTGCCTGCATGTGGGACTTACAGTAAGCCATGCATCAGCATAATGAAGTCTGTCCGTACGTTGTCTGTGGGAGACGTTTAGGTCCTCAACCAAAAGGCTTCTTCGGTTTTTAGATTTGAGGTGTGGAGTCCCTCTATTTTTTTTGGTCCTGGTGGGTTCGGTCACAAAAGGGTTGTTTTTTTTGCGGCTGGTGAATGATCGTCTTGCATACCAATTTGCGGTGTGCCTGTTTGGTGACAAACCCACTCGTCGGTGGCCACTCTTCTTGCGGAATGAGACAATCTTTGGGGGAGAGATGCTGTGAACAGATGATGATGATGACGCAAGTCTTCTTCTCTGTATTTCTTCATCTTACCCGTCGTCGGCATCACCACGGCTGTATCTTCCTCGTTCTTCTGCTTCGTCTCCTTGTTGTGTGCGCATATACATGTACAGTAGATGGCAGTATTGTCCTGTTTAAGAGTGTCACGGCAGATGAACTGCTTTACGGTAGACGGAAACGTGACTGCTGTTGTTGTGTGTTGTTACCACGCAGGGAGGATGTTAATGAAACTGCCTAACAATAAACCCACATAAGAAACCAAGAACTCGCCCTCGGTCATTCTACAGTTATAACGTCATTGGGCAGACACACTGTTTATATTGTGGGAAAGCGGACGTGAAAACAGGCTGTCCTCACTCAGGTCCGCATGGAGCTGGAGGGGGCGTGGCCTCCAACTCCGCCTGAATTTCAGGAGATTTTCGGGAGAAAATTTGTCCCGGGAGGTTTTCGGGAGAGGCACTGAATTTCGGGAGTCTCCTGGAAGGGTTGGCAAGTATGATGCAGTGGTTCTTAACCTTGTTGGAGGTACCTGACCGGGATCCCTGACAATCTACATAAATATATTACTTTTAATTACCGAGCATAAATATTTGAGGCAAAAAAAAAATAAGGAAGTTACATGTAGGTACTGATTTATTTCAATTAGTTTGGTAACGTTACCAATATTTTGGTACCGATACCGGTAATAAAATTATTACAATTATTAATGATGAAAATTTATAAAATAATTGTGATACTTTTAGGTAGTTTTTGGTACTTTTCTAAATAAAGGGGACCACAAAAAAAATTGCAATATTGGCTTTATTTTAACAAAAAAATCTTTGGATACATTAAACATAAGTTTCTAATTGCAGTTAATGTTATGATCCGCTGCCCGGATCATTCCATATTCTAGTTTTGTTCCATTTTGTATCACATTCTGTTGTTTGACTTCCTTATTTCCTGTTTTATCTGGTTACCATGGTTTCATATTAGTTCCACCTGCTACTCGCTGTTGACGCACACCTGTTTTGTTAATCACCACCCTTATTTAAGCCTTTCTTTCTCGCATCCTAGTTAGTAATTCACGCAGTTTGTGTTTCACTACAGCGACGATTCCAATTCCATGTGTTTATTGCTAGCTTCCACGCTAAGCCCTTTTGTTCCTCTAGCTCTCATGCTAGTAGCCTTTGTTTTCCCTTTTTTGTGCCTCGTGCAAGTTCTTCTGTTTCCTAGTCTGTTTCTATTTATTGAATAAATCTTCATTTTTTTTACCGTACGCTGTGTTCAAGCCCGACTGAATCCTTGAAAGAACGAACCCGCATCATCATGCCCAGCAAACGTTACAGTTAAGTCCTTAAGTAAAATAGTTAACGTACTAGACAACTAGTCTTTTAGTGGTGAGTAAACAAACAAAGGCTCCTAATTAGTCTGCTGACATATGCAGTAACATATCGTGTCATTTTCCATTCTATTATTTTGTCAACATTATTAAGGACACGTGGTAGAAAATGAATGAGTAATTTACTTGTTGATTTACTGTTAATATATGCTTACTTTTTCTCTTTTAACATGTTCTATCTACACTTATGTTAAAATGTAATTATCACTTATTCTTCTGTTGTTTGATACTTTACATCAGTTTTGGATGATACCACAAATTTGGGTATCAATCCGAAACCAAGTCATTACAGGATCATACATTGATCCTGTAATGATCATATTCCTCATGTGTCCAGGGACGTATTTCCTGAGTTTATAAACATAATATACATTTTTTACAACAACATAGTTGTTATGTACTATGTACTTATGTTGTACTTAGATGCCCAAAACAATCACAAAATGCAATTCTTAAATTAAGCACCCTTGGTATGTTGCAGAATATTCAAGATTTTCTATGTGAGAAAAACCACAATGTCTTATTTGAATAATTTTAACATGCATGCTAACATTAAGAGTAGTCAATGACTAAAAATAAGTAAATACCTCTTAAAACTAGGGACATCTCTAGAAATCCATCCGTCCATCAATGTGTCTTCTTCTTCAACAACCAAAAAACGTATCTCTGATTAATCACAATAAATTACAAGTCAACTACGGACGAAATGTGATTAATCGCGAACAAATATTCTAATCGTTTGACAGCCCTAGTTAAGAGCTATTGCTTGAGTCTTAGACAAACGATTAGAATATTTCAGTTTTTTTATCCTTCTTGGTGGGGTCACTGTTGATTGTCATGTCATGTTCGGAAGTACATTGTGGACGCCGTCTTTGCTCCACAGTAAGTCTTTGCTGTCGTCCAGCATTCTTTTTTTGTTTACTTTGTAGGCAGTTTGGTTTTAGTTTTGTTCTGCATAGCCTTCCCTAAGCTTCAATGCCTTTTCTTAGGGGCACTCACCTTTTGTTTATTTTTGGTTTAAGCATTAGACACCTTTTTTACCTGCACCCTGCCTCCCGCTGTTACAGACATCTACAAAGCAATTACCTAGCGGCTGCTACCTACTGATATGTAAGAGTATTACATGGTTACTCTGCAAGCAGGGTTATGAGCACAAAGAGCATATAATAAATGCAGAGTGTCCACAGCACGGTGCTTTTCTGACATGAGTGGCAAACATTTACAAAAGCAGAGAAACATCGTGAGTTCGGCGTGTTTAAGGTGGATCTTCGCCTCGTACCTTTTCACGTGAGTAGAGTCAACTCTCGGCGGTTCAGCCTACATTTCCCTCCTTGATTCAGGTAGCGGCTGCATGACTGAGTCACAATGTTTCACGTCGCACAAACCAACCAAAAGACAATTGCCACGATCACGCAGTCTGAAGTTTGCATTTACACGACCTCTGATATGAGTCTCCATGTGTATTCCCCGCACGCAACTCTTCACAAAAGGGGGTGACAGAATTGCAGCTTTCCGGCTTTGCTTTGGACCTTTGGTCAGTGGGTGCAAAACAAGGCGACCCATTAAAAATGAATGCCAAAAAAGTAAGAAGGAGGGAGGGGGGGATGTAAAAAAGCCATTGACGTGTTGCACTGGTCTGGGAGAAAGTAACATTGTTCGGATGGTTTTTGTTTGCAACAGCATGGGGTCGGCTTCCAGCGAGGTCTGAGACGTATCATGTGCTTCACTTCAACCACTGAAAGAGCAAATGGAGAGCCAGAACTTGGCCCTGAACAGCCTCAGAGAACTTTGAAGTCAAATAAAGCCACCTCATCGATCACCGATTCAAAAGCCCCTTTTTCTTCCTCTTGTCTCGCACTCTCGCTTTTCACTCTCGGGAGCCTTTTGTTTAGTGTACAAATGAACCCCTGTTCTAAAGCTCCTTCACTACCCCAGGAAAAAAAAAAAAATGAATGATCAAAACACAAATTCTAAGATTAACCGGATGACAAAATGGCATTTCGACACAAACCCAACCCAGTGCCTGAACATAGTAGTCAAGTGTATAAGTAACTGACATATAGGACACAATTAACTTTACAACTCACTTTGTGATCTGTAAACATGTTAGGTCTTTAGTATCGGACCTACCAGATCCCCGTCTCTAGTCTAGTTCATCCCAAAGGTGTTTAAATGGCTCAGTTTTGGTTAATCATCAGGGACACACCATGCAAGATAAGTCAGCTGTAGTGTAGTCTAATCTTTGAGCAAGAACTGAAACTGCCGAACTCTGCTCAGACGAGAGGTCTTCAAAGACGACCCGAAAAATCAATTTACGATCGATTCAATGCCCTGAGAACACAATGACCCGGTTGAAGTAGACCGTTCAATGACGAGCTTCTTCATCCGAGCGCGTCCTTGCAGGGACCTTACCAGACTGGGGCAAAGTCATTCTGGAAGTGAATACATCCTTCCCCAAGCTGAGAGCACACAATTGGTGAAGATGAATGACTGACTTTCCGAGGGATGCGGCCAAATAGTTAATTGACCAGCTCAATGATTAACAGGATAGTCCTGAATGTCTTTGTCATGTGTAGTGTCATTTACACACCTTTGTTTTAAAACGCCCATGGAAGCCAAGCCTGGTTTTATATGTCTAACAACAAACTTTTGTAGTGAATTCAGCAAATTGTACGTAAGGTGTTAAGTACCGTTGCTGTAGGATAAAAAAACAACAAATTAAACTTTTCTTTTTTGCCTCTGGTGAGGGTGGTCGCATTTTTTCCCGCTCCCTTCTTTTCCCTGCTTGCTCTCTTTGTTTTGTCTTGTCTACATTTTTTTTGAAGCCTCTTGCTTTGCGACAGCCTCCAAATCAAAACATCAGACATGGAAATGATCAGCTGGACTCTCGACTCAATTGACAAAATCTTTTCGACGAGGAAAAGAGGTTCTGGGGGGCCTGGCTGCCCAGATGGAACCATTGCTGCGGGGTACGTGAGAAATTCCTGGGATAATTGGAGAATCATGTGTCTCTTGGTCCTTTCCATCGAGGAGGTGGAAGACATCTACCTATTTGGAACCGTGATCACGGTACACCTGCTGATTGGGCTGGGTATTGCTCTGGTGTATCGTCAAATTCGTAAGACGATGGCAGCCACACAAGGGGCCCAAAGGCTGTTCGTCGCAATGGAAGCTTTGGGCCGGGCTGTAGGATCACAGACTGGGGCGATTTCTGAACTGAATCACAAGATGGATCACATCATGGAAAACCTGGTTGAAAGGGAACAAATGTATATGAGGGCCAGAATGGATGAATAAAACAGACAAGCCATTGTAATGTCTGCTCGTGGAAAAACAAAAATCCTAATCTACGATTTGACTCCCTCAAATGGCCTTGACGGTGCAAAAACAGGATCAGGCTGTTCTGAAAACATCCCCAAGGACACCTCAAAGATTGACGCTTTTGACCTCCCTCCCTCCTCAACGACACCTGGAGTCGAACTTTTGCTTCCATGCAGAATGGGACCGGGCCTATAGACACTACATCAACACATTCAAGACAATGGGCATATACAACCACTCCCCTACGCCTTCACCAAAGCTTGATCCTCCTTCGGAGTGATAGACGGCTGGCAGGGCTTCATAGCAGCAGTCGCCCTCCAGGGCCCCAACTACCCCACCCTCTGTTGTGAGTTGTCGTGATTGAATGTAACATGTTTATGTGTGCATGGCATGCATGTTTTTCCCACTCCAGACTGGGCCCCCTTAGGAGCCCAGTCTAGATTGTATTTTTTTACTCATCTTGCGTTTTAGCTTTTTCCCACCTTTTACGGGGCACCTTGTGGCGACCCATCAGCGTTCCTTTTCTGTAACCCTGTGCACTGTTTGTTTAAATTAAGAGTATTTGTGTGGATATTTGCTTATGTCATCACTTCAACAAAAGCCAGTTATTTCAGGATTTTACGAGACATAAGTTTTACGCTACTTTATATTACAAATGGCCCCATAACAGGAAGATAGTGAAAAAGAAAAATCTTATCGACTACGGCATCGGCACGGACTACAGTGGCGGACTTGCGCACATTTTCAGGACTTTTGGAGATCTCAAATACAGATCAGCAGGTACCAGAAGGTAGGAAATGTTGGTTTTGCATAATATTGTAAAAACAAAACGCCAAAAAAAATGTTCAGATAACATGAGCAACCCTCGTTTGAATGGTTTCACCAAGCCTATTTGGGTTATGTTCGGCGGGCCAAATTTGTATGATGTCAGAATAATATAAGGTGTGCTCATTTATGAGGGGAACTTTCTCCAAGTCAATTTGGAAGTGCCTTCCCAAACTTGGGGACGAAGGTCGGGACAAATGCCATGCCAACGTTTGGTCACCTGGCATCACTTACGAAAAGGGACGTTAATTTGACGACTCTGGGATGTAAAATATTAACAGACAGTGAGGAAGAGAACGAGAGAAAGGTCGATTGAGAAGTAGGAAGTATACAAACTTTTGGGGAGGTTTTTGCCAAGTGGTATCAGGTAAAAGGGGTGGAAAAGGGTAAAAAGGGTAACAAAATGATGGACTTTGCAAGGACAAAAAAGTCTGATAGACATTGGTTGAAATAGAAACCGAAAAACAGTTACAATTAGTAATTGATAACACGATTTAGTGGCCCAACCTGTGAGCATTTTGAGATACGAGCCGTCTCTCGGGTCATTGTTGTACTTTAAGTTGCGGGCAAAAATTAGAATTTCGAGCTTCCTTATCATTAGTCGGCGTAGCGGATGTCAGAATAAAGTACATAAGCTCCGACCAAAAGATTCATCTCAACCCTACTGGATCAGGAGCCGGCTTTTGTGACGGCGAAGCTTATTATGGTATCTAAAAGATGGCCATTTATCCATGAAAATATGCAGAAGCTGTGGTTGACGGAGAGGCCGCTCAAAAATGGAGACAGCGAAAAATATCTGCTCTCCGTTATTACATAACTTCATAAAATTAATCTACTTGTTTGTACTACTTTTTGCTCTATTCTTTTTTTTAATATTTCTTATAGTTTTTCTCTTTGAAGGCACGATGCATTCCAGAATTGTGCTGCTTTGCGGCGGACCAAGCATGGAAAAAACCATCCATCCATCCATTTCCTACCGCTTGTCCCTTTCAAGGCAGGCGGGGGTTGCTGGAGCCTATCTCAGCTGCATTTGGGCCAATCCCAATTAATTTAAATGGAACGCTGATTCGACATACAAGTGTTTTAAAGTTAAGCGCTCAACCGTGGAAAAAAATGATTTGCTGATGAATATTTCAGGAATTTTTGCTGGTGTTTTCAGTAAGAACGGCCAATCTGAAGACGTCGTCATTGTTGGTCAAGAACAGAGCTGCTCACTGCTCCTCTCACCTCCCAGGGGGTGAGGGTGATGGGTCAAATGGAGAGGATAATTTCACCACACCTACTGTGTGTGTGTGTGTGGCAATCATTGGTACTTTAACTTTTTGGACCTAATACTTTCCCTAGTTTCTTTTTGGGAAAGCTCCCACAAAGCTGCTCCCATTTTTAGAACGCCTGATATATAAAATAAGCAATTCGGATGCAGAGATTTTTGCCGTGGCCATGCATGCCTTCAGGAAGCGCTTTTGTCGCTGACCTTGTCGGGGGTGGCTCCCCGTTAATTGCTTAAGTCATGTTTTGGTATCCCCGAACCTCAAATTGTTCTCGTTCCGTCCTGTCTGCTTCTCACAGTCCCCCCCCCCCCCCCCCCCCTTCCCCTCTCGAATCCCCCCGTCTTGCGCTCCTCTCCTCCGCGCTCCTCCAGTCCTTCGGAGCCATCCTCCACCCTCCCCCGTTTCCGCCCGGTGCAAAGTTGTGGGTGGGTGAGCTCAGCCAAGGGTCACCGGTGTAGTCTTGCTTGCTTCCATCCCAGCGCACCTCTTTTATTCGCTTCATCTCCCGCCACAATCGCCCTCAAAGATCGGAATGGCTTTCGCTCTCGGTCGCCGCAAAAGTCAGCAAGGACACACGCCGACCTCCTCTCGGTCTGACGCAGCGCACTGAATATGTGAAGAGCATTTATTATCCGTAACGACGTACAATAACGACATAAGAGATTCCCAGCACAAAAAAAAAAAAAAAAATCAATGGAACTTATTCACAGAGCTTCACTTCCATCTTCTTCCGCTTGTCGAGGTCGGGTCGCGGGGGCAGCAGCCTAAGCAGGGAAGCCCTGACTTCCCTCTCCCCAGCCATTTGGCCAAGCTAATCCCGGGGGATCCCGAGGCGTTCCCAGGCCAGCCGGGAGAGACAGTCTTCCCAAAGTGTCCTGGGTCTTCCCCGTGGCCTCCTACCGGTTAGACGTGCCCGAAGCACCTCCCTAGGGAGGCGTTCGGGTGGCATCCTGACCAGATGCCCGAACCACCTCATCTGGCTCCTCTCGATGTGGAGGAGCAGCGGCTTTACTCTGAGCTCCCCCCAAATAGCAGAGCTTCTCACCCTATCTCGAAGGGAGATTATTCCAAACAAGTCATTTTTGTCCTCAAAATTCTACACAAAACACCCCATGACAATTTGAAAACATATTTTTTTAGAGCATTTTGCAATGCATTCATCCATCCATCCATCCATCCATCATCTTCCGCTTATCCGAGGTCGGGTCGCGGGGGCAGCAGCCTAAGCAGGGAAGCCCAGACTTCCCTATCTCCAGCCACTTCGTCTAGCTCTTCCCGGGGGATCCCGAGGCGTTCCCAGGCCAGCCGGGAGACATAGTCTTCCCAACGTGTCCTGGGTCTTCCCCGTGGCCTCCTACCGGTTGGACGTGCCCTAAACACATCCCTAGGGAGGCGTTCGGGTGGCATCCTGACCAGATGCCCGAACCACTTCATCTGGCTCCTCTCGATGTGGAGGAGCAGCGGCTTTACGTTGAGCTCCTCCCGGATGGCAGAGCTTCTTACCCTATCTCTAAGGGAGAGCCCCGCCACCCGGCGGAGGAAACCCATTTCGGCCGCTTGTACCCGTGATCTTATCCTTTCGGTCATGACCCAAAGCTCATGACCATAGGTGAGGATGGGAACGTAGATCGACCAGTAAATTGAGAGCTTTGCCTTCCGGCTCAGCTCCTTCTTCACCACAACGGATCGATACAACGTCCGCATTACTGAAGACGCCGCACCGATCCGCCTGTCGATCTCACGATCCACTCACGAACAAGACTCCTAGGTATTTGAACTCCTCCACTTGGGGCAGGGTCTCCTCCCCAACCCGGAGATGGCACTCCACCCTTTTCCGGGCGAGAACCATGGACTCGGACTTGGAGGTGCTGATTCTCATTCCGGTCGCTTCACACTCGGCTGCGAACCGATCCAGTGAGAGCTGAAGATCCCGGCCAGATGAAGCCATCAGGACTCCATCATCTGCAAAAAGCAGAGACCTAATCCCGTGGCCACCAAACCGGAACCCCTCAACGCCTTGGCTGCGCCTAGAAATTCTGTCCATAAAAGTTATGAACAGAATCGGTGACAAAGGACAGCCTTGGCGGAGTCCAACCCTCACTGGAAACGTGTCCGACTTACTGCCAGCAATGCGGACCAAGCTCTGACACTGATCATACAGGGAGCGGACTGCCACAATAAGACAGTCCGATACCCCATACTCTCTGAGCACTCCCCACAGGACTTCCCGAGGGACACGGTCGAATGCCTTCTCCAAGTCCACAAAGCACATGTAGACTGGTTGGGCAAACTCCCATGCACCCTCAAGAACCCTGCCGAGAGTATAGAGCTGGTCCACAGTTCCACGACCAGGACGAAAACCACACTGTTCCTCCTGAATCCGAGGTTCGACTATCCGGCGAAGCCTCCTCTCCAGTACACCTGAATAAACCTTACCGGGAAGGCTGAGGAGTGTGATCCCACGATAGTTGGAACACACCCTCCGGTCCCCCTTCTTAAAGAGAGGGACCACCACCCCGGTCTGCCAATCCAGAGGTACCACCCCCGATGTCCACGCGATGCTGCAGAGTCTTGTCAACCAAGACAGCCACACAGCATCCAGAGCCTTAAGGAACTCCGGGCGGATCTCATCCACCCCCGGGGCCTTGCCGCCGAGGAGCTTTTTAACTACCTCAGCGACCTCAGCCCCAGAAATAGGAGAGTCCACCACAAATTCCCCAGGCACTGCTTCCTCATAGGAAGACGTGTTGGTGGGATTGAGGAGGTCTTCGAAGTATTCCTTCCACCTATCCACAACATCCGCAGTCGAAGTCAGCAGAACACCATCCGCACCATACACGGTGTTGATAGTGCACTGCTTCCCCTTCCTGAGGCGCCGTATGGTGGTCCAGAATCGCTTCGAAGCCGTCCGGAAGTCGTTTTCCATGGCTTCCCCAAACTCTTCCCATGTCCGAGTTTTTGCCTCCGCGACCGCTAAAGCTGCACACCGCTTGGCCCGTCGGTACCCGTCCACTGCCTCCGGAGTCCTATGAGCCAAAAGAACCCGATAGGACTCCTTCTTCAGCTTGACGGCATCCCTCACTGCTGGTGTCCACCAACGGGTTCTGGGATTACCGCCACGACAGGCACCAACAACCTTGCGGCCACAGCTCCAATCAGCCGCCTCGACAATAGAGGTTGGGAACATGGTCCACTCGGACTCAATGTCCCGCACCTCCCTCGTGACATGTTCAAAGTTCTCCCGGAGGTGTGAATTGAAACTCTCTCTGACAGGAGCCTCTGCCAGACGTTCCCAGCAGACCCTCACAATGCGCTTGGGCCTGCCAGGTCTGTCCGGCATCCTCCCCCACCATCGCAGCCAACTCACCACCAGGTGGTGATCGGTAGAAAGCTCCGCCCCTCTCTTCACCCGAGTGTCCAAAACATAAGGCCGCAAATCCGATGACATAACTACAAAGTCGATCATGGAACTGCGGCCTAGGGTGTCCTGGTGCCAAGTGCACATATGGACACCCTTATGTTTGAACATGGTGTTTGTTATGGACAATCCGTGACGAGCACAAAAGTCCAATAACAAAACACCACTCGGGTTTAGATCCGGGCGACCATTCTTCCCAATCACGCCTCTCCAGGTTTCACTGTCGTTGCCAACATGAGCGTTGAAGTCTCCCAGTAGGACAAGGGAATCACCCGGAGGAGCACTTTCCAGTACTCCCTCGAGTGTACCCAAAAAGGGTGGGTATTCTGAACTGCTGTTTGGTGCGTAAGCACAAACAACAGTCAGGACCCGTCCCCCCACCCGAAGGCGAAGGGAAGCTACCCTCTCGTCCACTGGGTTGAACTCAAACGTGCAGGCTTTTAGCCGGGGGGCAACGAGGATTGCCACCCCAGCCCGTCGCCTCTCACTACCGGCAACGCCAGAGTGGAAGAGGGTCCAGTCCCTCTCGAGAGAACTGGTTCCAGAGCCCTTGCTGTGCGTCGAGGTGACTATATCCAGCCGGAACTTCTCTACCTCGCGCACTAGCTCAGGCTCCTTCCCCCCCAGTGAGGTGACGTTCCACGTCCCAAGAGCTAGCTTCTGTAGCCGAGGATCGGACCGCCAAGTGCCCTGCCTTCGGCTGCCGCCCAGCTCACAATGCACCCGACCTCTATGGCCCCTCCTATGAGTGGTGAGCCCATTGGAGGGATGACCCACGTTGCCTCTTCGGGCTGTGCCCGGCCGGGCCCCATGGGGACAGGCCCGACCACCAGGCGCTCGCTTTCGTGCCCCAACTCCGGGCCTGGCTCCAGAGCGGGGCCCCGGTGACCCACGTCCGGGCGAGGGAAATCTGGGTTCATTTTGTTGTAATTCCATAGAAGTCTTTGAGCTGCTCTTTGTCTGATCACTCACCTAGGACCTGTTTGTCTTGGGAGACCCTACCATTTCATGCCATTTTGCAATGCATTAAAAATAAATAAATAAGAAATCACATGTACGGTACACACCTTCTCATTCATCGCATTTTCTTTATTTTCATGACTATTTACGTTGCAGATTGTCACTGAAGGCATCAAAACTATGAATGAACAGATGTGGAGTTATGTCCTTAACAAAAGAAGGTGAACGGGGACGGCGAGGCGGGGGGGAAGAGTGGCCGTGCGCAACCCGAGGGTCCCTGGTTCAATCCCCGCCTAGTACCAAACTCGTCACGTCCGTTGTGTGCTGAGCAAGACACTTCACCCTTGCTCCTGATGGGTGCTGGTTAGTGCCTTGCATGGCAGCTCCCTCCATCAGTGTGTGAATGTGTGTGTGAATGGGTAAATGTGGAAGTAGTGTCAAAGTGCTTTGAGTACCTTGAAGGTAGAAAAGCGCTATACAAGTACAACCCATTTAAAGAACTGAAAACATGTTTTTGTATTGTAGTTTCTTCAAAATAGCCACCCTTTGCTCTGATTACTGTTATGCACACTCTTGGCATTCTCTCAATGAGCTTCAAGCACACCTGTGAAGTGAAAACCATTTCAGGTGACTACCTCTTGAAGCGGGCAGCACGGTGGAAGAGGGGTTAGTGCGTCTGCCTCACAATACAAAGGTCCTGGGTAGTCCTGGATTCAATCAAGTTTGCATGTTCTCCCCGTGAATGCGTGGGTTCCCTCCGGGTACTCCGGCTTCCTCCCACTTCCAAAGACATGCACCTGGGGATAGGTTGATTGGCAACACTAAATTGGCCCTAGTGTGTAAATGTGAGTGTGAATGTGAGTGTGTCTATCTCTGTTGGCCCTGCGATGAGGTGGCGACTTGTCCAGGGTGTACCCCGCCTTCCGCCCAATTGTAGCTGAGGTCGGTTGCAGCGCCCCCCACTACCCCGAAGGGAATAAGCAGTAGAAAAATGGATGGACATCTTGAAGCTCATCGAGAGAATGCCAAGAGTGTGCAAAAAAATAATCAGAGCAAAGGGTGGCTATTTTGAAGAAACCAAAACATGTTTTCAGGGGTTTTTTTCCCTTATTTTTGGTTAAGTACATAACTCCACATTTGTTCATTCATAGTTGTGATGCCTTCAGTGACAATGTAAATAGTCATGAAAATAAAGAAAACACATTGAATGAAAAGGTGTGTCCAAACTGTTGTCCTGTACTGTACATAAGTATTCACAGCTTTTGCTCAATCCCTTGTTGATGCATCCTTGGTAGAAATTACAGTCTCAAGTCTTTTTGAATATGATGCTACAAGCTTGCAAAACCTTTCTTTGGGCACTTTCGCCCATTCCTTTTTGAAGCACCTATCAAGCTCCATCAGAACTCTCCGGATTACAGAGTTGTCCTGAGGCCTTTTCTTTGATATCCTGGCTGAGTGCTTATTGGTCTTTGTCCTGATGAAAGATGAACTGTCGCCTCAGTGTGAGTTCAACAGCGCTCTGGGGCAGGTTTTCACCCAAGGATGTCTCTGTACATTTCTGCATTAATTTTTGGACCTCTATCCTGACTTATCTCCCAGTTCCTGCTGCTGAAAAACAACCCCACAGCATGATGCTGCCACCACCATCCTTCAATGGTATTAGTTTGCTGATGAGCAGTGCCAGGTTTCCTCCAAAAATGACTCCTGGCATTTACGCCAAATAGTTCAATCTTTGCCTCATCACACCAGGACATTTTGTTTCTCATGGTCTGAGAGTCTTTCAGGTGCATTTTGGAAAACTTTTATGATAAAATGGCTTCAGTCTGCAAAAAATTGGTTCCCGCCAAGTGCTGAAGCTGCACTGCTGGTACTTTATTGTCAACAACTGATTACTACACGTAAGACAAACACTTTATATTTGTGGTTATTATAACGATGTGTTTGAAATTATTCATGCCTTTATCGCAGGTGAAACCAAGAGCTACTCTTTGGATACTGATTAATGCGAAGGGCTACCAGTTTGATACACACTTAAATAAATTGCCAGAAATAGCCAGTTTGCTCAATTTACCTTTAATAAATAAATCTATATATATATAAAAAAAATGGGTATTTCTGTCCGTCATTCCATAGTACATTTTTTTTCCTTTTACGGAAGGTTTTTTTGTATAGAATAATAGATGAAAAAAAACACTTAATTGAACAGTTTAAAAGACAAGAAAACAGGAAAAAAATGAAAATGAAATTTTGAAACAGTTTATCTTGAATTTCAACTCTTTAAAATTCAGAATTCAACCGAACAAAAGAAGAGAAAAACTAGTTAATTTGAATCTTTTTGAAAAAATTAAAAAAAGAATGTATAGAACAGCATTAGTCATTTTTCCTGATTAAGATTAATTTAGAATGTTGATGACATGTTTTAAATAGGTTTAAATCCAATCTGCAATTTTTTTACAATATAAATAAATAAATAAATGGGTTGTACTTGTATAGCGCTTTTCTACCTTCAAGGTACTCAAAGCGCTTTGACACTACTTCCACATTTACCCATTCACACACACATTCACACACTGATGGAGGGAGCTGCCATGCAAGGCGCCAACCAGCACCCATCAGGAGCAAGGGTGAAGTGTCTTACTCAGGACACAACGGACGTGACGAGGTTGGTACTAGGTGGGATTTGAACCAGGGCCCCTCGGGTTGCGCACGGCCACTATTCCACTGCGCCACGCCGTCCCAATATATAACAAATTGGACCAAGCTGTATTTCTAATAAAGACAAATCATTATTTCTTTTAGATTTTCCAGAACAAAAAATGTAAAATAAATTCAAAAGACTTTTAAATAAGATTTAAATTTGATTTTAAAGATTTTGTAAATTTGCCAGAATATTTTTTGGGGAATTTTAATCATAATAAGTTTGAAGAAATATTTCACAAATATTTTTCGTCGAAAAAACAGAAGCTAAAATGAAGAATTCAATTAAAATGTATTTATTATTCTTTACAATAAAAATAAAAAAAGACTTGAATATTGATTTAAATTGTCAGGAAAGAAGACGAAGGAATTTAAAAGGTAAAAAAGTATATGTATTTAAAAATGCTAAAATCATTTTTAAGGTTGTATTTTTTATCTAAAATTGTCTTTCTGAAAGTTATAAGAAACAAAGTAAAAAAATAAATTAATTTATTTAAACAAGTAAAGACCAAGTCTTTAAAATATTTTCTTGGATTTTCAAATTCTATTTGAGTTTTGTCTCTCTTAGAATTAAAAATGTCGAGCAAAGCGAGACCAGGTTGGTAGTAAATAAATAAAATAAAAAAAATAGAGGCAGCTCACTGGTAAGTGCTGCTATTTAAGCTATTTTTAGAACAGGCAAGCGGGCTACTCATCTGGTCCTTGCGGGCTACCTGGTGCCCGCGGGCACCGCGTTGGTGACCTCTGCTTTATCATGTCCAAAAAAATTACAGAGTTGGCCATTTTGATATGTAATAATGAGATTGTAAATGACTATTATTGATTCGATGTTGATGCGCTAAAACCTCTTTCTTGTGTGGTGTTCCGGTTTGTGGGACCCGTTTTAATTTTTTCTTAAAAGAAAAATGATACAATTAATTTTTCAAACTGAGACTCACTGACTTTGGCTCATTTTCTGTGAAGAACATATATCAGAATAGATATGTAATGACCACACACCCCCTACACTTTTGTACTACAATATAAGATGTCCGGGTCCATTGGACCCGGGGCTAATAGATATGTGGAAATTGTTCTGTGTACCACACGCACCCACCTACACACCCACACAGCAGGCCTGGACAGAAGAAGGAAAGAGTGTGGGTACACAAAAGATCAGAGGGTCAAATGTGCGAGAAAAAGAGAGCAGACAGTGTTGACAAACAATATTGCAACCTTGTGTGGGAACCGCAGTTGCAGAAACACAAAAGAAGAATCCCTTTGGGATGCAGAAACTGGCAGAGAAACTTTCCGTGCAACTTTCATATTGTTGTTACTCAGCCAGCGTTTGTGGGTTTGATGGACCCGTTGCATTTTGTGGGTTTTAATGCCTCACATTCAAACAGTTTTTGTCATGTCTATGTGATCATGTTTTGTTTTAGTCATGTTCTGTTTGTTTTTTGGCCGCTAAGTTCCTGTTTTTGCACTTCCTGGTTTGTTTTGTCACCATGACTACCCATTAGTTTTCACCTGTCCTCATGTCTCACACCTGTTTTCACTAATCACCACAGTATTATTTAAGCCTGTCTGTTTCTGTTGTTCATTCTGGCAACATCACCCTCCATCACCTGCTACGCACCTTGTAATCCAATTTTCTTGTTATTTATGCCACAGTGCAAGTTTTTGTTTTATGTGCATAGTTTTGCCTTAGTGCGAGTTTTGTTTTCACAGCCAAGTTTTTGTACCGCCATCGTTCGCGCCTTTTGTTTGCCTTTTTTTGTGCAGTTATAGTGTTAAAATAAAAGATGTTTTTATCTTCATGCCATCTCCGGTCCGAGTTCAGTTGCATTTCGGGAAAACAACCACTTCTTGTCCAAGTATTGACACTTTTATGTCAAAATACTGAACAGATTTTTATTGGGATATGGTAAACATCTGTACAAAACATTGATTAATATTGTACAAAACATTGATTAAAATTGTACAAAACATTGATAAACAATATATTAGATATAATATATAATGTTGTGGAAGCTCTCTTCCAGTAGGTCCTCCTGACCACCAAGCATCTCCAAGCGGGCCCGTTTCATTGTTCCAAAGACAGTTTTTATTTGCATGCAACCATGCAGGAATTGTTTTCCAGCAATATATACTTGGACTTTTCAGTCCGGCATGTTTCTGTCCGTGTGTCTTTCTCTGGCTTCCACTCTAACAACGTGTGTCCTACCGGTTTGCTGCTTATCCAATGCGACGGGTGATTAAATCACAAGTCCCAGGTGGGCCATCTATGCACCTGACGTACCACGCCTCGCTGCAGGCCCGCAGGCCACGCCCCCCTCCACAAGGACTTAATTGATTTCTACTCCTATGATGCCATCAGCAGGCGTGTCATCGATCGTGACGTCACAACTCTAAGTTACATCTATTACTCCTTCTCGATGGCTAAGCCTTCACTACTGTCAACTGATGACTAATGTAAGATCTAAATAAAAAAACATATATAGGTGGTTATTGTAATGATATGCGTTTGAAAGGATTTAAGCCTTGGTCGAGTTGGAAAAATAAAAGGGTTGGTCATTTTCATGGGGCAGAGAAAGCATGTGGTGTGTGAGCAGAAAGTCCCTTTATAGAAAAAAAAAAGTTACCAGGAAATAAAGCATAATAAAAGAAAGTGCACTGAGGTGGGAAGAGCAGTCAACCACGAGGAAATTACAAAACGACAAGAGTCAGGAGGAGATGCAAAGTTACACTAAGGTGTTCCCTCAATTATGCACCGGCACCCGGCATATAAAGCACCCAGATGTTGATTTTTGACAGGTGAGTGTACTAATCACCAAACGGAGGCAGGTGTGTCAACCAGTTTGTGGCGAGGCCAAGGAACTGCACAGGAAGTGAAAAAAAACTTGAAGGGTTATGACAAATTTAATTCAAAGAGACTAATAGTCAGGAGTAGTGCTTAACCAAGGGGTCGGCAACCCAAAATGTAGAAATAGCCATATTGGACCGAAAATACAAAAAAAAAAAAAAATGCACAAAATTCAAAGTGTTATAATAAAGACAACACACGCACATCTTTGTTGACAGAAATGTTGAAATGTAATATTTATTCTTATTTCCTCTACATAGAGTGAGCCAACTCCTGGAAATGACTGCCTTAGAAATGCCAAAGGTATAGATGTGCTTGTCCAAGTTAAAAGGAAACGGCAGGCTGTCTTCTTCTAATGGATTTATTACAATCTTTGCAAGTTGGGTAACATTTGCTGTGGTCTGGAACAACATGGTGCACAAACAACTATCATAAATGCAGCTATTGTTACATATGTATAATGTGTAATGTAATTCTTTATTGTGAAGCTTTAACACAGAGCGGTCAAGCGAACATGTTTCTCTACGTCAACCAGCATATTTTTGGATGGGAAAATTGTGATATTAAGTCGGCTCTTACCGGAGACTTCAGTGGATTATGGGGCCTCCTCCTGCAAGGTCCAAAAGGCAGCTGTGATCTTGGCTTCTTGATTGGCTTCTCTCTGAGACACTGGCGTTCTCTACTAAATCCTTTCAGCAAAAATATGGCAATATCGCGAAATGATCAAGTATGACACATAGAATGGACCTGCTATCCCCGTTTAAATAAGACGATCTCATTTCAGTAGGCCTATAACGTCTACCCAGGACACAATACGGGTATACCGTACAACCCTACTACACACACATGACTCTATGCCAGTGGTTCTTAACCTGGGTTCGATCGAACCCCAGGGGTTCGGTGAGTCGGCCTCAGGGGTTCGGCAGAGGTCAAAACACACCCGACTCATCGTGTAAATAAAAACTTCTCCCTATCGGCGTATTACGGATACGCCAACAGCAGAAGTCACACTGATTTGCAGGTGTGTAATTTGTTGTGAGTTTATGCACTGTGTTGGTTTTGTTCTTTGAACAAGGTGATGTTCATGCACGGTTCATTTTGTGCACCAGTAAAAAAACATGGTGACACTTTAGTATGGGGGACATATTCACCATTAATTAGTTGCTTATTAACATGCAAATTAGTAACATATAGGCTCTTAACTAGTCATTAAATAATTATTAATGCCTTATTCAGCATGGCCTCATTATAACCCTAACCCTCTAACCCTAACCTTAACCAAATAACTCCAAATTAAGTCTTTGTTACTTAGAATCTGTTCCCCTAGTGTCCAAAAACCTCTAAACTAAGTCTTTGTTACTTAGAATATGTTCCCCTAGTGTCCAAAAACCTCTAAATTAAGTCTTTGTTACTTAGAATATGTTCCCCTAGTGTCCAAAAACCACTAAATTAAGTCTTTGTTACTTACAATATGTTCCCCTAGTGTCCAAAAACCTCTAAATTAAGTATTTGTTACTTAGAATATGTTCCCCTAGTGTCCAAAAACCACTAAATTAAGTCTTTGTTACTTACAATATGTTCCCCTAGTGTCCAAAAACCACTAAACTAAGTCTTTGTTACTTAGAATATGTTCCCCTAGTGTCCAAAAACCTCTAAACTAAGTCTTTGTTAATTAGAATATGTTCCCCTAGTGTCCAAACACCTCTAAACTAAGTCTTTGTTAGTTAGAATATGTTCCCATAGTGTCTAAAAACCTCTTAATTAAGGCTTTGTTACTTAGAATATGTTCCCCTAGTGTCCAAAAACCTCTTGATTAAGTCTTTTTTTACTTAGAATATTTTCCCCTAGTGTCCAAAAACCTCTCAACTAAGTCTTTGTTACTTAGTATACGTTCCCCTAGTGTCCAAAAACCCCTAAACTAAGTCTTTGTTACTTAGTATACGTTCCCCTAGTGTCCAAAAACCTCTAAACTAAGTCTTTGTTACTTAGTATACGTTCCCATATTGTCCAAAAACCTCTTAATTAAGTCTTTGTTAATTAGAAAATATGTTCCCCTAGTATCCAAAAACCTCTAAACTAAGTCTTTGTTACTTAGTATACGTTCCCTAGTGTCCAAAAACCTCTAAACTAAGTCTTTGTTACTTAGAATATGTTCCCCTAGTGTCCAAAAACCTCTAAACTAAGTCTTTGTTTATTAGAATATGTTCCCCTAGTGTCCAAAAACCTCTAAACTAAGTCTTTGTTTATTAGAATATGTTCCCCTATTGTCCAAAAACCTCTAAACTAAGTCTTTGTTAGTAAGAATATGTTCCCATAGTGTCTAAAAACCTTTTAATTAAGTCTTTGTTACTTAGAATATGTTCCCCTAGTGTCCAAAAACCTCTAAATAAGTCTTTGTTACTTAGTATACGTTCCCCTAGTGTCCAAAAACCACTAAATTAAGTCTTTGTTACTTACAATATGTTCCCCTAGTGTCCAAAAACCACTAAATTAAGTCTTTGTTACTTACAATATGTTCCCCTAGTGTCCAAAACCACTAAACTAAGTCTTTGTTTATCAGAATATGTTCCCTTAGTGTCCAAAAACCTCTAAACTAAGTCTTTGTTAGTCAGAATATGTTCCCATAGTGTCTAAAAACCTCTTAATTAAGTCTTTGATACTTAGAATATGTTCCCCTAGTGTCCAAAAACCTCTAAATTAAGTCTTTGTTACTTAGAATATGTTCCCCTAGTGTCCAAAAACCTCTTAATTAAGTCTTTGTTGCTTAGAATATGTTCCCCTAGTGTCCAAAAACCTCTTAATTAAGTCTTTGTTACTTAGAATATGTTCCCCTAGTGTCCAAAAACCTCTTAATTAAGTCTTTGTTACTTAGAATATGTTCCCCTAGTGTCCATATACCTCCAAACTAAGTCTTTGTTACTTAGTATACGTTCCCTAGTGTCCAAAAACCTCTTAATTAAGTCTTTGTTACTTAGAATATGTTCCCTTAGTGTCAAAAAACCTCTTAATGAAGTCTTTGTTACTTACAATATGTTCCCCTAGTCTCCAAAAACCACTAAATTAAGTCTTTGTTACTTAGAATATCTTCCCCTAGTGTCCAAAAACCTCTAAACTAAGTCTTTGTTACTTAGAATATGTTCCCCTAGTGTCCAAAAACCACTAAATTAAGTCTTTGTTACTTAGAATATGTTCCCCTAGTGTCCAAAAACCTCTAAACTAAGTCTTTGTTTATTAGAATATGTTCCCCTAGTGTCCAAAAACCTCTTAATTAAGTCTTTGTTACTTAGAATATGTTCCCCTCGTGTCCAAAAACCTCTTAATTAAGTCTTTGTTACTTAGAATATGTTCCCCTCGTGTCCAAAAACCTCTTAATTAAGTCTTTGTTACTTAGAATATGTTCCCCTCGTGTCCAAAAACCTCTAAATTAAGTATTTGTTACTTAGAATATGTTCCCCTAGTGTCCAAAAACCTCTTAATTAAGTCTTTGTTACTTAGAATATGTTCCCCTAGTGTCCAAAAACCTCTTAATTAAGTCTTTGTCACTTAGAATATGTTCCCCTAGTGTCCAAAAACCTCTTAATTAAGTCATTGTTACTTAGAATATGTTCCCCTAGTATCCAAAAACCTCTAAACTAAGTCTTTGTTACTTAGTTTACGTTCCCTAGTGTCCAAAAACCTCTAAACTAAGTCTTTGTAACTTTGAATATGTTCCCCTAGTCTCCAAAAACCACTAAATTAAGTCTTTGTTAATTAGAATATGTTCCCCTAGTGTCCAAAAACCTCCTAATTCAGTCTTTGTTACTTAGAATATGTTCCCCTAGTGTCCAAAAACCTCCAAACTAAGTCTTTGTTACTTAGTATACATTCCCTAGTGTCCAAAAACCTCTAAACTAAGTCTTTGTTACTTGGAATATGTTCCCCTAGTGTCCAAAAACCTCTTAATTAAGTCTTTGTTACTTAGAATATGTTCCCCTAGTGTCCAAAAAACACTAAATTAAGTCTTTGTTACTTAGAATATGTTCCCCTGGTGTCCATATACCTCTAAACTAAGTCTTTGTTACTTAGTATACGTTCCCTAGTGTCCAAAAACCTCTTAATTAAGTCTTTGTTACTTAGAATATGTTCCCCTAGTATCCAAAAACCTCTAAACTAAGTATTTGTTACTTAGTAGTACGTTCCCTAGTGTCCAAAAACCTCTAAACTAAGTCTTTGTTACTTAGAATATGTTCCTCTAGTGTCCAAAAACCTCTAAACTAAGTCTTTGTTACCTAGAATATGTTCCCATAGTGGCTAAAAACCTCTTAATTAAGTCGTTGTTACTTAGAATATGTTCCCCCCTAGTGTCCAAAAACCTCTTAATTAAGTCTTTGTTACTTAGAATATGTTCCCCTAGTGTCCAAAAACCTCTAAATTAAGTCTTTGTTACTTAAAATATGTTCCCCTAGTGTCCAAAAACCTCTAAATTAAGTATTTGGTACTTAGAATATGTTCCCCTAGTGTCCAAAAACCTCTAAATTAAGTCTTTGGTACTTAGAATATGTTCCCCTATTGTCCAAAAACCTCTCAATTAAGTCTTTGCTACTTAGAATATGTTCCCCTAGTGTCCAAAAACCTCTTAATTAAGTCTTTGTTACTTAGAATATGTTCCCCTAGTGTCCAAAAACCACTAAATTAAGTCTTTGTTACTTAGAATATGTTCCCCTACTGTCCAAAAACCTCTTAATTAAGTCTGTGTTACTTAGAATATGTTCCCCTAGTGTCCAAAAACCTCTAAACTAAGTCTTTGTTACTTAGAATATGTTCCCCTAGTGTCCAAAAACCTCTTAATTAAGTCTTTGTTACTTAGAATATGTTCCCCTAGTGTCCAAAAACCACTAAATTAAGTCTTTGTTACTTAGAATATATTCTCCATACTAAAGCGTTACCAAAAACACATAACTTTGTCTTGAATTTGAAAAAAAAACATTTTATTTTTCACTAAGAGGGGTTCGGTGAATGTGCATATGAAACTAACGGGGTTCGGTACCTCCAACAAGGTTAAGAACCATTGATCTAGGCAGAGATTCGAACCCAGATCCTCCTGGCTTTGAGGCTACTCCGCGTTAGTTGAAAGCAAGAACAATGCAGTCACAACATGCGGACACTCCGGAGTAGACTGGGTTGTCCCCGAAACTTATCACACAGTGTTGTTATCTCAAAAACACAAAAAGGTGGACGTGGGTGTGTGTGTGTGACCAGGGATAATCACCACAATAATGGCTTGCATCTGTTAAAGCCAGACTTCTTAAAATGCGCAAAAATGATCCTCTAATGTGAGCAACTGAAGTATGACCTACAAACTTATTGTAGACATTGCAATCCTATATTGGTGTTTGACACATCGCCCATTGGTTGTCATTTTAAAACATCACAAACAAATAATCGGTCCCCTTTTGCACGAGTTCAGTAAAGTTAGGGTCCGTAATTGTTCTTTTAACACTGCAACAGAGAGTTTAGTGTTGTGTTTGATGAGATTAAGGTACGTGCTTTATCACCTCCACCATCTCGTCTGGCTGAGTTGGTGGTTCTGAAAACAAGTATGTCGACGGGAGTTCAAAGTTATGTAGAAAAAAAAAAAAAAGGGGGCATAAACACACGTAGCACAATAGTATGCATAGTGGCGGGCTGACATCGGAGGAATGTTAGGGCACTAATCACTTTGCTCGGCTCCAAACTGCAAAACTCTGACTGTTGGTAAATGTAATGGTTCGTAAACTGTTAGTTTTTCAAGTCTATATGATTCATGCATAAATTAGATGTGACGAGGCTCAATCAAAACTGAGTGAAAAAAAAAAAAAGTTGGGTATTTATCAGCACACTATAATAACACGTTGAACCACCGCTACGTTTTACGAATTTCAATTACGACTTCCCACTATCATGATGATATATTACTAAAAAAAAAAAAAAAAGTCAAAACAAACAAAAAAAAAATCCGCAGCTTGAGCTACATAAATGACATTTGTAAAGTTACAAAGGACTTAAAAGTTAGTATTATTCGCAGATGATAACAACAGCATTTTGTTCAGGAGAGAACAAACAGAAGATAGTACAAATAATAACAGAAAAAAATTAACAATTTAAAAAGATGGTTTGACAAAAACAGACTACCGTATTTCCTTGAATATTTCCTTAATTCATTTAAAAACCTCTTCCCACTCCTGCGCTTACCAAAGGCATTCGGTAAAAGTAAGCATGTGCTAATTATTTTAAAACCTCTTCTCACTCCGGCACTTACCAAAGGCATGCAGTAAAAATGTGAGTGTGATGTAAGGATACCATCAGGAAAAGCACATTTAATAAAAAAAAACGTCATAATGGTCTTACCTTTACTTATAAATGAAATCCATGCCAGCTCCTTCTGATCAAAAGCATCGATAGCTTGTTTGTAGTAGTTTTCCTTTTTTTTCTTCAGTTTTAAAAGTCTCTCTGTCTCGATGGAGATCTTGCTTTATTACCTCCTGCTTCGATTGAAAGTCCAGTTTAGAAAACTGCTATCAGACCGCTGTTATCAGTTAGCTTGGCTACTTAAGTGCGGGGGCGACGACAGAATTATCCTCGGAAAACTCCCCCTCCCGTTCTGCTAAGTGGGTGATCTCTTTATCCCACCGCTGCCACCAGGAAGTGTTATTGTATAAATAATACACTGGGTATTTAGGACTGGAACAGCCCGGTTGTTACATAGCCAGCATATGTGTTACATGTACATCCTAAAATATGGGTGTCAAACTCTGGACCGTGGGCCAAATTTGGCCGGCCATTTAATTCCATTTGGCCCTTGAGGCAATATCAAATTAACATTAGAGCTGGCCCGCCGGTAACACCACATTCACCGCTAATACTCATACTTGCCAACCCTCTCGATTTTCCCAGGAGACTCCCGAAGCTTAGTGCCCTTCCCCCAATATCTCCCTGGGCAACCATTCTCCCGATTTCCACCCGGACAACAATATTGGGAGCGTGCCTTAAAGGCACTGCCTTTAGCGTCCTCTACAACATGTCGTCACATCCTCTTTTCCTCCATATAAACAGCGTGCTGGCCAAGTCACATAATATATGCGGCTTCTACAAACACATACTTGGTCAACAGCCATACAGGTCACACTGAGGGTGGCCGTATAAACAACTTTAACACTATTACAAATATGCGCCACACTGTGAAACCACACCAAACAAGAATGACAAACACATTTCGGGAGAACATCCGCAGTTTAAGAACAACGTTTCTGAAAGTGCAATTGCAAGAAATTTAAGGATTTCAACATCTACAGTCCGTAATATCATCAAAAGGTTCAGAAAATCTGGAGAAATCACTCCACGTAAGCGGCATGGCCGGAAACCAACATTGAATGACCGTGACCTTCGATCCCAAAGACGGCACAGTATCAAAAACAGACATCAATCTCTAAAGGATATCACCACATGGGCTCAGGAACACTTCAGAAAACCATTGTCACTAAATACAGTTTGTCGCTACATCTATAAGTCCAAGTTAAAGCTGTACTATGAAAAGCAAAAGCCATTTATCAACAACATCCAGAAACGCCGCCGTCTTCTCTTGGCCCGAGATCATCTAAGATGGACTGATGCTAAGTGGAAAAGCGTTCTGTGGTCTGACGAGTCCACATTTCAAATTTTTGGGGGGAAATATTCGACATTCTGCCATCCAAAAGCCATCAAACCAAACCAGCAAACCTTCTACCGCTCATCAGTGATAACCTGCTGACATACTGCATCACAGCATGATACGGCAGCTGCACCCTTGCAGACAGGGAGAGGCTCCAGAGAGTGGTAAAGGAAGCACAGCTTATCATCAGCGGCCCTCTCCCCTCCCTGACAGACATTTACACCTCCCGCCCCCACCCTGGCTTTGACCTGTTTGACCTCCTGCCCTCCGGAAGGCGCTACTGGGTCATCGGGTCTAAGACAAACAGATTCAGGAACAGTTTTTCCCAAAAGCCATAACCACTGTCAACTCTCATAGGCACTGATTTTATAGTTTAGCACCTCTCCGTGCAATTTTGACTATCCACCCACAGTCTGGATCTTCTGCATATATGTATGTAGTATAATATTTAATATTTAGACAACACATTCTGTGCACCTTACCTCCTTTTGCACTATTTTTATTTTCTTTCCTTCCTATATTTTACATATTTATAGACTGTCGCACTGATACTGGAGTTGCTTTTAATCTCATTGTACCTGTGTATAGTGACAATAAAAGGCATTCTATTCTATTATATTCTAAATTGGCAAATGTTAAAGGTCTACTGAAATTAGATTGTCTTGTTTAAACGGGGATAGCAGGTCCATTCTGTGTGTCATACTTGATAATTTCACGATATTGCCATATTTTTGCTGTAAGGATTTAGTAGAGAACATCGACGATAAAGTTCGCAACTCTTGGTGCTGATAAAAAAGCCTCGCCTGTACCGGAAGTAGCAGACTATGACGTCACAAAGGTGAGGGCTCCTCTCGTCCTCACATTGTTTAAAACGGGAGCCTCCAGCGGCAAGAGCTATTCGGACCGAGAAAACGACAATTCCCCCATTAATCTGATCGAGGATGAAGGATTTGTGGATGATGATGATATTGGTAGCGAAGGACTAGAAAAAAAATTAAAAATTAAATTTTAAAAAAAGCGACGGCTCCGGGCGGCGGCAGTGTGAGCCTTTCAGATGTAATTAGACACATTAATTAGGATAATTCTGGCAGATCCCTTATTTGCTTATTGTTTTAATAGTGTTTTAGTAAGATTGTAAAGACATACCTCGAGGTCGGATGGCTGCAGTGAACACCTAGTGCACCCCTGGCCAAACTATGAAAAAAAAAACTGCGACTTATACTCCGAAAAATACAGTACGTCATGCCTGTGTACAATATCTCAAAAATGTCCCATCACATTTTTATTCTTAGAACTATCAGAAAACAGACTAAAATAAACTACAACCAACGCTAGCGACGGTTATACTAGTGAGAATAAGTAGAGCATGTTGAGCAGCCTGGACCTAGTGTCTCAGAGAGAAGCCGAGGAGCCAAGCTCACAGCTGCCTTTTGAACAGCTACTGCAGGAGGACAAATAATCCAATGATGTCTCCGGTAAAATATATATATCACAATTTTCCCATCCAAAAACATACCGGTTGACGTAGAGAAACATGTTCGCTTGACCGCTCTGTGTTAAAAAAAAAAAAAAAAGAAACACTGGCTGTATTTATATGTCAATACATACCATCATAAGATAAGTTAGGTCTTTGTGATCCCGGCTCCACTAAAATAGTTTGTCAGGGTAAGTGATTACAATAACTGTATTGTCCATTGTCCATGGTTCTCGCCCGGAAAAGGATGGAGTGCCATCTCCGGGTTGGGGAGGAGACCCTGCCCCAAGTGGAGGAGTTCAAGTACCTAGGAGTCTTGTTCACGAGTGGGGGAAGAGTGGATCGTGAGATTGACAGGCGGATCGGTGCGGCGTCTTCAGTAATGCGGACGTTGTATCGATCCGTTGTGGTGAAGAAGGTGCTGAGCCGGAAGGCAAAGCTCTCAATTTACCGGTCGATCTACGTTCCCATCCTCACCTATGGTCATGAGCTTTGGGTCATGACCGAAAGGATAAGATCACGGGTACCATCCATCCATCCATCCATCATCTTCCGCTTATCCGAGGTCGGGTCGCGGGGGCAGCAGCCTAAGCAGGGAAGCCCAGACTTCCCTCTCTCCAGCCACTTCGTCTAGCTCTTCCCGGGGGATCCCGAGGCGTTCCCAGGCCAGCCGGGAGACATAGTCTTCCCAACGTGTCCTGGGTCTTCCCCGTGGCCTCCTACCAGCTGGACGTGCCCTAAACACCTCCCTAGGGAGGCGTTCGGGTGGCATCCTGACCAGATGCCCGAACCACCTCATCTGGCTCCTCTCGATGTGGAGGAGCAGCGGCTTTACGTTGAGCTCCCCCCGGATGGCAGAGCTTCTCAACCTATCTCTAAGGGAGAGCCCCGCCACCCGGCGGAGGAAACTCATTTCGGCCGCTTGTACCCGTGATCTTATCCTTTCGGTCATGACCCAGAGCTCATGACCATGGGTGAGGATGGGAACGTAGATCGACCGGTAAATTGAGAGCTTTGCCTTCTGGCTCAGCTCCTTCTTCACCACAACGGATCGATACAACGTCCGCATTACTGTAGACGCCGCACCGATCCGCCTGTCAATCTCACGATCCACTCTTCCCCCACTCGTGAACAAGACTCCTAGGTACTTGAACTCCTCCACTTGGGGCAGGGTCTCCTCCCCAACACGGAGATGGCACTCCACCCTTTTCCGGGCGAGAACCATGGACTCGGACTTGGAGGTGCTGATTCTCATTCCGGGTACAAGCGGCCGAAATGAGTTTCCTCCGCCGGGTGGCGGGGCTCTCCCTTAGAGATAGGGTGAGAAGCTCTGCCATCCGGGAGGAGCTCAACGTAAAGCCGCTGCTCCTCCACATCGAGAGGAGCCAGATGAGGTGGTTCGGGCATCTGGTCAGGATGCCACCCGAACGCCTCCCTAGGGAGGTGTTTAGGGCACGTCCAGCTGGTAGGAGGCCACGGGGAAGACCCAGGACACGTTGGGAAGACTATGTCTCCCGGCTGGCCTGGGAACGCCTCGGGATCCCCCGGGAAGAGCTAGACGAAGTGGCTGGAGAGAGGGAAGTCTGGGCTTCCCTGCTTAGGCTGCTGCCCCCGCGACCCGACCTCGGATAAGCGGAAGATGATGGATGGATGGATGGATGTATTGTTAATGCTTGGTTAATATTCAGTTCACAAAATATAAATGTATTATTGGTGGACGGCGTGGCGCAGTGGAAAAGTGGCCGAGCGCAACCCGAGGGTCCCTGGTTCAATCCTCACCTAGTACCAACCTTGTCACGTCCGTTGTGTCCTTGAGCAAGACACTTCACCCTTGCTCCTGATGGGTGCTGGTTAGCGCCTTGCATGGCAACTCCCTCCATCAGTGTGTGTGTGAATGGGTGAATGTGGAAGTAGTGTCAAAGTGCTTTGAGTACTTTGAAGGTAGAAAAGCGCTATACAAGTACAACACATTTATTGTTATTTATTTATTGCAGCTAAAGACAGCTGCAATCAGGGGCGGTTCTAGGCATGCTTATATGAGGGGCCAGTCAGAAATGTGAAGGGGGCATCATGTGTACACATCATGCGCCAGCACTTTTTTTTCTGTGCTTATAGTAACGATGCTTTCTTCATTGAAATGGGTCTTTAGCTATGTGTCCAACCCCAACCTGGAGTAGTGGATTGCACTTTGTCAGGCCTCTACCTTCAGACCTGTCCAACTTGGGTGTCCCACCTGAAGACTAAGCTCCTGCTGGTATAGTTCTTACAGTCACTGAGGCACGCAAACCCCCTGACCACAGTAAGGTGGCAATCCCTCAGGGGGGGAATCATTAACAGCGCTGCCATATTTCTGAGAGGGGAAACAGAAGCAGGCGTCTCGCACCACAGAATACTCTAGCCATGGTCGTGTGCGGTACCAGGCAGGATTGAATGATCTTAATGTTGTACCAAATGCACGCTTTGGGTAGCCACCCAGTATTGGCTGAGATGGTGCATTGCCATTTAAGTCATTGGGTAGCTGAGCAGGCTGCTTTGGGGAAGCGCTTGTTGGGGGGACGGAGGGAGCTGGTGCAGGAGAAACAGTGCTTGCTGGTGCTAAAGGTGCAGTATTGCTAGCTGCTGTCCCTGATGTACTAGCAGTAGCATCATTGCTACTACTACATGCAGGAGCAGGACTAGACTTTTGAAATGCTCTGAAAAATGGATGCATTACAGAGCATTAACTGTTTCTTTGTGAGCTGCTGGAAGCTGGAGCAGAAAATAAGTAAGCTTGAACAACAACAGAAAAAACCCGCTGTAATTACATGAAGAAAAACAACAACAGTACAGGACTACAGCCTGAGGCGGGGCTTTACGTAGGGGTCTGTCAGACACAGGTCACTCGTCTTCAGTTTGTCACATGCAGTGGATGTGGACACTCATCTGGGCACAAAACTCATTCACTCCAATGTATGTGTGTTGCCCACTTGCTTGTAAATTGATGAAAACGGCAGTGTTTTTGTTTTTAGGTGTGTTGGTCGTATCAAATGAAACTTATAATTTGTTTATTACAAAATGTAGATTGAAACATTAAAGGTTAACTATGTAGAATTACAAGAAAAACAACAGAAAAATTATTCCAACAGTCGATTGCCAGACCGTTGCTAAGTAAAACGGGCCGTTGCTAGGGACTCCGCTCTGAACAGAGGACGGCAGAGGAGGACTGCTGAGCAGGATATATACCTTATGTTTAATTGTTACCGTCATTAACAGCATCATAAATGACTTGTAGCTTGTTACAGGGACAGTGGAGGCTCTCTGCCTTCCAAACCACTGCTGCTCAGAGCCTCCGCTGTCACTGCTCTCGTCAAGTTGTTAAAAAAAAAAAAAAAGGAACTCCGTAGCACCGAAAGTCCGCGATGATGAACGTGTTTATGACAGATAAACCACACAAGTACACCCATCCTAACAAGTATATGATAAATGTAGACAACTTTTCCTTTTCTTTTACTTTCATACTGCAACAGTGATTGGATGTTTACTGAGGGCTGAGGGGTGTGTGCGCCTGTGCGTGTGTGTGTGTGTGCTGCGCAGCCTGTGGAATGTGGAATGTGGAATACACGCACAGCGGAGGGAGGGATGAGAGGGAAGCAGACACTACTATATCGTGTGTGTCCCTTTTTCGGCGGATTTTTCCGCTAGTGCAGATAATTTTGTCAACTTGTAATGTAGTAATTTTGTGAGTTTTTTAAAATTTGCTTTCTCAAATTTTGATTTGAGGGGGCAAGACATTTATTTAAGCTCTTGCCCCTGCATAGAGCCGGCCATGGCTGCAATACACAGCTTTGCACCAACAGCATTGTTCTTTATAGTCTCCATTAGTAATTTAACAAATTGCAAAATATTCAGCAACACAGATGTCTAAAATACTGTGTAATTATGCGATTAAAGCAGAGGACTTTTAGCCGTGAGTGGTGCTTCGCTAATGTTTCCTGAGTCCGTGACATCACGCGCACGCATCATCATTCCGCGACGTTTTCAACAGGATACCTCTCGGGAAATTTAAAATTGCAATTTAGTAAACTAAACCGGCAGTATCGGCATGTGTTGCAATGTTAATATTTCATCATTGGTTTATAAACTATCAGACTGCGTGGTCGGTAGTAGTGGGTTTCAGTAGGCCTTTAAACTCTCGCATGAGCGGGAGAGTTCATGCAAGTCCGGCATGACATCGGGGGACAAGGTCCAGGTGACACGTCATAAAATTTTGTGTGGATGCACGCGTGTGTCAAGGTGTGCGGAAAAGTCACCGTCAAAACCGAGGCTCATTTATATTTTGTCATGGTTAAAAATAGACAGCTGGATGTCCTGGCTGCGCCTTATGATCTACTATTGGATGATGTATTCCAACTGAATGCGTGTTTTCGCAGGGGAAAAAAACAATTTGCAAAGATAATTGCTGTTCGTTTCTCATTAGTGTTGACCGAGTTGCAGCAGTCACGGTTTTAACATGCATGCCGCACATACTGTATATTTAGTGCTGCCTTTGTATGTGACGAAATTGTGCATTTAGAATTTCTGTCTCTTAGTTATTTATAATCATGTTCCTTTTGCAACACCAAATTCCCTTCTATTCACTGTAACATGTGGGTCAGATGCATTCCCAAAAAAAATACCCCCATTGTCTCTCATTTAAATGTTTCTATTCTTTGTCCTTGGAAATGAAGCAGGTGGGTGGTGGGAGATGATTGTGGGAGCGAGGTGAATGCCCGGGCAACAATGACCCCGAATGCACACTGACCCTTATCGCACAAAAACACACGAGCGCCACTCTCACAGCAGCGAGCGTCTTCCGACGTCACTGTGACGGCATCCCACTGTCCCGTGTGTCAGCGAAGGGCATTGTGGGAGTGATGTATGATCTTTGAGGGCAACACCTTGTCTAAATCTTCCTTCGGGTCGTTACTAAGTGTGCGAAGCGTGGGAGGTTCCTCGCACATCTGCGACGGGAAGTTGAAATTCAAAAGGAAACGCAGGTCTAATAATATTGTTGTATATATGATGGTCGAGCGATGGGTGATGAGCCAAGAAGACGCCAATGAGGAATCGTCGAACAAAAAGCTTTATTTGTTTCAGCGAGCCTCAAACTGGAACTGCAGTTTCCAGGAGTAAGAGTTTGGGGCTGATTATTCCTCTCCTGTCTTCTTGGACAACTGTCCTTAAATACCTTGTACACATAGACATTTAACAGCCGTGGGGCCGGCCAGTTTGGACAATCAATCAATCAATCAATCAATCAATCAATGTTCATTTATAGAGCCCTAAATCACCAGTGTCTCAAAGGGCTGCACAAACCACAACACCACCCACTACGACATCCTCGGTAGGCCCACATAAGGGACGTCGGTGACAATGACGACTATGAGAACCTTGGAGAAGACCATATATGTGGGCAACCCCCCCACCCCCACACACACACACACACACTCTAGCGGACCGAAAGATGTCGAGCGTGTCTAACATGATACTGTGAAAAGTTCAGTCCATAGTGGATCCAACACAGCCGCGAGAGTCCAGTCCAAAGCGGATCCAACACAGCAGCGAGAGTCCCGTTCACAGCAGAGCCAGCATGAAACCATCCCAAGCGGAGGCGGATCAGCAGCGCAGAGATGTCCCCAGCCGATACACAGGCGAGCGGTCCATCCTGGGTCCCGACTCCAGACGAGTGGTCCATCCTGGGTGCCGACTCTGGACAGCCAGAACTTCATCCATGGACATCGGACCGGACCCCCTCCACAAGGGACAGTGGGACATCGGAGAAAAAGAAAAGAAACGGCAGATCAACTGGTCCAAAAAGGGAGTCTATTTGAAGGCTAGAGTATACAAATGAGTTTTAAGGTGAGACTTAAATGTTTCTACTGAGGTGGCATCTCGAACTGTTACCGGGAGGGCATTCCAGAGTACTGGAGCCCGAACGGAAAACGCTCTATAGCCCGCAGACTTTTTTGGGCTCTGGGAATCACAAATAAGCCGGAGTCCTTTGAACGCAGATTTCTTGCCGGGACATATGGTACAATACAATCGGCAAGATAGGCTGGAACTAGACCGTGTAGTATTTTATACGTAAGTAGTAAAACCTTAAAGTCACATCTTAAGTGCACAGGAAGCCAGTGCAGGTGAGCCAGTACAGGCGTAATATGATCAAACTTTCTTGTTCTTGTCAAAAGTCTAGCAGCCGCATTTTGTACCAACTGTAATCTTTTAATGCTAGACATGGGGAGACCCGAAAATAATACGTTACAGTAATCGAGACGAGACGTAACAAACGCATGGATAATGATCTCGCCGTCTTTAGTGGACAAAATGGAGCGAATTTTTGTGATATTACGGAGATGAAAGAAGGCCGTTTTAGTAAAGCTTTTAATGTGTGACTCAAAGGAGAGAGTTGGGTCGAAGATAATACCCAGATTTTTTTACCTTGTTTTATTATTTGGTTGTCAAATGTTAAAGTTGTGTTATTAAAACCACAACAAAAACAAAACCGGACTTGGTGGGACGGATCTTGACACCAGTAAGGTAAAGAACCATATTTAGGAGAGTGATCCCATCCAAATTGCGCTTTATATATTCGTCCAACTCTATACATTGATTTATAATTGTCAAGAATTAATTTAAAAAAAATATATATATATATATACATATATATATTTATTACAGTTTTAAGACTACATTTTTGGATAAAAACATTAAACTCCTAATATTTTTTTATATTATTGATATTGTTAATTTTGTTGATTTTTGGTATTCCTTTTCCATATTGTATGTGTATGTCTTCTCAATTATTTTGCAAATGTATAGTAAATATTGCAAAGTTGGGATTGAGTTATAGAGTCGAGCTGGCTATCTGTTTTATTAGATTGATTAACATTCTGTGATTTAGTATATAAATGTAAACAAATAAAAGAAAATTGAACCAAACACTGCGCATATAAGTCGTATATCAGCAGCCAAGAGGAGCTTTTGTAACCCACGACCTGTTTTGAAAAGGTTTTGTCATAATTTATACCCCAAATATATTACAAGAATCATGTTCAATCCAGAATTGATTCTGAATTAAATCGTCACCCCAAGAATTTGAATCAATTTGGATTGTGAGATGCCCGAAAATTCCCACCTCAGGTCATAAAAAGCCAAAATGGAGGCCATATGTCTCACTATGACACAGTAGAACTGTATGACTTCTCTCAGCAAATAAGTAGGACAATATGGCGATAAAAATAATATAATAAACAATTATATATTGAATAATGGTCAAGGTTGTGAGTTGTTTGAGACATGTTCAACAAGTTACATTAAGGCAGTGTTTCTCAACCATTGTTGGGTTTGTTACGCAGCTCTGGTCCATATGGACTCAGTTGTAATACACTTTTCCACCACTAAGAGCAGTAATAACAATATCAAACAAACAGAAGAAGTCAGGAGCTCAAGTCATAGAAACGGTTCTTCAGCGCAAAAATTATGACTAATATGACTTTATTTTTACTGACTGATTATTGACGAAAAATATATATTATCATTATATATTGTTAATTTAGTTAGAATTAATTAATTTTAGCATTGTCCATGTATTTCCTATCAGTTTTTTGAGTCCCTTTTTCAGTATATTTGGTTAATATTCATTTATGTAATCAGCCTGACCTAAGCGTTGATAGTAATCTTTCCGATTAAGACATGCTTTCATATAAATTTGATAAGGTTTATCCTGTTAAACTGTAAGTAGGTTAGATACGATCATTGAATTCTATTAAAATGAAGGGTAAGATTGCTAAATTTGTGTTTGTGTTTCAATTTACCCTGGGCCCCTCTGTAGTAGACAAGTTGGGCCCTGACATCAAAAAGGTTAAGAACCCCTGCATTACGAAAAATCACATGGTTCCATTTGCACGATTCAACATTTCTGAAAAGGAGTAGGCGGAAGCAACACTTACATTTAATTCTACCCTGTTCTCCATGTCATTTACTGATCATTCATTCACACCATATTGTTTGCATGTGTAAGTTAAGTTAGCTTTCTGTGTGAAAGAATGGAATCAATCAGTAGTAATGGTCTAAAAATGTTCCCTAAAATGGTCCCTATTTATACATTAAGTAATAGTTTATTGTTTATTGAATAATTCTGTAGAATCTGTCATAACCTATGTTTCTAGTGTAAGGATATTATTGTTGACTTCGGCTATGTCAAGTCTTTGTGAGTTGAGGTTTAATAGACAAGATGATGTCATCTCCAGTATTTGTCCAGTTTCTTGATGTCTTTGGCTTCTTCTGGTTATCCCTTCATCTTAGTTTGCAACAATCAGTGCTCCAAGAGGCTTTAATTTCCCTTCGTTCCCTCAACATGCATGCTCATAAACAGTCAATGTAGACGTTTGTTCCTTTCAGTTTGACTCTCTGCTTCAGCAAAGCCACTTTGGATATTTAAATGTGTAGTACATATTTTTTTTATTTTATTATTTATTTTAAAGACATTTCATATTAAATTATTGTTTTATTTTTGTTAATGTGAGTGTCGGGAACCCGCATGCTGCGGCGGTTGTGACCCCAAGTTGCAGGAAACAGGAGAGTGACAAGCAGGTAAGAGTCTTTTAATACTCTCACAGAGAAGAAGCAGTCATGCATACAACAGTTTTTAAACAAAATCAATCATCCAGCACTGAGATTCAGGCGAGGCAGGCATAAATAGCAGCCTGATTGGCAACTGCAACCAGGTGTGCCGGGCTGCCAATCAGGGACAGGTGAGGGAAACAAACGCTCAGGGAGACATGCAGGAAATGCAACCAAAGTTAGCGCATTGACAGGAAATAATGATCAAACAAAGAAAACAACCAGAAATGAAGGGACGGATCTTCATAGTGAGTCTGTTCTGCAAAAAGGTTCTGTATGTGTTTACTTCCAGCGCCTTCACCCCTACTTCAAAGCGTCATCGCTAATCACCTGCATGCAATGAGAATCATGCTTGGAAGCAGAGGTGAAGGCACTGCAAGCCAACACATACAGAACAGGAAGTGGGAACAAAGTAAGAGCGCAAAACAGGAAGTAAACCCAAAACACAGGTAATTGGTGTTTTGGGTTTAGGGTGGAGAGACATTTTAATATGTGTGTGCCCTGCTTGAAAGAGCTCCTGTATGCCGCTTAATGCAGGGATTTTTAACCTATTTCGAGCCAAGGCACATTTTTTGTATTGAAAAAATCCGGAAGCACACCACCAGCAGAAATAATTTAAAAAACGAAACTCAGTTGACAGTAAAAAGTTGTTGGATATGACTTTAAAGCATAACCAACCATGTATCAATGTAGTTCTTGTCTCAAAGTAGGTGTAATGTCACCACCTGCCACATCACGCCGTGACTTATTTTGAGTTTTTTTTCTGCCCATGCGTAGTGTTTTAGTTCTTGTCTTGCGCTCCTATTTTTGGTGGATTTTTCTCTCTTTTTTTGGTATTTTCCTTTTGCAGTTTCATCAGAATCAGAATCAGACATACTTTATTAATCCCCGAGAGGAAATTAAAATTTTCAGCACAATCCCATTCAAGATCAGACAAACATTACAGCGAGACAGAACAGGATCGCTGACGGGTCTGCCAACTTCCGGCGCCCCTTACAAAAAAGGTGAGATACAGGGAAACAAGTGGGGGGAATGGGAGAAAAAAAATAAAAGATTAAAATAAAATAAAATAAAATAATCGGTATAAGCCTGGGCCCCTGGAGAGGGGGTCCAGACTGAGCCAAGAGAAAAAAAACAACTCATAGCCATAGCACACATCCCTCTTACATGTGTGTAAGAGGAAAACATCAAACAACACAAAGGACATGAAAGACATTAAAGTTGCGGAGCTGATGCAACCAGCCACTACTACATACAGCTATGAATAAAAAGTAAAGGTCTCTGTGGTGTTCCACGCCATTGTTTGCTGGGATGGAGGGAGCATGGCCAGAGACAGGAGCGGACCCAACAAAGCAACCAAGAGAGCCGACTCCACTCTCGGCCAGTGTCCAGTCCGCATGGATGAGCGAGGATACGTCCAAGGAGACTGAGGTGTCCGATACCTGTTCATTCAGCCAAGACACCTTGAAGCCTGTCCGTCCCGGCGCTCAGTGCCAGCTCCGCAGCCCCGTTTCTTCATCCGCATCTCCTCCAGTCTCTCCAAACGAACTCTGGTGTATTCATGTCTTCCTTTGAGCGATATTTCCCGCATCGACTTAGTTTTAGCATCCATCCATCCATTTTCTACCGCTTATTCCCTTTCGGGGTCGCAGGGGGCGCTGGCGCCTTTCTCAGCTACAATCGGGCGGAAGGCGGGGTACACCCTGGACAAGACGCCACCTCATCGCAGGGCCAACACAGATAGACAGACACCATTCACACTCACATTCACACACTAGGGCCAATTTAGTGTTGCCAATCAACCTATCCCCAGGTGCATGTTTTTGGAAGTGGGAGGAAGCCGGAGTACCCGGAGGGAACCCACACATTCACAGGGAGAACATGCAAACTCAACACAGAAAGATCCCGAGCCTGGATTTGAACCAAGGACTGCAGGACCTTCGTATTGTGAGGCAGACGCACTAACCCCTCTGCCACCGTGAAGCCCTTAGTTTTAGCAATCAAGAATATTTCCATTGTTTTAATGCTTCTTAGTGTGGACATTGTTGATTGTCATGTCATGTTCAGATGTACATTGTGGATGCCGTCTTTGTTCCACAGTAAGTCTTTGCTGTCGTCCAGCATTCTGTGTTTGTTTACTTTGTAGTCGGTTCAGTTTTAGTTTCATTCTGCATAGCCTTCCCTAAGCTTCAAAGCCTTTTCTTAAGGGCACTCACCTTTTGATTATTTTTGGTTTAACTAATAGACACCTTTTTACCTGCATGCTGCCTCCCGCTGTTTCCAACATCTACAAAGCAAATAGCTACCTGCTGCCACCTACTGATATGGAAAAGTATGCCGAGCTCGAGACAGCACCGACACTCAACAACAACACATCATTTGAAGACTATAATTACCGGTTTGCAAAAACTATTTTTAACCCAAATAGGTGAAATAAGATAACCTCTCATGGCACACTAGTGTGCGGTGGAACAGTGGTTGAAAAACACTGGCTTAAAGGGGAACATTATCACCAAACCTATGCAAGCGTCAATATATACCTTGATGTTGCAGGAAAAAGATCATGTATTTTTTTTAACAGATTTCCGAACTCTAAATGGGTGAATTTTGGCAAAATAAACGCCTTTCTGTTTATCGGTCTTTTAGCAATGACGTCAGAACGTGACGTCACCGAGGTAACACACCCGCCATATTCATTTTCACATTACAAACAACGGGTCTCAGCTCTGTTATTTTCCGTTTTTTCAACTATTTTTTGGAACCTTGGAGACATCATGCATCGTCGCTGTGTTGTCGGAGCGTGTAACAACACTAACAGGGAGGGATTCAAGTTGCACCACTGGCAAGAAATCTGCTGTCAGACCCCCATTGAATGTACCAGAGTGTCTTCACATTTGACCGGCGATGCTAAGACAGACATGGCACAGAGATGTATGGATAACCTGCAGATGCATTTGCAACGATTAAGTCAACGAAATCACAAAGGTGAATTTTGTTGATGTTGTTGACCTTTGTGCTAATCAGACATACTTGGTCGCAGCATGACTGCCAGCTAATCGATGCTAACATGCTACGCTAATCGATGCTAACATGCTATTTACGCTAGCTGTATGTACATTTGATACTAGATACCCACATTTAATGCGAAACGAACACTTACCAATCGACGGATTTAAGTTGCTCCAGTGTCACAAGATGCGAAAGTCCTGATCGTTTGGTCCGCACATTTTACCGGCGATGCTAATAAGGCAGCCATGCTATGGGCCACTTCATTAGGTACACCCACACTATGGCCGAATAGCGTCAATAGCTATTCACTCAATAGCTTCAGTTTCTTCTTTAATTTCGTTTTCGCTATCTGCCTCCATACTCCGACCATCTGTTCAAATACATGCGTAATCTGTTGAATCGCTTAAGCCGCTGAAATCAGAGTCTGAATCCGAGCTAATGTCGCTATATCTTGCTGTGGTAACCGCCATGTTGTTTGTATTGGCAGCCCTGTATGACGTCACAGGGAAATGGATAGTGGTTTCGAAGATAGCGAAAATAAGGCACTTTAAAGCTTTATTTAGGGATATTCCGTAAGCGGTAAAATTTTGAAAAAAAATTCAAAAAATACAACAAGCCGCTAGGAACTGATTTTTATTGTTTTTAACCCTTTTTAAATTGTGATAATGTTCCCCTTTAATGTATGAACCTTCGCGGATCCTTCAACGTCCCGGACAATCTCTTGATGACCTCTGGGCTGGTGCATGCAAACAGAAGTACCAACAGAAAGACCTAAAAGCAGGTGAAACATGATCTACTTTGCATTGATATAAATAAAGAAACCTCTTCTTCGATGTTATTATATCTCCGACTCCAAATTGTTAGGCCAAATTTTTGTCCCAGGCCACCGCCAGTGCCAAAGTGTGTGTTAGCAATCCCTCGTATTCCTGACTCACCACACTCCCCACCGCTGCCCTTGCAGCCATTTACCTCAGCAGTCTCTGGGGAGGATCTCCGGATGGCAAGGCCTTGGATTTATACGGGAGAGCTTGGCTATCATTCATCCGAGCTCATTCCAGATCGGCAGCCTCTTAAAAGGTTAATTGTGCCGGCTAATTGCTCTCCCTCCCTTTTGCTAATGAGGATGCCCTCCTTGATGAATACCGACGACGGCTTCTCACTCCGGAAGGGCACCGCAATGTCTACGTCTGCTTCACTGTGGAGAAGAAACGGTACTGGGAATAAAAAAAAAGGGTGTAAATCATAAACATGTCTTCTTACTACAAGTTTTATGTTGTGCACTTGAAATAATGACACAGTTACAAATAAATGTGATTGAAATATAAACACACTAGTCTGTCATGCACTTGTATTTTATCATTTTCTTTTTCCTTTGAATATTTGAAGATTAATACCTAAAACAACAAAAACATGGCGTCCAGAATAAGGCTGAAAACTGTATCACAGGGGTAGGGAACCTATGGCTCTAGAGCCAGATGTGGCTCCTTTGATGACTGCATCTGGCTCTCAGATAAATCTTAGCTGACATTGCTTAACACGATAAGTAATTATTAATTCTGCTGGTAATCACAGTGTTAAAAATAATGTTCAAATTATAAAACATTCTCATGCATTTTAATCCAACCATCCGTTTTCTATCGCACCTGTCCAAGATGTCGCTTTAATGGTAAGAAGTATTATATTTATTATTGGTTAACTTTAGAATAACAATGTTATTAAAAAGAATAAGAAACTTATTATACTCTAAAAATGTTGGTCTTACTTGAAAATGCACACATTTAGTTGTATTCAGTGTTGAACATTTTTAGAAAGTTTTGCCTTTCATGGCTCTCTCAGCCAAAAAGGTTCCCGACCCCTGCTGTCTCACAATATAATTAATATTATATCGGTCGATTTTTTTTACATATTTTTATGACCTGTCAAAACTAAGGACTACGAGAAAAATATATTAAATGTAAACATTTTTATATTAAAGCCATTGCCACATTTTGTACTTTTTGATCCACGGGAAATTATTTGTTTGTAAATCTTTTTCAGGTCAGATTAGCTTCCTAGCATTGCCTCCATTAGAGCACTTTTGTTGTATTTTGCATATTGTATTCTTAGCACCTTTTTTCCCTCCGCGGCCGGAGCGTTTTGAGTTATTGATATTTTTTTTTGTTTAGAGTTCATGTTGGTTCTGTTTTTGAGAGCCTGTTTTGTTTCTCCTGATTTGGACCCCTTCCCTTGTCCGAATAAATATCTGTTTCCGAAATCCTGCATCTGTGTCCAGAGTGCTATTCGGGTCATGACAGAAACTTTATTTGATTATAATTTTCAAAACATTGACTATGGTGTGGTTTGTTTTTCCAGAATGCAAAGGAACTGGACTGGTCGTGGCATGAATGTAAAGACATATTTAATCTTTTACTATGAAAAAGTGCAAATAAAAGGTGCGCACAAGGCGGAGAACAAACTTGGTTAGGAAAACAAAAACTAGCACAAAGGCAGAACTATGGGCAAAGAAACGAAAGACACTAACTCTGGCATTAATAAACAAAAACTTACTTTTGGTGATGGGAGGAGGGCAGCATGAACTATGAACATCAAACAGGTCTGAAACAAAGTGTAGAGTACAGAGTACAATGACGCCAGACCGACTGCCTGGCAACTACAAGCTTAAATAATAGTGACATGATTACTAACTGGTGCGTGAGTCCAATCAAATCAGATGTTTGAGTCCAAGTGAATCAGGTGCTTGAGTCCAAATGAATCAGCTGAACTAATTGGTCGTCATGGTGACAAAACAAACAAGAGCGCACAAAGAGTCCAAAAACCAAAATGAACATAACTAAACAAAACGGGACCACAGATCATGACAATAATACCCTTAGCTGTCAAGGCAGAAAGGAAGAGAAATGTCAACACAACCATGGAAAAGACTCAATGTAGACAAAATTCTAAAATCGTACTAAAGACTTAACAACAATATTTTCAAATTACAGTGCCCAAATTAGGAATACACAAGAAATGCTTTGTAAAAGTCGACAAAACAGTGCATAAAGAGAAAATGTTGTCACGGTTTGGTTGCGGCTTACTGCGCGCTTTGTTCTCCCGGGATACGAAACGGACAACTCCGGACAAAAGCGTGAAGGTAGGGATTTGATTTATTCTTCATAAATCATCCACACTACCAAAATACAGGCAAAACAACCAAAAAGGCAAGCGTGCCCAACACACCAGAAGCTAAGACATAGCACGGGCTAGGAGACAAGCAAAACTTAGCACTGGAATCATGAACTAACAATCTTAAGTGACGGTAGCGGGAAGCAAACAAAGAAGCCAGGACGAGTGATCAGCAAAGGTAGGCTTAAATAGTGTTTCTTGATTACAAACAGGTGAGTGTCCTGAACAACAGAGGCAGGCGAAAATCATAAGTAACCATGATGACTAAACTCAGGAGGTCCACAAACAGGAACTAAAAGGAGTCCAAAACAAACAGAAAAGACTAAACATGATCCGGACCACGGATCATGACAAATGTAAACCTAGAAAAACCTGAGAAGTATTTTCTGCAGGTTTAATGTTGGCTGTGAACAAGGGAGATGCTGCGAGTGCCTTGGTCTTAGTTCCTTGGTCCCTAACTTCCGGTTTCTTCAGATATATCAGATGTTTTATCTAACGCATTTTTTTATTGATATCGATTACATATCTATCGCGACATACTGTATATCAATATTATTTTCTCACCCCGCCCTAGCCCAGATGACCGAAATGTTACTAACAAGTTCTGTTTATGTATTGTTTGCTTCTGAAAATTAATCTGTCAGTCCAAACTATCAATTATTCTTTGAGTAATCGGTAGTTAACTAACTGGACTTGGAACGCCCCTCGATATGTTGCCTCTTCTTAATATGTTTTCCTCTCTAGAACTGAAGCCTGCAAACACAGTGTGGATGAATGTTTGTTTTCATCACTTCATTGCTTGTTTTTTGTCCACCTGGTCCATGATTACTTAAAAACTGATATTCAATAGTGACAATCCAAAATGGAGACGGTGATTCTCCAGACTTTCCTGCTCTTCCATCTCCTATTTCATAGTCCCTTTAATCTGTGTTTCCTCATGCTCGTTCAGCATTTCCTCAAGCATCTTGAAAAAAACATCAGTAGAAGAGGATGCAAAACACGATACAAGTGTCTTTTTTCAAAAATTTCAAGCGCCTGGTTTACTCTTCTTTTTATGCGTTTTCGCAGATTGTGACTCAGTCTTTCTCCCCTCCATTTTTTTGAGCATGACTGCGCCCCCGTTTAAACGAGTACTCGGTAGTCTTTTATGACGGCTATAAAGACCAAGGAATACTGATGAGCATCACGTTTGCACTTCAGTGATGTCATTGAGTTCATTAGTCAGCAGTAGAGCTTGAACACTCAGTATTATTAAGAAATGTTAACATGTTACAAGTACATTTGGACAATGAGGGTTCTGCAGGTCAACATTTTGAACACGGAACCACTGTCATTCAGATGACATGTCATGCACGTTTGTCCACAACGTGCATGATTTAGAACGGGCTCGCTACACTGCAACCGTGGTGTTGAAAGCAATGTCACTCAGTAGTGTTAGGTCACACCCAATGTTGAAACTGAGATTTTTTTCCTGAAGTCCTAGTCCTGTCAGCTCTCTGTTCTGTGCCACCGAACTCCTAGTTTATGACACGAACAATCGAGTGGATGAATGCCAATTTGATCGAGCAAAACACTAGAGATTCTGCCTGGCAACAAGTGACATGACCACTAATTTCTAAACAAAATTATGCAAAACAGAAATATTCACTGCAGAGAACACCAGTTTTCAGATGGATGTATATTAATGACTAGAGATGTCCAATAATGTCGGACTGCTGATATTATCGGCCGATAAATGCTTTAAAATCTAATATCGGAAATTAGCGGTATCCATTTGAAAAAGTACAATTTATGACTTTTTAAAACGCCGCTGTGTACACGGGCGTAGGGAGAAGTACAGAGCACCAATAAACCTTAAAGGCACTGCCTTTGCGTGCCGGCCCAGTCACATAATATCTACGGCTTTCCGCACACACAAGTGAATGCAAAGCATACTTGGTCAACAGCCATACAGGCCACATAAATATGCGCCACACTGTGAACCCACACCAAAAAAGAATGACAAACACATTTTGGGAGAACATCCGCACCGTAACACAACATAAACACAACAGAACAAATACCCATAACCCCTTGCAGCACTAACTCTTCCGGGATGCTACAATTTACACCCACTCTTTACCCCCTACCCCCCCACCCCGCCCAGCTCAACCTCCTCATGCTCTCTCGGGGAGAGCATGTGCCAAATTCCAAGTTGCGGTTTTGAGGCATGTTAAAACAAAAAAATGCACTTTGTGACTTCAAAAATAAATATGGCAGTGCCATGTTGGCTTTTTTTTCCATAACTTGAGTTGATTTATGTTGGAAAACTTTGTTACATTGTTTATTGCATCCAGCAACAAAATTAGACATAATAAAGTGTTAATTCCACGACTGTGTCAAGGCGAGGACTATGGTGTGTATTTGTTTTCCCGTGGTGCAAAGCGACTGGACCACACACAACATGAAGGTAATGACATCTTTAATTATTATTAGCTCAAAAAAGGAACAAACAAAAGGCGCTCACAGAGGAGGTTCAAAACTTGGCTGTGAAATCAAAAACTTGCACTAAGGCAAAACTATGGACATAAAACAAAAACTTGCACTATGGGCATGAATAACGAAAAACTTACTTGGAACGAGAAAGGAACATGGATCACCGGCATGGATAACAAGGGTGTGTCGAGGGTGAGTAGAAGGTGATGTCGCCAGGCTGACTGCAACTACAGGCTTGAAGGAGAACATTATCACCAGACCTATGTAAGTGTCAATATATACCTTGATGGTGCAGAAAAAAGACCATATATTTTTTTAACCGATTCGGGAATTCTAAATGGGTGAATTTTGGCGAATTAAATGCCTTTCTGTTTATCGCTCTTTTGGCGATGACGTCAGAACGTGACGTCACAGAGGTAATACAGCCGCCATTTTCATTTTCAACACATTGCAAACACCGGGTCTCAGCTCTGTTACTTTCCATTTTTTGACTATTTTTTGGAACCTTGGAGACATCATGCCTCGTCGGTGTGTTGTCGGAGGGTGTAAAAACACTAACGGGGAGGGATTCAAGTTGCACCACTGCCCCGAAGATGCAAAAGTGGCAAGAAATCTGCCGCCAGACCCCCATTGAATATGCCGTAGTGTCTGCATATTTTACCGGCGATGACAGACATGGCACAGAGATGTATGGATAACCTGCAGATGCATTTGCAAAGATAAAGTCAACAAAATCACAAAGGTGTGTTTTGTTGATGTTGTTGACTTATGTGCTAATCAGACATATTTGGTCGCGGCGTGACTGCCAGCTAATCGATGCTAACATGCTACGCTAATCGATGCTAACATGCTATTTACCGGCGGTGCTGAAGCAGACATGGCGCAGAGATGTATGGATAACCTGAAGATGCATTTGCAACTATAAAGTCAACAAAATCACAAAGGTGAGTTTGGTTGATGTTGACTGCCAGCTAATCGATGCCAACATGCTATGCTAATCGATGCTAACATGCTATTTACCAGCGGTGCTAAAGCAGACATGGCACAGATATGTATGGATAACCTGCAGATGCATTTGCAACTATATTACGTTTCCTTCCACCTACATTTAATGCGAAAAAAACACTTACCAATCGACAGATTTAAGTTGCTCCAGTGTCACAAGATGCGAAAGTCCTGATCGTTTGGTCCGCACATTTTACCGGCGATGCTAACGCAGCTACTCGGCCATGCTATGGCTATGAATAGCGTCAATAGCTATTCGCTCAATAGCTTCAGTTTCTTCTTCAATACTTTCATACTACAACCATCCATTTCAAAACATGCGTAATCTGTTGAATCGCTTAAACCGCTAAAATCCGAGTCTGAATCCGAGCTAATGTCACTATATCTTGCTGTGCTATTCGCCATTGTTTGTTTACATTGCCAGCACTGTGTGATGTCACAGGAAAATGGATAGTGTCTTCGCAAAGAGCGAAAAAAGGGCACTTTAAAGCTTTTTTTAGGGATATTCCGGGACTGGTAAAATTTTGAAAACAATTTCTAAAAATACAACAAGCCACTGTGAACTGATTTTTATTGTTTTAACCCTTTTGAAATTGTGATAATGTTCCCCTTTAAATAGGTGCAGTGATGACAGGTGTGTGAGTCCAGACAAATCAGGTGCGTGAGTCGTGAACACATAACAGGTGAAAACTGATGGGTTGGCATAGTGACAAAACAAACAAGAGTGCCCAATGAATCCAAAACAAAACAGAACGTAACCACAAAACATGACAGACTGTATATATCGGCATCGGTGATATCGCAATAGGTAATTAACAGTTGGGCAATATCGGATTATCAGATATCGGCAAAAAAGCCATGATCGGACATCCCTGTTAATGACCCTAAAGTAAGACAATTGCATGTGAAAGGTTGACTGGAGATTTCAAAATGCAAGTGGCTCAAATGACTTTTCCCCGAGCAAGTCAGAGCTTTTCTTTCCGCCACTCACTCACACACACACACGCACTCACACACGCACACACACACACACATCAGTGACCTGGTGGGACAGGGTACACCCAAGAATGGTCGTAAATAGGGGTGTCACAATATCATTTTCACTTCCCATACAATAACAACATTGGAGTATTGGCTGATACCGATATTAAAGTACCAGCAGAGTGGAAAAACAGGTTGACTTTACATGCTTATTTGTGTTTCATTGTAACCAATAAATGATATCCGGTTGTATTTACTATCTGCAAAGTATGAGAAAATATCGTTTAAATGGTGGTACGGGACCGGTACGTTTCAGAGACTGTACAGTACCGAAAATGATTCATTAGTATCGTGGTACTATACTAATAACGGTATACCGTATACAACACTATCATGAGCGCTGTGGTATTGACACAATTCGGATGAAAGGGATGGCGTGCACGTCTGTGCGGGTCACATACTTTTCAGGACATCTTTGTGTTCAACAAAAGTCTAAGTTTGACATTTTAGAGCAGTGGGACCATACAACACGGCTGACTAAGACCTATAGAGGCGACAGTCGTGCGTCAGAACAGCTGGTTCATCGCGTCAAGGTGGCCGTTTCTTGTAAGTGTGTAACTTTACTCGAAATTTCCTTTTAGTTTTGTGCTCACTACTATTTTGGAATAAAAACAAAAAGTCTGTGTTAATAACAATACCGGTTCAAAGTTCGACATTCTGACTTGTCTGTATTTCACTGAATCCCTTTTATAGTATTTCCAAGTAGTATATCGCCTTATATGTGTTACAATGCAGTATTTTTGTGTAGACTTGGACTTCCTTTTTATTGTCATTCAAATGTGAACTTTCCAGTAGAGATAAGAACAAAATGTTGTTGCATTTGCTCATGGTTGTCAAAGGTTGTTCTTGACGAACCCCAAGATGCAGAGAAGGAGGCAGGCATGGAGTGAGAAAAAATGGTTTTAAGATAAACTACAATAAAACCAAACAAAGGGTTCAAACCAAAAGCGCGCACGTGGGCGGATAACAAACAAAAGGCCTAGCGTGGAAGCTAACAGGTATCTCGCAGGAAACAGAAAAACTGGAAACAGCTAATGGCTGACAAGAAAACACGAAAGCAAAAAGGTCGGAGAAAACAAACTACAAATAGCTAACAGGTACAGCTTACCGCTACGACGACAAGGACAAATAGTAGCACGACAGGTAGTAGCTGTAATGAGGACATCGACAAATCACGACAGGTAGTAACGACACAAGAGCGACTATAATCCAGCACTGACTGGAGGAACAAAGGAGGTAAAATAGGAGCTGGCTGATTGACATCAGGTGTGGCCAGGTGCCAATCAGCCACAGCTGAGGGGAAACAAAGCACTCAGGGAGACAAACAGGAAGCTGAACCAAAATAAGAGTGCTGGCAGGAACTAAAGACAGGAAATACGAAACACACAGAGGAGAAACTAAAACACCAACAAACTGTCAGAGGCAAGCCTGACAATGGAAGAGCAGGATAAAAGAGCAATAAGGCGCAGATATAAATAAATAGATTACTGTACAGATAAATATATTGCACTTTTGCATATGCATCTAGGTTTATGGATGTATGTAATTTTGTCTTTATTTTCCAGCGATTTAATCCATTTTGGGGGGGAATTGAGGGGATTATTACGTTGCGTTCAAGAGTCTTACGACCTGAGGGAAGAAGCTGTCACACAACCGGCAGGTTCTGCTTCGGAGGCTGTGGAACCTTTTTTTTTAAGAGTCCAGCAGTGAAAACAGTAATAAAACAGTGTAATCACAAAGCTTCTGTTTACGGATTAAGTGTGAACAATGCTAACAACGACATAGAGGCTAATCTCAGTGCAACAGACAAGTTGACCAACTTTTGGCAAAATGTCTTTTTTCATGTACTTCACGTTCAGCTCCTGCCTCATCAATAACACAACCTGCACATTGGTGAGACTTTGACATGAACGATGTCAAAAGACTATCCGTGAGACGTACATCTTAATTCTCTCAAGACTGCTTTAGCCATCAGCAGCTGTTGAGGTGATGCTTAAATGCAGATGAACTTTGTTGATTCACTTCCTCTCTTCCTGTGGAATGACGATGCGGTATAAGCAATGCTAACAACACAGAATGCAGACAAATTTGGCCAGAACAACTTTGAAAGCGCAGTTCTAATTTAAAGGAATTACCCAGGATGTGACAAAGGATTTCCACGTTGTGGCCGTGTTGTAGTGGCCGGGTGACTGCCACACCAATGACGCTTTTGGGCACCCGGGGGGTACTGCAATGTCACGAGTTGCAGGGCTCCACACATATTTACATTGTTTATAATGGGAGCCACCAGCAGTCAGAGCAATTCGGACCGGGAAAGCAAGAATTTCCCCATTAATTTGAGCGAGGATGAAAGATTCGTGAATAAGGATATTGATAGTGAAGTACTAGAAAAAGAAAAAAAAAGCGACGGCTCCGAGCGGCGGCAGTGTGAGCGTTTCAGATGTAATTAGACACATTTTCTATGATAATTCTGGAAGATCCCTTATCTGCTTATTGTTTTAATAGTGTTTTAGTGAGATTGTAAAGACATACCTCGAGGTCGGATGGCTGCGATGAACACGCCAGTGTCTCAGAGAGAAGCCGAGGAGCCAAGCTCACAGCTGCCTTTTTTGACAGCTGCTGCAGGACGACGAATAATCCAATGATGTCTCCGGTAAGATATACATCACAATTTTCCCATCCAAAAACATGCTGGTTGACGTAGAGAAAACATGTTCGCTTGACCGCTGTGTGTTAAAGCTTCACAACAAACAAAGAAACACCTGCTGGGTCTCAGTGCTAAAGGCAGCTGCAATCCACCTCTTTCCACCAAAAGCATTGTTCTTTATATTCTCCATTATTAAATGAACAAATTGCAAAAGATTCAGCAACACAGATGTCCAAAATACTGTGAAATTACGCGATGAACAGAGACGACTTTTAGCCGTGTTTGGTGCTGCGCTAATATTTCGTGACAGTCCGTGACGTCACGTGGACGCCAGTGTTAATTTTGACAGCAAGATTTGATTTAGTTTTAGTCATAGTCTTTTTACTAAAATGTAATTTAGTTTTGGTCATTATTTAGTTATTTAAATTGTTTTAGTTTTAGTTGACGAAATATCATAAGATTATAGTCGACAAAAACTACAGTAGATTTAGTCGACTAAAGGGTAATATGTAAACTTTCCCTTCAATTTCTGAAAGTCAAAGCAAAACAGTGGAAAAATCACCGATACAAGTCGTATTTTGATGAAAATCATGTCTCAATTTTAGTATTTCACAAGTAAGCCGTGTAATAAACTGGATAAAGTCGAGTGAGTTGTGGAAAATGCTTACCTGTGTGTGGATTTCGGGGTGATTCGACTGTAAATGTCGCTTCAAGTTTCTTGTGTTTTTCCTCATAATCCTCGCGCTGCATTTCTTACACTGCGTCTTGTTATCTTGGACGTCAAATATAAAATTTCCCCATATGTCCTCTCTCCTCTTCCTCCCCGGCGTTGACATGTTGTCTTCTGCAGCGCATTCCCGGGTCAGTCTCAAACGCAAACTACGTTTACGTAACTTCCTTACCACGTCGCTCTGATTGGTTCTCTTCCCAACTCCTCCCGCCAATTCCTAATGAAATTAGTTCCGATTGGATCTCGTCTCCGGCAGACATTTTCGTCTCGTTTTTAGTCGTTGACACCTCGTCATCGTCTTAGTCCACGTAAATTATTTTTCATTTAGTTATTGTCTCGTTTTAGTCAGAAAAAAAAAAGGTCGTTGACGATAACTATGACAAAAATTTTTCGGCAACAAAATTAACAGTGGTGCACGCGTCATCATTCCGCGATGTTTCTAACAAGAAACTCGCGGGAAATTTAAAATTGTAATTTGGTAAACTAAACCGGCCGTATTGGCATGTGTTGCAATGTTAATATTTCATCATTGATATATAAACTATCAGACTGCGTGGATGGTAGTAGTGGGTTTCAGTAGGCCTTTAAGGTGACCATATGGGCGTTAGTTTACATTTAGAGGGCTTTAAATACAGGGCAGTATTGTGGAACTGGGGTTAGTACATGTGCCTCACAATACGAAGGTCCTGAGCAGTCCTGGGTTCAATCCCGGGCTTGGGATCTTTCTGTGTGGAGTTTGCATGTTCTCCCCGTGACTCCGGCTTCCTCCCACCTCCAGAGACATGCACCTGAGGATAGGTTTATTGGCAACACTAAATGGTCCCTAGTGTGTGAATCTGAGTGTGAAGTTGTCTGTGTTGGCCCTGTGATGAGATGGCGACTTGTCCAAGGTGTACACGGCCTTCCACCCCAATGCAGCTGAGATAGGCTCCAGCGACCCCAAAAAAGGGACAAGCGGTAGAAAATGGAGGGATGGATGGCTTTAAAGGAATTACCTGTGATGAATGAGCCCTGAGGAGCAGACGAGGCAGGCATAAATAGCCGCCTGATTGGCAACTGCCGCCAGGTGTGCCTGGCTGCCAGTCAGGGACAGGTGAGGAAAACGAGCACTTATGGAGACATGAAGGAAATGGAACAAAAATACGAGGGCCGGCAGGAAATAAACATCAAATAAGGAAATACAAACAGAAGTAAAGTGACAGATCGTCACAGGTAAGAAAGTATTGATTACGTCATTGTTTTTGCCCAAACATAATCAATTCTATGTTCGACTTTTAACAAAAGACAATCAAAATTAAATTAATGAACGGAAAAGCATTAATGTCATAACCATCTATCCATTTTTTTCCGCTTATCCGAAGTCGGTTCTGGGGGCAGCACTTCCCTCTTCTCCCCAGTTACTTCGTCCAACTCTTCCCGGGGGATCTTGAGACATTCCCAGACATTGTTTCTACACCGTGTCCCGGGTCCTCCCCAACATCTCCTTCCTACAGGAGATGTCATAACATTGCTTCAAAACACTGACTCAGCGGATAGCCGAGATTCTGTGTTGACAATGTTACATTCCTCGGTAAAACTTTGACGTATCAGCGTTTGTATTTCTCAACCATCACCAAATCTGACGGAATTGTAGATTATAGTTATCTGCTTTTAAAATAAAATTTTTGAAGTTCCTGTACTTGATATACATATATATCTTTAAAAGTGTATTGTGAACACTGTTTTTCACATTTGCCTGCAAACGGTCACCAGATTTGTGAACCAAGTTTTCTCAAACTCTCTGGATCAAGACCAAATTTAGAAAGCATTCGACCGTGTCCCTCGGGTAGTCCTGTGGGGAGTGCTCAGAGAGTATGGGGTATCGGACTGTCTTATTGTGGCAGTCCGGTCCCTGTACGATCAGTGCCAGAGCTTGGTCCGCATTGCCGGCAGTAAGTCGAACACATTTCTAGTGAGGGTTGGACTCCGCCAAGGCTGTCCTTTGTCACCGATTCTGTTCATAACTTTTATGGACAGAATTTCTAGGCGCAGTCAAGGCGTTGAGGGCTTCCGGTTTGGTGACCGCAGGATTAGGTCTCCGATTTTTGCAGATGATGTGGTCCTGATGGCTTCATCTGACCGGGATCTTCAGCTCTCACTAGATCGGTTCACAGTCAAGTGTGAAGCGACCGGAATGAGAATCAGCACCTCCAAGTCCGAGTCCATGGTTCTCGCCCGGAAAAGGGTGGAATGCCATTTCCGGGTTGGGGAGGAGACCCTGCCCCAAGTGGAGGAGTTCAAGTACCTAGGAGTCTTGTTCACGAGTGAGGGAAGAGTGTATTGTGAGATCGACAGGCGGATCGGTGCGGCGTCTTCAGTAATGCGGACGTTGTACCGATCCGTTGTGGTGAAGAAGGAGCTGAGCCGGAAGGCAAAGCTCTCAATTTACCGGGCGATCTACGTTCCCATCCTCACCTATGGTCATGAGCTTTGGGTCATGACCGAAAGGATGAGATCATGGGTACAAGTGGCCGAAATAAGTTTCCTCCGCCGGGTGGCGGTCGCTCCCTTAGAGATAGGGTGAGAAGCTCTGCCATCCGGGAGGAGCTCAAAGTAAAGCCGCTGCTCCTTCACATCGAGAGGAGCAAGATGAGGTGGTTCAAGCATCTGGTCAGGATGCCACCCGAACGCCTCCCTAGGGAGGTGTTTAGGGCGCGTCCAACCGGTAGGGGGCCACGGGGAAGACCCAGGACATGTTGGGAAGATTATGTCGCCCGGCTGGCCTGGGAACGCCTCGGGATCCCCCGGGAAGAGTTAGACAAAGTGGCTGGGGAGAGGGAAGCCTGGGCTTCCTTGCTTAGGCTGTTGCCCCCGCAACAGTCCGTAACAATTTAAAATTCAGTGTAAAAAATTTGAACAAAAAAAAACTTAAGTCCCACTCTCGGTAAATTAAAACTGAAGCAATCAATTCTGTCTTAGAGCCAGCCAATTAGGTGTCAAGTTTGCAATCACGTGACACGACAATAATTTATGACAAGGAATATTTCTACACTGAATTTTCCTGCATCAAATTGTTTTACACTGAGTTTTAAAACATTGTGTTTTCACACACATTGTTGCTCACATATTTTTATTTATAAGAAATTGTCAGCAGAAAATAAAAACGCAAAAAAATCTGTTACTTTTAGATTTGTCCGACAATGGCTTTTTTGCCGATATCCGATTTTTCGATATTGTCCAACTCCTAATTACCGTTTCCGATATCAACCGATACCGATGTATACGGTCGTGGAATTAACACATTATTGTGCCTAATTTTGTTGTGATGCCCCGCTGGATGCATTACACAATGTAACAAAGTTTTCCAAAATAAGAGAACAACTTCAACTCAAGATAAGGAAAAAAGTGCCAACATGGCACTGCCATATTTATTATTGACGTCCGAAAGTGCATAATTTTTTTTAACATGCCTCAAAACAGCAGCTTGGAATTTGAGACATGCTTTCCCTGGGATAATCCTGATACCCACTACAACAGGGGTCCCCAAACTACGGCCTGCGGGCCGAATGCGGCCCGCCAGCGTCCCAAATCCGGCCCATAGGAAGTCCCAAGTTAAAAAAAAATTTAAGTTATTTAATTTCATTTTTTATTTTTATTTTTTTAAATCTGTTCTTTGTAATCCATGTTACTCTTGTTACTTTCGGTGTCCCCTAGCCGGTCAGGCAAATCATATTGTCAAAAAATGCATTTTCTCATCGACAATAATAATAAGCACACCTATTCCGGACTGCTCATTCGTTGTAATCATCTTATCTTATCTATCTTTGTTGTTGTTGTTATTATTGTTGTTTTTATCCAATTTGATTTTATTGTTTTGATTTTGTACGGCGTCCTTGAGTGCCCAGAAAGGTGCCTTATAAATAAAATGTATTATTATTATTATTATTACTACTATTATTATTATTATTATTATTATCCATCCATCCATCCATCCATTTTGTACCGCTTATTCCCTCTTTGGGGTCGCGGGGGGCGCTGGCGCCTATCTCAGCTACAATCGGGCGGAAGGCGGGGTACACCCTGGACAAGTCGCCACCTCATCGCAGGGCCAACACAGATAGACAGACAACTTTCACACTCACATTCACACACTAGGGCCAATTTTTAGTGTTGCCAATCAACCTATCCCCAGGTGCATGTCTTTGGAAGTGGGAGGAAGCCGGAGTACCCGGAGGGAACCCACGCATTCACGGGGAGAACATGCAAACTCCACACAGAAAGATCCCGGGCCTGGATTTGAACCCAGGACTGCAGGAACTTCGTATTGTGAGGCAGACGCACTTTATTATTATTATTATTATTATTATTATATTGTGACATCATTAGCGGTCGGGGGTGGGTTGGAGGCATGGTGTAGGGCGTGGTTGGGGCGGGGGGCGTGGTTAAGAGGGGAGGAGTATATTTACATTTACAATTCACCAACTCGAGTATTTCATATATATATATATATATATGTGAATGAAATTTCAGACGGCACCTATCAAATAAACAGTAATAAAACACAGTTGTTCTACTAACTGTACTGTGCTTGCTGGTTACTAAAAACAAACGACAACACTTACCTTTCACTATTTGAGTAACCTTTGTTCTGCCATTTATTTCTTCATTTTGCTCGTCGACGGTGTAATATATTGGGTTGGAGTCAATAACCAGGCGAGGTGATGAAGTTATGTCTCTTTACTGTGGGCTTCAGAACAGACTCCCTCACTTGCCGTCAGGTGCCCACCACCACGTAAATCGTTGGCCAATAAAAAAGCAACCCCATAACGCTATAGCCAACATTCACCAGGAGATGGCAACAGACAACATAGAATCACTATATTACAGACGGCATCGCCATGGCTGTAACTTCCTCGTTCTTCTGCTTCGTCTCCTTGTGTGTGCAGTATTTTATTCAAATCCGTAGATGTTGTAACGTGATTGGGCAGGCAGGCTCTTTATATAGTGGGAAAGTGGAGTGAAAACAGGCTGTCCCCACTCAGGTCCGCAAGCTGGAGATTTTCGGGAGAAAATTTCCTCCGGGAGGTTTTTGGGAGAGGCGCTGAATTTCGGGAGTCTCCCGGGAAATCCGGGAGGGTTGGGAAGTATGTTTTGCCATGACCCGCCTCCGCCGAATTTTCTTCGGTTGACGTGTGTGTGACGATTGCTGATATCTGGCTAGTCTCTTACGTGAATGAGATAAATAATATTATTTGATATTTTACGGTAATGTGTTAATAATTTCACACATAGGTCGCTCCGGAGTGTATGTCGCACCCCCGGCCAAACTATGAAAAAAACTGCGACTTATAGTCCGGAAAATACGGTAATCACAAACCATAGACATGGTGTTCCTTAGTCAGTCACCGAGCTCGCTGGCTTGTTAGCCACGGCTACAGCACCGGCAACAACACACTCTTGTCGTTGTTATGCTCAGCTCGCGGCGGTTTGATGAGGTCATCGAGCGTCGCCAGTAAACTTCTCTTGCTGCAGTCGTCAACTCCTGTGTTGTGTGTGGGAGGCGGAAGAGAAGAGGGGTTGCTAACTGGGATATGTACCGCTCCATACATCCTTTTTGTAACCGATAATTTCCGATAGAACATTTTAAAGCATTTATCGTACATCTCTCGTTACATTAATTCTTTGACATAAAAAAAAGCTTTCGTAAAAAGATAGATAGATATATTATCAATATGCATGATTGTGAATGACCACAACTCTGTGGTTGCACTTGACTTGAGTAACTGCTTTCAGTCTATTGATTCGCTGTTTGGCTAAAGCTTTACTGTCCTGGCTTACTCCCCAGATTCAGAAACAGCAGGAAGCCGCTTTCACACACAGAAAAAAAAAAAGAAAAAGCTGTTGGTGAATAAAACAAAGCATTTAGCTGCTAAAGAGCCAAATATTTCACCCTGGAGGTAATCACTCCCCTCAGCTAAACAAACCTTTCGACGGAGTTGCAGTACATTGCTTTGCTTTTTTTATCGATGTGGCTCAATCTTAACATTCTCATGTTTGTTGTTTATGGCTGCAGAGAAGAAATATGCTCAAGCTCAGTAAGTTCTGTAGAAGCCTGATAACGATCCATTGATTGCAGTTTAGTTATTGTTCAGCATAATTGAGTTTCACAAGTCCGGTAAGTCACAGTAGAAACCCAGAACAGGATTTCAGTGTGCAACATAATTGAAATATGAAATAATTAGATTGAAAATATAATGTAAATAATCTGTTCTTGTCTGTGCCGTACTGAAGCTGAATGAGTCGATAGCGCCAGCCAAAGATGTTACAATAAAATTCAAACGGCTGACATGAATCCATGAAAATATAGAGAAGCTGCTGAATTTGTGTTTGACGGAGAAGCAGCTTGAAGGAAATACCGTAGAAGTCCACTCACTAAGGCAGGGGTGTCCAAACTTTTTGATTTGGGGTTTGTAGCCACTTCGTCAAGCTCCTCCCGGGGGATCCCGAGGCATTCCCAGGCCAGCCGGGAGACATGGTCTTCCCAACGTGTCCTGGGTCTTCCCCGTTGCCTCCTACATATGTACATATATATGTATATCATATATATATATATATATATATATATATATATATATATATATATATATATATATACATATAAAGGGGACAAGAGGGACCTCAAGAACTACAGACCTATTAGCCTTCTTTCAAACATATACAAGTTGTTTACACGAATCCTGACGAATCGAATTGAAAATACACTTAATAGCCACCAACCCAGTGATCAAGCAGGGTTTAGGAGTTGTTTTTCTACCATGGACCATATTCATAGATTGAATCAGATCAAATAAAAATGCCAAAAATACAACAAACCACTTTGTATGGCCTTCATAGACTATGAAACGGCATTTGATTCGGTGGAGACACAGTTGGTTCTAAAAGCTCTGCAAGATCAAGGAATTCATCATAAGTACATTAACTTCCTCAAGGACATCTACACAAACTGCACTACCACAGTTACGATGCACAAACCAAGCGAGAGAATCCACATAAAGAAGGGTGTTCGACAAGGCGATACAATTTCGCCTAAACTGTTAACAGCTTGTTTGGAAGGCATATTTCGCTCTCTGGAGTGGGAGGATAAAGGAGTTGATACCAACGGAGACAAATTTAATCATCTGAGGTTTGCAGATGACATTGTTGTCTTGGGAGAGCAACTCAGTGAAGTGGAAGATATGCTTAAATACCTTACAAATGCCAGCAAATGTTGTGGATTGAAAATTAATATGAAGAAAACAAAAGTTATGGCAAATTCCATGGTACCTCATAGACCTGTGACTGTTAATGGAAATTAAATTGATGAAGTTAATGAATACATCTATCTGGGGCAGATATTTAGCCTGAAAGAAAAGAGTCAAGAACAGGAGATAGGGAGGAGAATCAGATTGGGCTGGTGCCAATATGGAAAACTGAGCAACATCATGAGAGGAGAAATACCGTTAAGCCTACAAAGAAAGTTTTTTAATTAATGCGTGTTACCAACCATGACATATGGAGCTGAAACCTGGGCATTGTCAAATAAAATGGAAAAGAAAATAGCAGCAGCACAACACAACATGGAAAGAAACATGCTCAGAATCACATATAAAGACAGAAAAACAAATGAATGGGTGAGAAAACAAACACAAGTCCAAGACATTATGAGAACTATCAAATTAAAAAAGTGGAAGTGGGCTGGACATATCAGTAGGAGAACAGATAATAGATGGACTTCACTAATGACATCATGGAGACCCATGGATGGGAGCAGAAATAGAGGAAGACAGAGAGTGAGATGGCGAGATGAAATAGACAAATATTGGGGAACAGTGCAGTGGCAGGGAGCTGCTAGAGATCCTTCACTATGGCAGAAACATGCTGAGGCTTTCGTCCAGCAGTGGACTGTCAACGACTGATGATGATATATATATATATATATATATATATATATATATGAGGATATACATATCTATGTACATATGTAGGAGGCCACGGGGAAGACCCAGGACACGTTGGGAAGACTATGTCTCCCGGCTGGCCTGGGAATGCCTCGGGATCCCCCGGGAGGAGCTTGACGAAGTGGCTACGGAGAGGTAAATCTGGGTTTCCTTGCTTAGGCTGCTGCCCCCGCGACCTGACCTCAGATAAGCAGAAGAAGATAGATGGTACCTGTGTATAGTGACAATAAAAGGCATTCTATTCTATTCTATTATTGGAGGATATTTGCGCTAGGAAGGGGATTTATACCGCCCTATTCGTCACTGTTTACCTGACTCATGGAACGTGACAAATTGGGGGGTGCGCTATCCATTTTAGCCTACAGGTGGCAGTAGAGTGTTGAATATCTCTGTGAGCTGCAGCGAGGCGGGGTGTGTAATCGGCGACAGGTGCGTGGATGGCCCACCAGTGCACATTTGTCAAATCACCCGTCACTCTATAAAAGGGCAGCAGCCGAGAAGGACGTGGTTGGTGAAGTTGGAGCGGATGGTGAAAACAGAACCAGAGGCGAGGGCTGAAAAGCAGGAGAGCAAGAAGGAAGGTTTATTGCAAAATAAATCATTGTTTTCAACGACCAACGAAGCTGTCATGTCTCACATTGGTGGTCCGAGGAACCCGGAGGTGCGAGTCCTCCACAATCTCAAAATGTGTTTTCTGGCAAATCCAACTTTGACCACAGCGCCAGCTGCGATGTAAAGGGGAACTTTCTATAATTTTCAGCAGACTGCATTGCAAAATGGTTAACCCCCGCCCCCTTCCACCCAGAATTGGGGCCATATGAACCCTTCCTTACTGTAAAATGAATGTGTGGAGAGGCGCAGCCGACAGGCTGACGGCGGGGCAGGGCACGCTACAGCCCTGCCCAAGATGGCGGAAAGGAGGCGGAGAATGCGGCGGAGCGGAGAGGCGGGGCGTGCCGGGAGCAACGCCGCCCCAATCGAATTCAGGTGCGTGGCTCACACACCGGGAAACGATTAACATTTCTCCTGACACTGTATAACAGGGGAGAAGGAGGAGAAATCGAAGAGGAAGGAGGAGAGTTCGCAGCGCATGAGAGGTGAGAGCAACACAGAGCGCAAGACGAGCACGACGGCTGAAAAGCAGACCGGGAACGAGCAGTGGAGGAAGGAGCTGAAAAGCGATCCTAGCTGCTACCAACCTTTATTGCAAAATAAAGAAGTCAAACCTGCTCAAAAGTATGTCCTTCCTGGGTGGTCCATTGAACCCGCACGACGACAGCAAGGGACTGTCACAGAATGTATTACTCTATAACCAGCTAATATTGGGAGAAAAATGCCACAGGCCGGATTTAATGAATTCCACTGAGTATTTTACATAGCTAAAGATGGTAGCATTAGAACTTTTTTTGCATTCTTTAAGCCCGCGTGCATCGGAGCAATAAGATATTGAGGAAATTTACCGACACAAAATGACACACGGAGAGCTTCCTGATATCTACTAAATGTGACAGTGGCAATATTATTGTACAAGCAGTCTTAATGTTTTACCAGTGGACCCACCCTGTAAAAGCAACACGATCAAAAAAAAGGGGAAAGGGGTCAGGAGAACATGTTCCAAAACATTTTTACGCACCGGCACGCCGCTGTTTCAAAGCCCTCCAAGATTAGATTGAGCAGGTAACTCCGCATGATTAGCTTGAGGGGCGGCGAGGTTAGCGAAAGGTAACGGTGCAACCGAAACCCAGATGTGACCAAATGTTAAGACCCGGGAGGTTTTTTCCCAAGAACTGCACCGGGGGAACAGGATGGGAATGGCAGAGATGGCCTATTATTGCTGCAAATCCCCTAAACACGGCGTAGGAAATGATTTATGTGCATAAATCTGCCGAGTGGGGAAAGGTGGCGGATCAAATTGCGGTGTCTGTGTTTGCGCATCTGGGGGTTCAGGGGCGGTGCGTAACAGATCCCACTGTACACGCTCAAGGTTTTGCATGGGTTGGCAGAGACATCCCTCATATCATCGGATCATTTATCCCGCATATACAATAATTGGTCAAAGCGCGTAAGTTTGCATAATAGCGGACCATTTATTGATGTAACGTTTCATGTCTCGTCCAACATCCCATCGTGCAGCAAGACAGGTGTGTCAGAAAGACGAGCTGGAGGCGGTTATGCAACATTTTGTTGAGTTTGGATTGGAGATTCACACTTGACAAAAACAAGGAAGAAAATGATCTTTAATATCTGAAAGTTATAAAGCAACCTGCAGCAAAATATTTTTGAAATACACATATTTCTTTCAATATGCAGCTCAACAAAAATGGTGATATTAAAAAAAAAATGGATGGATGTTGCAGGTACTCTACTACAAACACCCTGCCTATATGAGTTGGGAAATTGTGTTAGATGTAAATATAAACGGAATACAATGATTTGCAAATCCTTTTCAACCCATATTCAGTTGAATGCACTACAAAGACAACATATTTGATGTTCAAACTCATAAACTTTGGGTTTTTTTTGGAATTAATAGCCCCCCGCAACCCCGAAAGGGAATAAGCGGTAGAAAATGGATGGATGGAAATTAACTTAGAATTTCATGGCTGCAACACATGCCAAAGTAGTTGGGAAAGGGCATGTTCACCACTGTGTTACATCACCTTTTCTTTTAACAACACTCAATAAACATTTGGGAACTGAGGAAATTGTTGAAGCTTTGAAAGTGGAATTCTTTCCCATTCTTGTTTTATGTAGAGCTTCCGTCGTTCAACAGTGCGGGGTCTCCGCTGTCATATTTTATGCTTCATAATGCGCCACACATTTTCGATGGGAGACAGGTCTGGACTGCAGGCGGGCCAGGAAAGTACCCGCACTTTTTTTTACAAAGCCACGCTGATATAACACGTGCTGAATGTGGCTTAGCATTGTCTTGCTGAAATAAGCAGGGGCGTCCATGAAAAAGACCACGCTTAGATGGCAGCATATGTTGTTCCAAAACCTGTATGTACCTTTCAGCATTAATGGTGCCATCACAGATGTGTAAGTTACCCATGCCTTGGGCACTAATGCACCCCCATACCATCACAGATGCTGGCTTTTGAACTTTGCGTCGATAACAGTCTGGATGGTTCGCTTTCCCTTTGGTCTGGATGACATGATGTCGAATATTTCCAAAAACAATTTGAAATCTGGACTCGTTAGACCACAGAACACTTTTCCACTTTGCATCAGTCCATCTTAGATGATCTCGGGCCCAGAGAAGCCGGCGGCGTTTCTGGATGTTGTTGATAAATGGCTTTCGTTTTGCATAGCAGAGCTTTAACTTGTACTTACAGATGTAGCGACGAACTGTATTTAGTGACAGTGGTTTTCTGAAGTGTTCCTGAGCCCATGTGGTGATATCCTTTAGAGATTGATGTTTGTTTTTGATACAGTGCCGTCTGAGGGATCGAAGGGCACGGTCATTTAATGTTGGTTCCCGGCATTGCCGCTAACGTGGAGAGATTTCTCCAGATTCTCTGAACCTTTTGATGATATTATGGACCGTAGATGTTGAAATCCCTTAATTTCTTGCAATTGCAATTTGAGAAATGTTGTTCTTAAACTGTTTGACTATTTGCTCACGCAGTTGTGGACAAAAGGGTGTACCTCGCCCCATCCTTTCTTGTGAAAGACTGAGCATTTTTTGGGAAGCTGTTTTTACACCCAATTATGGCACCCACCTGTTCCCAATTAGCCTGCACACCTGTGGGATGTTCCAAATAAGTGTTTGATGAGGATTCCTCAACTTTATCAGTATTTATTGCCACCTGTCCCAACTTATTTGTCACGTGTTGCTGGCATCAAATTCCAAAGTTAATAATTATTTGCACAAAAAAAAAATGTTTATCAGTTTGAACATCAAATATGTTGCCTTTGTAGCATATTCAACTGAATATGGGTTGAAAATGATTTGCAAATCATTGTATTCCATTTATATTTACATCTAACACAATTTCCCACCTCATATGGAAAAGGGGTTTGTATTTTTGAAATACACATATTTTTTTTCAATATGCATCTCAACAAAAATGGTAATATTAAAAACAAAATGGATAGATGTTGCAGGTACTATACTAATACTGTACAACCCTAAATGACAAAATAAACAGCACTTTTATGAGAAAATTAATGTTAATGTAATAATGTTAATATTTATAATGATATTGAGTTATTATATCCCTTCTTAGTGGATCAACCCCATTTATATCATCATTCTGTGATCATTTAAACAGTATTAGGTCAAAAAAAAATGTGGGAGAATAAAAAATAAAAAAAACGGAAAGCTTTACATTTGATATGAAAAACAATAAAAGCCCACCCAATCCAAGCTGGAAAGGACGTTGTGTCAGCATGGTGGACTTCAAAGTGTGAAAGCAACAAAAGAGGAAATGAAGAGATTTTTTCGGGGGCCACTCTCGAATCTCACGTTACATGCGAGAGTGCAGAGAGTTTCTGCTTCAGTTATTCTCATATTGTTGTCTATTATTTACTTATGCTATATTTTGCAAGCCTTACTGTTAAAAACCAATGGTTCTAAAACATCATTTTGTGCAACATAGTTGGATGTTTGAGATCCGTAGACTCGGTTTACTGTTTTAATATGACTACAGAAATAGTTTATTATCTGTATACTTTAGAACTAGGGATGTTCCGATCACGGGTTTATGCTGCCATTCCGATATCGATCACACCTGAGTGCGATCGGCTGATACCAATACCGATATGATCACATGTACTAACTGTACATTTTTCAATGTATTATGTTGAGTGCTTATGACAGCTTAACAATATCAACACAGTATTTAAACAAGTTCCTTAACCTTTTTAACTACATTTAATTATTAGAGCAAAACAAAGTAAAACATACACAACAACTAAATATAAACTACTATTCATTACTCTTTTTGTGTCATGATCCGTTGCCCGGCTCATGTGTTGTTTAGTTTTTGACTCCCTCAGTTTCTGTTTTTTGCACCCCTGGGTTTGTGTTTTGGTTGCCATGGGTGCGAATTAGTCTCACCTGCCTCTGATTAGTGTCCGGGAGGCTCAGCTGCTTCTGGGCACTAATCAGAGAGCTACTTATTCCTGTCTTATTTTCTCTATGCAACAGTTACGTTGAGTACCTTCCCTGATTTCCTCAATTGAGCCAAATTTTATTCTGTCTCTGTTTAATTCCTTGCTTCTTTGTCTGTTTAATAGATGTCATCAGTGTTTGAACATGATAAAGAGTGTTGGACAGAAAATTTAACCAAAAAATGTCACGACCTGCGGTGCAGGCCATTCTTTGTTTAGTGTTTGGGTGTTTTTTCCTGTGTTTTGGGCCTCACTTTCTGTTTTGGGCTCCTATTTTGTTTCCACACAGAATTTAAACGAGTTCCTGATCCTTTTTTACTACACATAATTATTACAGCAAAACAAAGTAAAACATACAGAACAACTAAACAAAAACTACTAATCATTACTGTTTTTGTGTCATGATCCGTTGCCCGGATTGTGTGGATTAGTTTTTGACTCCCTCAGTTTCTGTTTTGAGCACCCCTGGGTTTGTGTTTCAGTTGCCATGGGTGCGAATTAGTCTCACCTGCTTTTGATTAGTGTTCAGGACACCTGCTTCTGGGCACTAATCAGAGAGCTACTCATTCCTGTCTTATTTGCTCTATGCAACAGTTATGTTGTGTACCTTCCCTGATCTCCTCAATTGAGCCAAATTTTATTCTGTCTCTGTTTAATTCCTTGCTTCTTTGTCTGTTTAATAGATGTCATCAGTGTTTGAACCGGACAAAGAGTGTTGGACAGAAAATTTAACCAAAACATGTCACGACCTGTACTGCAGGCCATTCTTTGTTTGGTGTTTGGGTGTTTTTTTCCTGTGTTTTTGGCCTCACTTTCTGTTTTGGGCTCCTATTTTGTTTCCACACAGAATTTAAACAAGTTCCTGATCCTTTTTTACTCCACGTAATTATTACAGGAAAACAAAGTAAAAAGTGCGCAACAACTAAACATAAACTACTATTCATTATTCTTTTTGTGTCATGATCCGTTGCCCGGATCATGTGTTGTTTAGTTTTTGACTCCCTCCGTTTCTGTTTTGAGCACCCCTGGGTTTGTGTTTTAGATGCCATGGGTGCGAATTAGTCTCACCTACCTCTGATAAGTGTTCGGGACACCTGCTTCTGGACACTAATCAGAGAGCTACTCATTCCTGTCTTATTTGCTCTATGCAACAGTTACGTTGTGTACCTTTCTTGATTTTGCCTGAACTCCCCGTGCAATCGGCACGTTTTTGTCCGTATCCTGTCTGATTTATGGAAAATAAATCATTGTCTTACCTGCACCTTGCCTCCGGAGTTCCGTCTGCATCTTGGGAGAACAATCCACGCAATAAAATGCGACCGCGTTGTGACATTTTGTCCTTTAAAGTCCTCCTGTGTCCGAGGCATTAGTCACTAAATTTGTAAAACAAAAAAAATAATTTTGCTATTCTTTTTTTTCGGAATTTTTCCCATCGTTCACAATCATTATAAAAGACATGACGTTGGATGTATTTCTAACTTTTATGCATTCTAACTTGTAAATACAGCTGAGCCATCTATTTCACCCACAGAACCCAATAAATAACCATCCAAAAACCACCAACAATACTCAATTTAAATTTGGTGACTTGAATATTAATCAAGTATTAGTGATATTGTTATTATAAGCTTCACGGTGGCAGAGGGGTTAGTGCGTCTGCCTCACAATAAGAGGTTCCTGCAGTCCTGGGTTCAAATCCAGGCTCAGGATCTTTCTGTGTGGAGTTTGCATGTTCTCCCCGTGAATGCGTGGGTTCCCTCCAGGTACTCCGGCTTCCTCCCACCTCCAAAGACATGCACCTGGGGATAGGTTGATTGGCAACACTAAATTGGCCCTAGTGTGTGAATGTGAGTGTGAATGTTGTCTGTCTGTGTTGGCCCTGCGATGAGGTGGCGATTTGTCCAGGGTGTACCCCGCCTTCCGCCCGATTGTAGCTGAGATAGGCGCCAGCGCCCCCCGTGACCCCAGAAGGGAATAAGCGGTAGAAAATGGATGGAAATGGATGTTATTATAAGCGCTGACGCAAACAAACTATTTATGGCGGCACCGTGATCACCAGCCTGTGTCTCTATGTTTACATCATTGAGTGGTAAGGTGCTTCCTCGTTTCCTGTGCTTGCCTCTCACCTGGATAGTAGGATTTATTCTGACGAGTTAGTACATTTTGACAACCAATTTAGACCCGGGAATGGCGAGAAAGACACAAAAAGACGCCTGGTTCCAACACCATTTATGGGCCATTCTTCAGCTAAATGGAATATAACAACATTCTATGAGTCGGCATCCTAATGACAGCAGACATTGCCCAGTAAGTGTTGTTTTATTATGTGTGTTGTCTTTCATTAAGTCTGCAGTGAGTAATAATCAGTGATGAAGTTATGGGAAAAAAGGCAAACATTGTAATTTGTTTTTAAAATTAATGCTAAAAACTATCAAAATATGTAAATATAAAATGTTTTTATTAATGTACCTGTTACTACATTACATAGATACTTACATCATGTATAAACAATCTTAATGGAGGTGTATGGATGTTTTTAAGGGCTTTATAGGCATAATAGAGAGATTTCCATAAGCTCCATTGTAAGTGGACTTGTTTCGTCATGTTTGTCATACAAATTGTGAACAATAGGCACAATTCCCGCCCCAAAAAAATCCCCCTTTAAGATACTCTAAAATCCAATTTATTGTTATAATGTAAGCAATTATCGTTAACCTGTAAGCATACTTGCCAACCTTGAGACCTCCGATTTCGGGAGGTGGGGGGCGTGGTCGGGTTGGGGTGGAGGCGTGGTTTAGGGGCGTGGTTGGGGCGGAGGGGTGGTTACGAGTAGTGTATATTTACAGCCCATCCATCCAATATTTTTATATTGGCTGTAATTAATATATATATATATATATATATATATATATATATATATATATATATATATATATATATATATATATATATATATATATATATATATATATACATACATACGTATGTATGAAATACTTAACTTTCAGTGAATTATAGCTATATATATTTTGTTTATTATATATATAAATAAAAGAAATAGTTGAATTTCGGACGGCACCTATCAAATACACAGTAATAAAAACACATTTGTTCTACTAACTGTACTGTCCTTGCTGGTTACTAAACAAACAACAACACTTAACTTTCACTATTTGAATAACGTCACTTCCGAGTCTCCAGAAGATGGCGCCAGTATGTGCTTTGCCATGGCATGTCCAGCCTCTGCGACCATTTCTAAGTTGATTTTGATGCAACAAAGGAATGTGCTCGGATTTGTGTTTTAGCACATTTTTAATGTATCTGATTTTTTTATGCATAATGTTTTCTGGATTTAAAAGTATGTCTATTTTTTAGAACAAAATCCATACAACTCCTAATACATCTGTCCCCAGCACTCTTAAACAGTATGAAGTTTCAGCCTGATATGTAAAATCAGGAAGTGTACTGGTAAATAAGAGTGTCAGAATAATTGTATCTAAGTTATCACAAAACTTTCCGGCGAGCAGACAAAAGCTGTCTTTGATCTTACCGAGCAAAATGCTTGTAAAACTCCACTGTACGATGGGAGGAGACAGGAGGGGTTCGGTTTCTTTGATGTATTGTAATCCACAGAAAGATATTGTCTTGACCCGAGATCTACAAAGAAGAGTGGAAGCAGGACACCACGCAAGCTCCGGGCACCTTTTCTTTGAAGTGTTTTACGACCTCTTCTTTGAACTGTTTTGTAATCAAAGGCGATGGCGGTTTACGACCCCCCCTCCCTTAGAAATTCATTACATGGCAACTGATTGTTGCCATGTAATCAGGGAAAGTCCAAATAAAAGAGCATGTGTACAATCTTTCGTCAGAGCATGGTGGAGCCTGTACAAGAGTACAGCCCAGGCGTTTCTCCTCTATTGAGCCAAATGTATATATGTCTCTGTTTAATTCCTTGCTTCTTTGTCTGTTTAATAGATGTCATCAGTGTTGGACAGAAAATTTAACCAAAACATATGTCACAACCTGGAGGGAAAGCCATTCTTTGTTTAGTGTTTGGTTGTGTTTTTGGCCTCACTTCCTGTTTTGTGCTCTTATTTTGTTTCCACTTCCTGTTCTGTTTGTATTGTTCCTGCACCAGCTTCACACTGCTGCTGGACACTGTCTTTGTCACCTGGGGGGCGATTAGTAATTATCTTTTTCACCTGGACAGTATTTAAACAAGTCACATTTCTTTGTCGGTGTGACTTCACTGTGTTGGACTGTTGGCGTTGCAGACCTTACCTTGCATTTTGATGTTTTCAGTCGTGAATATTGTTTCTGGATTTTTTTTTTTTTTTGCTTACTTTTGTTTGTTTTCAGCTCTCTGTCAACTATTTTGTATTCATATATCTCCTGTGCTTTTCTGTGCATTTTCCTCACTGCACTTTAGTTTATATTTTTGACTTTTTTTTACGTTAAATATTCATTTAATTTCACGCTGCTTGCTGTATTTTGCCTTTTCAGGTCACAACCTTTGCTATGAAGAGCATCATTCTCAACGTAGGAAAACACAAAACATCAATCCACCTGTCATGAGGGCTTATATCAAGTGATACTTTATTCTTGCAGTTTTTTTTCAAGTGTGGCCCCAATACTCACTAACAATTGATATGTAATAGTGATGGAACACTAATCTAAGTTGCCACTCGGGTTGTACGTTATACCGGTATTAGTATAGTACCGCGATACTATTGAATCATATACCACCTACCGTACTATACCGCCTCTAAAAAGTACCGATCCACCACTACACCTAACATCCACTGTAATGATACCAAGTCAATACTACTATGATTACGTCAATATTTTTTATCATCACAAAATCTTTTTTTGTTTTGTTTTTAATTTATATTATGTTTATAAACTCGGAAAATATGTCCCTGGACACATGAGGACTTTGAATATGACCAATGTGTCAGGTTTGTACCTGACAGTTTGGTCATGTTTTAGTTTTTCCACTGTTTGTCTTATTTCCTGTCAGCGCTCTTATTTTGTCTTTATTTCCTGCTGTTATCCCTGAGTGTTTTTTCCCCTCAGCTGTGGCTGATTGGCACGGAGCCCCACCTGGTGTCAATCAGCCAGATGCTATTTAGACCTGCTTGTTCCTCCACTCTGGGCTGGATTATTATCATCAATACTTGTAGCTCCTACCTGTTACTTTTCGCTGTTCCTGTATGCTGTGGACTGCTTTTCGTCTTTTTGTTCCTAGTTCCTGTTTGCTGGATCTTGTTTCCCGTTTTCCAGTTTGGCTGTTCCTAGTTCCTGGTTTGTGTTTTTTTAACTTTTAAAGATTAAATCATGTTTTCCCGCGCCATGCCTGCCGCCATCTCTGCATCTTGGGGTTCGTCACCAACTCAGTGGGACAAATATATGATCCTCTAACGACTTGGTATTGGATTGATACCCAAATTCGTGGTATCATCCAAAACTAATGTAAAGTATCGAACAACAGAAGAAAAAGTGATTATTACATTTTAACAGAAGTGTACATGGAATATGTTAAAAGAGAAAGTAAGCAGATATTAACAGTAAATAAACAAGTAGGTTAATACTTAATTTTTTATCACTTGTCCTTAATAATTTTGACAAAATAATAGAATGGAAAATGACACAATATTTTACTGCATATGTCAGCAGACTATTTAGGACCCTTTGTTTGTTTACTTACTACTAAAAGACAAGTTGTCTTGTATGTTCACTATTTTATTTAAAGGGGAACATTATCGCAATTTCAAAAGGGTTAAAAAGAATACAAATCAGTTCCCAGTGGCTTGTTGTATTTTTTGAAGTTTTTTTCAAAATGTTACCGGTCCCGGAATATCCCTAAATAAAGCTTTAAAGTGCCTTATTTTCGCTATCTTCGAAACCACTATCCATTTCCCTGTGATGTCATACAGGGCTGCCAATAAAAACAACATGGCGGTTACCACAGCAGCTCGGATTCAGACTCTGATTTCAGCGGCTTAAGCGATTCAACAGATTACGCATGTATTGAAAAAGATGGTCGGAGTATGGAGGCAGATAGCGAAAACTAAATTGAAGAAGAAATTGAAGCTATTGAGCGAATAGCTATTGACGCTATTCGGCCATGGTGTGGGTGTACCTAATGAAGTGGCCCATAGCATGGCTGCCTTATTAGTATTGCCGGTAAAATGTGCGGACCAAACGATCAGGACTTTCCCATCTTGTGACACTGGAGCAACTTAAATCCGTCGATTGGTAAGTGTTTGTTTCGCATTAAATGTGGGGATCTAGTTTCAAATGTACATACAGCTAGCGTAAAGAGCATGTTAGCATCGATTAGCGTAGCATGTTAGCATCGATTAGCTGGCAGTCATGCCGTGACCAAATATGTCTGATTAGCACATAAGTCAACAACATCAACAAAACTCACCTTTGTGATTTCGTTGACTTAATCGTTGAAAATGCATCTGCAGGTTATCCATCCATCTCTGTGCCATGTCTGTCTTAGCATCGCCGGTCAAATGTGAAGACACTCTGGCACATTCAATGGGGGTCTGGTGGCAGATTTCTTGCCAGTGGTGCAACTTGAATCGATCCCTGTTAGTGTTGTTACACCCTCCGACAACACACCGACGAGGCATGATGTCTCCAAGGTTCCAAAAAATAGTCTAAAAAACGGAAAATAACAGAGCTGAGACCCGGTGTTTATAATGTGAAAATGAATATGGTTGGTGTGTTACCTCATCGACGTCATGTTCTGACGTCATCGCTAAAAGAGCGATAAACAGAAAGGCGTTTAATTTGCCAAAATTCACCCATTTAGAGTTCGGAAATCGGTTAAAAAAATACTTGGTCTTTTTTCTGCAACATCAAGGTATATATTGACGCTTACATAGGTTTGGTGATGATGTTCCCCTTTAAGGACAAACTTGCAATAAAAAACATGTTTAATGTACCCTAAGACTGTTTGTTGAAATAAAGCCAATAATGCATATTTGTGTGGTCCCCTTTATTTAGAAAACTATCAAAGTACATACATCTTGGTACCGGTATCAAAATATTGGCACGGGGAAACTCGTCGGCACCCAATGTGAATTACATCACAGCAGCAGCATGGGAACTTCACTATGAGACAAAATCAGTTCATATCAGCACCTTATTGATCTTCTTTTAAAAGGCAGAAAGTCGTCAGGAGAAAAAACATGGAGGAAAAAAAAAAATTCTGTTTACAACTGATTATAAAGAAAAAAAAAACCTAAAACTTCAACACTCCACAGACCATGGGAGCTCTCCGGTACCTGACTTTCCGCGAGACCACCTAAATAGCAGCTCTCCAAAGCCGACAAACTCTGAGTAAACTCATGGGTTTTCTTTAATGGACGACGCCCTTGCCAGGTTTGCTTCTCTAAAAAAACAGGGCAGTCCATCGGACCAAGACGCCATTTGACCTGCGGGTGCCACAGGCTTCTCTGTCAACACCCGCTTTGTCTCTGGGTCGGGACGCAGAAATGTTCCCGTCGGACACGATAAGACGGGCGAGATAAGTCCGATCGACCTCCTCGTTCACGTCTTTTCCGCACAATGTCTGTCTGTGTTTGTCCAATCTGCCGCAGCTCTGCACTCTCACCCTGTCCGCTCCAAGACTAACATTATGAAATGAGCAGCACAAATTACTATCAAAACAAAGGGCCGCTTTAAAATAAACCCAGCTGATTTTACATTCACTGAAATATTGCTTGATCTGAGCCACCGTCCACATTTTTAAACCACGATCTCTGCCCCCTGCCCCCCTACCCCTTTTTTTCAATGAGAAATTACCAGCGTATATATTTTTATGGTGAACGACTGAGGTAATGTTTCCTCTTTATGAAAGATCAATTGACTTCATAGGAAACACAACCCTCTAAGTAACTTGCATGTCGGCAAACATTAACGTGTGTTGCGTTTTGGAATGAAATGAATGAATGAGATAAGTTTATTTTGGTCATATAATCAACCATTTTTTTAAATCAATTTAACAGTACAGATTAGACGTATTTAACAATCATACACATTTGCACACAAAAAGATGGTAAATGGGTTATACTTGTTTTGCGCTTTTCTACCTTCAAGGTATTTAAAGCGCTTTGACATTATTTCTGCATTCACCCATTCACGCACACATCCACATACTGATGGCGGGAGCTGCCAAAACCATGACCCATTAGGAGCAAGGGTGAAGTGTCTTGCTCAAGGACACAACGGACAAGACTAGGTTGGTAGAAGCTGGGGATTGAACCAGGAACTCTCAAGTTGCTGGCACGGCCACTCTCCCAACCGCGCCACGGCGTCCCCAATAGTGACGTAACCACTGTAGTAAAGTGAATTATGTTTATGTAGCGCTTTTCTCTAGTGACTCAAAGCGCTTTAACATGGTGAAACTGTCAAGATGTGGACTATGGTGTGGTTTGTTTTCCCGTGGTGCAAAACGACTGGACCGGACATGGCATGAAGGGAACATTATCACAATTTCAAAAGGGTTAAAAACAATGAAAATCAGTTCCCAGTGGTTTGTTGTATTTTTTGAAGTTTTTTTCAAAATTTTACCGGTCCCCGAATAGCCCTAAAAAAAAGCTTTAAAGTGCTTGATTTTCTCTATTTGCGATGCGACTATCCATTTCCCTGTGACGTCATACAGTGCTGCCAATGTAAGCAAACAATGGCAGATACCACAGCAAGATATAGCGACATTAGCTCGGATTCAGACTTGGATTTCAGCGATTTAACAGATTACGCATGTTTTGAAACGGATGGTTGGAGTATGAAAGTATTGAAGAAGAAACTGAAGCTATTGAGCGAATAGCTATTGACGCTATTCATAGCCATAGCATGGCCGAATAGCTGCGTTAGCATAGCCGGTAAAATGTGCGGACCAAACGATCAGGACTTTCGCATCTCTTGACACTGGAGCAACTTAAATCCGTCGATTGGTAAGTGTTTTTTTTCGCATTAAATGTGGGTGGAAGGAAACGTAATATAGTTGCAAATGCATCTGCAGGTTATCCATACATCTCTGTGCCATGTCTGCTTTAGCACCGCCGGTAAATAGCATGTTAGCATCGATTAGCGTAGCATGTTAGCATCGATTAGCTGGCAGTCACGCCGCAACCAAATATGTCTGATTAGCACATAAATCAACGTCAACAAAATTCACCTTTGTGATTTCGTTGACTTTATCGTTGAAAATGCATCTGCAGGTTATCCATACATCTCTGTGCCATGTCCGTCATCGCCGGTAAAATGTGGAGACACTCTGGCACATTAAATGAGGGTCTGGCGGCAGACACTTTCGCATCTTCGGGCCAGTGGTGCAACTTGAATCCCTCCCTGTTAGTGTTGTTACACCCTCCGACAACACACTGACGAGGCATGATGTCTCCAAGGTTCCAAAAAATTGTTGAAAAAACGTAAAATAACAGAGCTGAGACCCGGTGTTTGTAACGTGTTGAAAATGAAAATGGCGGCTGTATTACCTCGGCGACGTCACGTTCTGACGTCATCGTAAAAAGAGCGATAAACAGAAAGGTGTTTAATTCGCCAAATTTCACCCATTTAGAATTCGGAAATCGGTTAAAAAAATATATGGTCTTTTTTCTGCACCATCAAGGTACATATTGACGCTTACATAGGTCTGGTGATAATGTTCCCCTTTAATTATACAAACCCGGTTTCCATATGAGTTGGGAAATTGTATTGGATGTAAATATAAACAGAATACAATGATTTGCAAATCATTTTCAATCCATATTCAGTTGAATATGCTACAAAGACAAGATATTTGACGTTCAAACTGATAAACATTTCTTTTTTTGCAAATAATCATTAACTTTAGAATTTGATGCCAGCAACATGTGACAAAGAAGTTGGGAAAGGTGGAAATAAATACGATAAAGTTGAGGAATGCTCATCAAACACTTATTTGCAGGCTATTTGGGAACCGGTGGGTGCCATGATTGGGTATAAAAACAGCTTCCCAAAAAATGCTCAGTCTTTCACAAGAAAGGATGGGGCGAGGTACACCCCTTTGTCCACCACTGTTTAAGAACAACGTTTCTCAAAGTGCAATTGCAAGAAATTTGGGGATTTCAACATCTACGGTCCGTAATATCATCAAAAGGTTCAGAGAATCTGGAGAAATCACTCCACGTAAGCGGCATGGCCGGAAACCAACATTGAATGACCGTGACCTTTGATCCCTCAGATGGCACTGTATCAAAAACCGACATCAATCTCCAAAGGATATCACCACATGGGCTCAGGAACACTTCAGAAAACCACTGTCACTAAATACAGTTTGTCGCTACATCTGTAAGTGCAAGTTAAAGCTTTACTATGCAAAGCAAAGGCCATTTATCAACAATATCTAGAAACACCGCCGGCTTCTCTGGGCCCGAGATCATCTAAGATGGACTGATGCAAAGTGGAAAAGTGTTCTCTGGTCTGATGAGTCCACATTTCAAATAGTTTTTGGAAATATTCGACATTGTGTCATCCGGACCAAAGGGGAAGCGAACCATCCGGACTGTTATCGACGCAAAGTTCAAAAGCCAGCATCTGTGATGGTATGGGGGTGCATTAGTGCCCAAGGCATGGATAGCTTACACATCTGTGAGGAATGCTCATCAAACACCTATTGGGAACATCCCACAGGTGTGCAGGCTAATTGGGAACAGGTGGGTGCCATGATTGGGTACAAAAACAGCTTCCCAAAAAATGCTCAGTCTTTCACAAGAAAGGATAGGGCGAGGTACACCACTTTGTCCACAACTGCCTGAGCAAATAGTCAAACAGTTTAAGAACAATGTTTCTCAAAGTGCAATTGCAAGAAATTTAGGGATTTCAACATCTACGGTCTATAATATCATCAAAAGGTTCAGAGAATCTGGAGAAATGTGTGGTGAACATGCCCTTTCCCAACTACTTTGGCACGTGTTGCAGCCATTAAATTCTAAGTTAATTATTATCTGTAAAAAAAAATAAAGTTTGAGTTTGAACATCAAATATGTTATCTTTGTAGTGCATTCAATTGAATATGAGTTGAAAAGGATATGCGAATCATTGTATTCTGTTTATATTTACATCTAACACAATTTCCCTACTCATATAGAAATGGGGTTTGTACATTACTTCATAAAATACTGTTCTTGATAGTAGTACATTCTATTGTATTGTTTCTCAGACAATATGTCTTCTCTTAAAGTTATCTTTTTCTTTGACAAATGCATGTAAGATGTTAAAATTGTGCTGTTTTGCTGGGGCAAACTTGGCTCAAATTATTTCAATTGATTTCAACGGGCGACACTTTGAAGCCATACATATTTTTTACCAAAACCAATTAAACTGGTATCCCAAGGTACATTAAAAAAAAAAAAATTAACTCTTGTTTTGGTGTTTTCAGTCCGATATGTGTGAAAAATAAAAGGCACCTCTGCAAATTTTACACCTATTTTTACCATATCCAAAAGGGTGTTTATTTTGTTTAGTTATTTAGGGCTGAAATCTGAGTAGAAATATAAATGATTTGATTATTAAGACTGTATTTGCATGTGCGGCTCTAAAAAGGTATTCATTATAACTGATTATGATAATAAAAATCAATGCATTCATCGCTATTTTTCATTAGGGCGGAAATAAGCAAGAATACAAGATGATCTTAGTTAATTGCTCCCTGAAGTAGAAGGTCCTGGATATTTCCTAGGTTCATGTTGCACCCACTCCAGTGACGGAAATTGGCCCTGCCATTTGTCATCGTGACCTCCTCGATGAAAGCAGTTCCACAAACGTAAAATATATTCAAAATGGGATTACACAATTCTGTATCATATTCAATTACTAAAGCGTAATGGCATCGAAATCATCATGATAGCATAATAGGCGGAAAAGCTATTTTGGAATACAGGGAACGTCAAAAATTGATCATTTCCCTTTAGCCTTGGATTAGAACCACAAAAACAGGAAACCAAAGCCTTAGGTCGAAAAGTATCATATGAGAACACGTGCCTGCTGTAGGTGAAGCTTTTGTGTGTTTGCTTGTTGCTTGGCTACAATACAGCAGCCTTGGTGATCCCCTTGCTAGGGACTATTTTGGAATAGCCCCCCCTACCCCCAAGCCCCCACCTTCTGTGCAGTAAAGGAAAAAGTTTGCATTGTGCAAACCCAATTTCCTTGATGCGAAACGTGCCGTCCATTATCATGAAGTAATACATGCGGGGCCTTCAAGTTCAACATTCTTACAACAAAATTGCATTTGTGTCCTAATATTGTTTTTTTTAGGTCAATTTAAATTAAAGGGGAACATTATGTAAGCGTCAATATATACCTTGATGTTGCAGAAAAAAGACCATATGTTTTTTTAACCGATTTCCGAACTCTAAAAGGGTGAATTTGGCGTTAAGCGACCCGCCATTTTTCTCAATCTCATTACACGCACCAAGTCAAATCAGCTCTGTTATTTCCCGTTTTTTCGACTGTTTTCCGGTACCTTGGAGACATCATGCCTCGTCGGTGTGTTGTCGGAGGGTGTAACAACACCAACAGAGACGGAGTCAAGTTGCAACAGTGGTCAAAAGATGCGAAATTCCCTCGTTTGTTCTGCACACTTTCCCGACGACAGCTATGCTACGATAGAGATGGCAAGAATGTGTGGATATCCTGCGACACTAAAGGCAACAATAAAGTCAACGAAATCACATAGGTGAGTTTTGTTGATGTTATTGACTTATGTGGAGTGTGCTAATCAGACATATTTGGTCACGGCATGACTGCAAGCTAATCAATCCTAACATGCTATTTAGGCTAGCTGTATGTACATATTGCATCATTATGCCTCATTTGTAGCTATATTTGCATCCAGCCTTTCCCTCCACACACATTTAATACCAAACAAACACATACCAATCATTGGTTAGAAGGCGATCGCCAAATTCGTCTGCGCTTCTTCCCATGCCGCTGTCTGTCGTTATTTGGCTCAAAAGCTTCTGTTTGTTCTTTAATTTTGTTTTTGCTACCTGCATCCACACTCCAACCATCCGTTTCAATACATGCGTAATCTCTTGAATCGCTTATGCCGCTGAAATCCGAGTCTGAATCCGAGCTACTATCCTATACCTTTCTGTACTATTCGCCATGTTTGTTTCTGGCGGCTTCACGCAGTGACGTCACAGGACAATAGACGGGTGGGTATAGCGAAGGTGTAAATCAGGCACTTTGAAACCATTTTTCGGGATATTGCGTGATGGGTAACATTTTGAGAAAAACTTTGAAAAATAAAATAAGCCACTGGGAAGTGATTTTTATTGGTTTTAACCGTTCAGAAATTGTGATTGTCAAAGGTAGTTGTTGAACCCCAAGATGCAGAGACGGAGGCAGGCATAGAATATTAGGACATTATTTAATATAAATAATAGAACAAGAACAAAGAAAAAGCACGCACGTGGACGGAATAACAAACTAAGGGAGCTAGCACTGGAAGCTAGAAAATAAAAAGGAACTTTAGCATGGAAGCTAGAGGATAGCAAACAGAAAAACTGGAAATAACTAATGACTAACAAGAACAGCTTACCGCTACGACGACCAGGACAAAATGTAGCATGACAGGTAATAGCTGAAAAGAATCACAGACACGACAAGAGCAACATATGGCAACGACAAGTCCGAATGACAATACAATGATCCTGCAACTAACACAACACAAAGCAGGTACAAATAGGAGCGGGCTGATTGGCAACGGGTGTGGCCAGGTGCCAATCAGCCGCAGCTGAAGAGGAACACAGCACTCAGGGAACAAGACAAGAAACTGACAAAATAAGAGCACTAGACAGGAACTAATGACAGGAGATACTAAACACAGAGGAAAAAGACAAATGCAGAGGAAAAAACTAAAACATAGACAAACTGTCAGGGGAAAGCCTGACAGTGATAATGTTCCCCTTTAGGCCAGCGAGTAATAATCTGTGATTGATTAGGTTAAATCATATCATCTGATAAAAAAACAACAACAATAATAATAAGACAGCACTAATAAATAGAAATATATCACAACCGTTGAAATTGGACCTGTGTTTATTTAAATTAATGGCAGTGGAAACTGAAAAGGAAACACTAAAAATATAACAAAATGCCAACATTGGGGCAGGGGGTCATCCGGTTTTACCTGCTAAACTGACAATTATGATTGTAAATAGATAACGCCCATCCTGTTATTATCTAGCCTCGGGCTTTGTGAAAATGCAAGGTGCCTGTATGCTGACTGCCATGGCAACGGCGGGGATAAAAGCCTTGAGTTGAAATCATTATGGTGGCATACCAGCAGGAAGGTCAGGGATACTTCAATTCAGTACCACCGCACCTTTTGGAAACATCTAATTGCAATGTTGATGTCTTTTTTTTTTTTTTTTTTGTCCTGTCCGGCTACTCAGGCAAATCATATTGTTGATGTCGATGCCCATATTTGCTGTAAAGATTTAATTAACAAAATGAAAGTGTGGGATACTTCTCTTGTCACCTTATTTGTCCATCCATCTTCTTCCGCTTATCCGTGGTCAGGTCACGGGGGCAGCAGCCTAAGCAGGGAAGCCCAGACTTCCCTCTCCCCAGCCACTTCGTCCAGCTCCTCCCTGGGGATCCCAAGGCATTCCCAGGCCAACCGGGAGACATAGTCTTCCCAACGTGTCTTGGGTCTTCCCCGTGGCCTCCTACTGGTCGGACGTGCCCGAAACACCTCCCTAGGGAGGCACTCGGGTGGCATCCGGATCAGTTGCCTGAACCACCTCATCTGGCTCCTCTCCATGTGGAGGAGCAGCGGCTTTACTTTGAGCTCCTCCTGAACGACAGAGCTTCTCACCCTATCTCTAAGGGAGAGCCCCGCCACCCGACACAGGAAGCTAATTTCGGTCGCTCGTACCTGTGATCTTGTCCTTTCGGTCATAACCCAAAGCTCATGACCATATGTGAGGATGGGAACGTAGATCGCCCGGTAAATTGAGAGCTTTGCCTTCCGGCTCAGCTCCTTCTTCACCACAACGAATCGGTACAGCGTCCGCATTATTGAAGACGCCGCACCAATCCGCCTGTCGATCTCACGATCCACTCTTCCTCCACTCGTGAACAAGACTCCTAGGTACTTGAACTCCTCCACTTGGGGCAGGTTCTCCTCCCCAACCGGGAGATGGCACTCCACCCTTTTCCGGGAGAGAACCATGGACTCGGACTTGGAGGTGCTGATTCCCATCCCAGTCGCTTCACACTCGGCTGCGAAGCAATCCAGTGAAAGCTGAAGATCCTGGCCAAATGCAGCCATCAGGACCACAACATCTGCAAAAAGCAGAGACCTAATCATGCAGCCACCAAACCAGATACCCTCACCGCCTTGACTGCGCCTAGAAATAATGTCCATAAAAGATATGAACAGAATCTGTGACAAAGGGCAGCCTTGGCAGAGTCCAACCCTCACTAAAAACGTGTCCGACTTACTGCCGGCGATGCAGACCAAGCTCTGGCACTGATCATACAGGGAGCGGACCGCCACAGTCAGACAGTCCGTTACCCCATACTCTCTGAGCACTCCCCACAGGACTTCCCAGGGTACACGGTCGAATGCCTTCTCCAAGTCCACAAAGCACATGTAGACTGGTTGGGTAAACTCCCATGCACCCTCAAGGACCCTGCTGTGAGTATAGAGCTGGTCCACAGTTCCACGACCAGGACGAAAAAACGGCACATCAACTGGTCTAAAAAGGGAGTCTATTTAAAGACTAGAGTATACAAATGAATTTTAAGATGGGACTTAAATGCTTCTACTGAGGTAGCATCTCGAACTGTTACCGGGAGGCCATTCCAGAGTATTGGAGCCCGAATACAAAACACTCTATAGCCCGCAGACTTTTTTTGGGCTCTGGGAATCACTAATAAACCGGAGTTCTTTGAACGCAGATTTCTTGCCGGGACATATGGTACAATACAATCGGCAAGATAGGATGGAGCTAGACCGTGTAGCAGTGATGTGCTGTCAGGGGAGGCAAGTGAGGCATTGCCTCACCTGCCACCAGGTGGCTTAACCATGAGATGTTCCAAAACAAAGTAATAAAATAAAATAAGTTTTAATATTTCTCTTTTGGTTTATGCTTTCTATGTGATTTTGGTGTGGTTCCTGTATATTTTGATAATTTTCATGGTCAAAATCGCAGAAATTCCATGTTTCCTGATCAAAACAATGCAGCAGAAGAGAAGTGAGGCAGACACAGGCAGTGCCTCCACGGCTACACACAGTGTGTATTGGGCTTGTGCGTGCGAGGGGGCGTATGCTTGTTGCCACGTGGAAAAGGCAGGTCTTGAGGCAGCAAGTGTCATGTCTATGTAATCATGTTTTGTATTAGTCATGTTCTGTTTGTTTTCTGGCCACTCAGTTCCTGTTTTTGCATTTCCTGGTTTGTTTTGTCACCATAGCAACCCATTAGTTTTCACCTGTCCTTATGTCATGCACCTGTCTCATGTTTTGCACTCGCACACCTGTCACTAATCTTCACAGCATTATTTAAACCTGTAGTTGCCAGGTAGTCCGCTTGGCGACTTTACCTCTACTCCCTTCATGACATGCCATGCCTGTTAATCATTCTGTCCATAGTTTCCCTCCTGCCCATGCCACGTAAGTTGTTGTTTTTATTTTATGTCACAGTTATTGAGTTTTGTTTTTCATCCATAGTTCTGCCTTTGTGCTAGTTTTTGTTTTTATAGTCAAGTTTGTTCTCCGTCTTTGTGCGCGCCTTTAGTTTTGTACCTTTTTTTATAGCAATTAATAAATACAGTGGGCCAAAAAAGTATTTAGTCAGCCACCAATTGTGCAAGTTCTGCCACTTAAAATGATGACAGAGGTCTGTAATTTTCATCATAGGTACACTTCAACTGTGAGAGACAGAATGTGAAAAAAAATCCAGAAATTCACATTGTAGGAATTTTAAATAATTTTTTGTAAATTATGGTGGAAAATAAGTATTTGGTCAACCATTCAAAGCTCATACAGATGGAAGGAGGTTATGGCTCAAAATCTCACGATACATGGCCCCATTCATTCTTTCCTTAACACGGATCAATCGTCCTGTCCCCTTAGCGGAAAAACAGCCCCAAAGCATGATGTTTCCACCCCCATGCTTCACAGTAGGTATGGTGTTCTTTGGGATGCAACTCAGTATTCTTCTTCCTCCAAACACGACGAGTTGAGTTTATACCAAAATGGATACATGGATGATACAGCAGAGGATTGGGAGAATGTCATGTGGTCAGATGAAACCAAAATAGAACTTTTTGGTATAACCTCAACTCTTTGTGTTTGGAGGAAGAAGAATACTGAGTTGCATCCCAAGAACACCATAGCTACTGTGAAGCATGGGGGTGGAAAGATCATGCTTTGGGGCTGTTTTTCTGCTAAGGGGACAGGACGATTGATCCGTGTTGAGGAAAGAATGAATGGGGCCATGTATCGTGAGATTTTGAGCCAAAACCTCCTTCCATCAGTGAGAGCTTTGAATGGTTGATCAAATACTTATTTTCCACCATAATTTACAAATAAATTCTTTAAAATTCCAACAATGTTAATTCCTGGATCTTTTTTCACATTCTGTCTCTCACAGTTGAAGTGTACCTATGATGAAAATTACAGACCTCTGTCATCATTTTAAGTGGGAGAACTTGCACAATCGGTGGCTGACTAAATACTTTTTTGCCACACTGTATGTACTTACATTCACGTCTTGCCCACGCCAACTTTCCTTTGCCTACCAGGAAAACAAACCCATAGTCCATGATTTGACAGCAAGTACCTCTGCCTTAAGGTAGGGGGCGATATATTATCACTTGCAGTTCAATGCCTCAGCAGTACTCTGACTTGCCACACTGGGAGAAGTGGGGGCGCGCAAGCTATCAGACACAGGTCTCTCCAGCGGAAGCCAGCAGTTTTTTCTTTTCTTTTTTTTTTAACTGTATTTATAACAAACATGGCATTTTTATTAGAGTAAGCCAGCGTTTGTGGGTGTTTTTAGTCAGGTGCAAATATATTTTTTAATTTCTTGGAATGAAATCAAGGTTCAAGGTTCAAGGTTTAACTTTATTGTCCCCGCGGGGAAATTTGTCTTGGGCACAGTGCATCATTGCTTTCTTAACATGCACAAAAACAACAGAACAAAAACACAAGCACAGCCACAACCACAACCAGACAACTAACATTTAAACATCAGAACATGGAGCTTGATAAACATAGGTGGCACTTTGATGTAGGCATAAAATCTACAGTATGGAGATGAAGATAAAGTACCAGTGTGCATTGCACTAGAGCTCATGGATAAAGTGCTGTGTGCTAAAGTGCTTAGTTCTAAAGTGCTATGTGCTAAAGTGTTATGTGCTAAAGTGCTATGTGCTAAAAAAGTGCTAACCTATGTATTAACATTCTATTGCACATTGTTGGTCAGCTTAATGGAGGCTGGGAGGAATGATGGGTCCGGTCCGATCCGGTGGCCATGTACTGCTTGCCTGTGTATCGGCTGGGGACATCTCTGCGCTGCTGATCCGCCTCCGCTTGGGATGGTTCCTGCTGGCTCCGCTGTGAACGGGACTCTCGCTGCTGTGTTGGATCCGCTTTGGACTGGACTCTCGCGACTGTGTTGGATCCATTGTGGATTGAACTTTCACAGTATCATGTTAGACCCGCTCGACATCCATTGCTTTCCTCCTCTCCAAGGTTCTCATAGTCATCATTGTCACCGACGTCCCACTGGGTCATTATTGTCACCGATGTCCCACTGGGTGTGAGTTTTCCTTGCCTTTATGTGGGCCTACCGAGGATGTCGTGGTGGTTTGTGCAGCCCTTTGAGACACTAGTGATTTAGGGCTATATAAGTAAACATTGATTGATTGATTGATAATTTAAGGCGGCTAGATTTCCATAGTGGGACCCAGAGTTCCCACTATTTAATTCATTGAATTAAATGAATGTTTCTGCCAATATGGAAGATATTAATACCCAGATTTTTTACCGAGTCACCTTGTGTGATTGTTCGGTTGTCAAATGGTAAGGTGGTGTTATTAAATAGGTGTCTGTGTCTAGCAGCACCGATAATCAGCATTGGCATTGAGTTGCAAAAAGATGGTTCAGTCCGTTTATTCCATCCAGCTATGGAACAATCACGGCCAAATGCTGAGACCGACGCAGAGTGAACCCCCTTGCAGCCTTTTTGGAAGCAACAGATAAACAAATAAAAAAAAAAAAAAACATTCCTGGACATGGCAATTCCATTTATTAACCGCCACTAGGAGGTTAGGTATTTGTCGCTGGGGTTTGACATGGCAATTAATCATGTTGACGCCAACAAAGAACAAGAAGAAATGTCACCTGATCTTCAGCCCCTGTCTACAGTTATCTGGCTCATTTGGTTCTTGTAAGCCTTCCACCCCCTGCTGTGAAACGTCACTTCGCGGCACATAGGACGAGGGCCATTACACCAGCATGGCTTAAGGCCACGGTTAAGTTGTGGATGTGAACGCTACATCAGGCTGACATCACGCCAGACTTCCAATGAACTCAAACCAGTCTTCTCCTACCTGATTGCTTTCTTCTCCGACTCGGAGGCTTCCATCTGTCCACAATCATCGGCTCTCAAACTGGCAACACCTGCCAGTGATCTTCCCTATGAAGCAGTAGCGCTGGTTGCAAATCAGCTCCGCCATTTATTTCCCCTCAGATGATTATCGCCTGTTTGTTGTGAAAGGTCCCTGTTCCCAGTAAATGCCATGACGCATTGGGAGTGAGATCAAACAGCGTAATAATAATAACATTATTATAACGCTGATGTGTGACATAATGGAGGCTGCTGTAGTTTGCTGATCAAGCAGATATCCTGGAACCACGATGTGTTATCAAGAACATAATTTACCAACGATCGATACATAACAAACTTTGTAATAAAAGAACAAGACAAGATATATTCGTGACGAACTGTCACTCTATTTCTGTTTGTTTCCTTGTTTTTGTATTTAATTCCCATCATTGCTCTTATTTGGTTCCATTTCCTGTTTGTTCCGCAGGCAACTGTGTTTTTTCCTCACCTGCTGTTGATTAGCAGCTAGTCCACACCTGCATGTTCTATTTATGCTTGTCTGTGTGCTCGAAGATCACTTTATGTTGTGGAACGTTTACATGTAAAACTGCTTCATTTCTGTTTTATGAGATCTCCTGGTTCCTGCATCTTGGGGTTACAAACAATTACAGCCATGCGAGTTCCTCACAGCATCTTCGAGACAGACTGGGGCCTCGCAAGAACCGACGCACAGCCGACGTCCCAGCCCACAGCAGGTTCGGACCTTCTCCCTCCGCCTGGACCGCCAGCTACGGCTCTCCGACCGGCTAAGCCACTGCCGCCTACGTCCCTCCCGGCTCGGCCGCCGATTACGGATCTCCGACCAGCGCCATCTTCTCGGCCGCCTGCTGTACAACCTCCTGTACTGGCTAAACGCCGATTGCCTGTGCCGGCGCATCGACCACCGTTTCCCACACTGCGTCGCATCCCGCATCGCACACCGGTCCCGGCACCAAGACAACCAACTGAGCCCACAGCACCCAATCCTGTTCCAAGGCTGCTTCCAGCACCGGCACCACAGCTGCTCTTCCTGCCAGCACCCGCTGTGATGTCCTTCCTGGCCTCCTGCTGGGATTCAGCGCAGGATGTGCGGTTTTCCCTCCTCCTGGCCCTCTTCCGCCCGTGCCTAGGTTTTGCACTGGGGGACATCGACAACCCGGAACTCCTTCTCCCAGTAGTGGACAATTGAAGGTAAAGATAATTTCCTTGGTCACCAAATGTGGATCAAAAGGGAGCAGTCAGACAACTGCTGGTCAAAATTGTTTATTGAACTTGTGCCTCCTCACGGGTCATAGTTTGGACACCCAATTGAGATATCTTCATTCATTCACACGTTGATGGCCGTAATCTACATTTGTATCCATCGAAGCGTGGTTGCCAATGTGCGCCTCCAGCCCCTCCAACCACCACCAAATATTAATTTACTTTGATCGTGAATACTCCTTTACTTCACCGCCTGGTTGAAGTAAAGGATTAATTTGCAAGATTTGTGTCAATATAATGAGATATTTTCTAAAGTTAAAATATGCAAGTCAGTAACTTACTAAGATTAATTGTGATTAATCAAAATGCAACGGTTTGACCGTTTGACAGCAATTAGTAAATACTTAATTATGTCAATGATGTTGCGTGATCTGTAAATTCACGGGTGAAAAAAAAACACTAGGTAATTATACAAGAGCAGGTTAAGAATTGTAGTTTACAGGATGTGGTGGAGTAAAGCACAAAACATATATCGCCAACAGTCAATGACGAACCAGCACAGGCCAGAAGTCTCCTGGCAAGGTCGTTGCTTTAAGATTTTCTCGAGGACACTACAGCGAAGATGAAACACACTTCCCTGTCAGAAACACCTGAAAAGATCAACGCTGTTCCTTTTCCACCCCCTGCGGAGCGACTACTGTCCTATAAACTTAACACACCCCATGGACCATGGTTACATTCCCCACCTCCACGCCTTTGCCACCGCTTAAACTCACATGGTTTGACGGACAACGGAGAAGCGCCCCTATTGGCTGCCAACTTCGAGCCGGATGCCTGCACTCTCACCTCCTGTTGCAAGTCTTGTGGTTTCTGCGTCAACATTTTAGCTGCTGCCTACCACCATGACCCCGCACTCCCTCCCCTCTGTTGCTAGATATCTCGAGATGTATATGGAGGGTTTTTTTCCCCCTCCAGACTGGGCCTCCTTAGGAGCCAAGTCTGGATGGTATTTTTTTACTCATCCTTCCCCAGCGTTTTACCTTTTTCCCCATCTTTTACGGGGCGCCTTGTGGCAACCCACCAGCGTTCCTGTTCTGTAACGCTGTACACTGTTTGTTTGTCTGATCTTGAAGGGGTTTGTGCTGAAAACAAAGTTTTGCTGTACTTGTGCAATGACAATAAAGACCTATTCTATCCTGTCCTATACTATCATTGTATTCTTGTCGGTTATCAAGTAAGGTTTTTTTCTCGGCCCCAGTCTGTGGCTCCTCCCCTCATAGGAGCCCAGTATGAGATTGACTTCATTTTTTTACTCATCCTCCCCCAACCTTTTTCCCACCTTTTACGGGGCACCGTAAGTGGCGACCCATCACCTAACCTGTTCTTTTACCACGTACAAATCTCGAACAGGTTTATGGTGAAAATGGAATTAAATTGTCTTTGTGTGTCATGATCCGTGGCCCAAATCATGTTTTTGTTATATTCTGTTAGTTTTGGAGTCCCTCAGTTCCTGTTTTGTGCACCCTTGAGTTTGTTTTAGTTACTATGGTTGCTTATTATTTTTGCTATTCGGGATGCTCACCTGTTCACCGAGCACTAATCAGAGGCATTATTTAAGCCTGCCTTTGCCGGTCAGTCGGTGTAGCTTCATTGTTCAGTTACGTGAGTATTCCGTATATCTAGTCTATGCCAAGTGTTAGCTTTCCCTTGGGCTTCTTTTCTGTTTTGGTACTTCTCCGATTTTTTTCGAGAATGAATCATGTTCCTACCTGCACGCCTTGTCCGGAGTTGTCGGTCTGCATCTGGGGGAACAAACCCCGCAGCAAGCTGCGATCCCCACTGTGACATTGTGCAATGACAATAAAGAGCATACCATACCATACCAGTCCGTAGACACACCTGTCTCTGGTTGTCAATCAGAAGGCTTGGGTTGGGGAAATCAACGGCGGAAAACGGAAGCACATAGGAAGTGGAACAAAAATAAGAACGCTGGACTAATGAAATAACATAGTAATCGATGGCAGCCATGATGTGCTACGATTGATATATTTTGAAGAGGTTATACGACTGTATTTAACTGAACATTTCAATGCTATTTCTACCATACATTTGTCCGAATTATGTTTTAATCACACAGCATTGGATTACATGTGCCCGTGGTGTCCTTTTTAATGGGTATGCTGCAACGATATTATGAAAACAGGACCGATTCATCATGCAACGTAAACTAAACACAAGTCTATTTCCCACTGCAAATCTATTTTAAGCACTTGTTGTAATTAAAGCAACGTGTTTATAATCAAATCAAGCAGCATGCAATGAACCATTTTTCCTTTTGCCTCAGGCATCAGGCTCGGGTCGCCCTTTTACTAAGAGCGGGGAGCCAGAATTGACACGGAATGACTGTGTGTTTACACTGGGTTATGCAATTAAATGAGCATCGACTGAGGTGTAGCCCGGTGGCTGACTACACCAAAAGTGGTGTTAACTGTGCAGTTAAGGTTACAATTGTTTTTAAAAGAGGGAACATTGGATTGGCTTTAAAGGCAGCAATCATTTTGCAGTGTGTGGAGTTAATAGACAAACCTCAGTAAAGCTGAAATGTCAGAAACTTTATTAGGGCCCGAGCAGCAATGCAAAACACTGTGAAGGTCCGCCTGAAACTGCTCCATTTTTTTAATATGTTTTTGAGACCCTCACAGAGTTTTGCATGCACTTTTCATATTTTGTGGGTTCTGAACAGGAACTGGCAGCACGGTGTAACAGGGGTTGGTGCGTGTGCCTCACAATACGAAGGTCATGAGTTCAATCCCGGGCTCAGGATCTTTCTGTGTGGAGTTTACATGTTCTGCGTGGGTTCCCTCCGGGTACTCCGGCTTCTTCCCACCTCCAAAAACATCCACCCGGGGATAGGTTGACTGGTAACACTAAATTGGCCCTAGTGTGTGAATGTTGTCTGTCTATATGTGTTAGCCCTGCAGGGAGTTGGCGACTTGTCCAGGGTGCAACCCGCCTTCCGCCCGAATGCAGCTGAGATATGCTCCTGTACCCCCCCGCGACCCAAAAAGGGATAGATGGATGAACAGAAACTGCACTTTGTCATTACATTAAAACTGTCATTACTTCACTTTAAATGATCAAATCTTCTTCCAAACTGATTTCAGGCTTTGATCGGGTCCGATCATGTCATTTGACTCCAATGGCACCGCGACCCCAAAGGGGACAAGCGGTAGAAATGGATGGATGGCATCACTAATATGGCCCCGTTTAGTGGAAAATTATAACTCCTTCCACATGCTCCGATCTTACTGAAATTTGGGGATGAGTAGGACCAGACTGCAATATTTTCCCCTGGTGGTAGAGCGTTAACATGCTAATTAGATATGTCCGATAATGGCTTTTTTGCCGATATTCCGATAGTGTCCAACTCTTGATTACCGATTCCGATATCAACCGATACCGATATATACAGTCGTGGAATTAACACATTATTATGCCTAATTTTGTTGTAAACAATGTAACAAGGTTTTCCAAAATAAATCAACTCAAGTTATGGGAAAAAAATGCCAACATGGCACTGCCATATTTATTATTGAAGTCACAAAGTGCGTTTTTTTTTTAACATGCCTCAAAACAGCAACTTGGAATTTTGGACATGCTATCTCTGAGAGAGCATGAGGAGGTTGGGGTGGGCGGGGATATTGTAGCATAGAGATAGTGCTGCAAAGGGGTTCTGGGTATTTGTTCTGTCGTGTTTATGTTGTGTGACAGTGCGGATGTTCTCCTGAAATGTGTTTGTCATTCTTGTTTGGTGTGGGTTCACAGTGTGGCGCATATTTCTAACAGTGTTAAAGGTGTTTATACGGCCACCCTCAGTGTGACCTGTATGGCTGTTGACCAAGTATGCCTTGCATTCACTCGTGTGGGTGATAAGCTGTAGATATTATGTGATTGGGCCGGCACGCAAAGGCAGTGCCTTTAAGGTTTAATGGCGCTATGTGTACTACTCCGTACAGCGGCGTTTTAAAAATGTATACATTTTTGTTTTTGAAACCGATACCGATCATTTCAGATATTACATTTTAAAGCATGGGTGTCAAACTCTGGCCCGCGGGCCAAATTTGGCCCACTGTGTAATTTCATTTGGCCCTTGAGGCAATATCAAATTAACATTAGAGCTGGCCCGCCGGTATTTTTACCGCATTCACAGCTAATACTCATACTTGCCAACCTTCCCGATTTTCCTGTGACTCCCAAATTTCAGTGCCCCTCCTGAAAATCTCCCGGGGCAACCGTTCTACTGACTTTCTCCCGATTTCCACCCGGATAACAATATTGAGGGCGTGCCGTGCTGGCACTGCCTTCAACGTCCTCTACAACCTGTCGACACGTCCGCTTTTCCTCCATACAAACAACGTGCCAGCCCAGTCAAATAATATATGCAGCTCCTACACACACACTTACTGGGGCGGTATAACTCGGTTGGTGGAGTGGCCGTCCCAGCAACTTGAGGGTTGCAGGTTCGATTCCCGCTTCCACCATCCTAGTCACTGCCGTTGTGTCCTTGGGCAAGACACTCTACCCACCTGCTCCCAGTGCCACCCACACTGGTTTAAATGTAACTTAGATATTGGGTTTCACTATGTAAAGCGCTTTGAGTCACTTGAGAAAAGCGCTATATAAATATAATTCACTTCACTTCACTACTGTAAGTGAATGCAAGGCATACTTGGTCAACAACCATACAGGTCACACTGAGGGTGGGCGTATAAACAACTTTAACACTGTTACAAATGTGCGCCACACTGTGAGCCCACACCAGACAAGAATGACAAACACATATTTCGGGATAACAACCGCAACGCAACACAACAGAACAAATACCCAGAAACCCTTGCAGCACTAACTCTTCCGGGACGCTACAATATATAAACCCCCCCACCACCTCATTGTTATTTTATTTTCAAATGTATTAGCCTGTGGAAACCTGTAATGTTGATATTTACTTCAGAAGGCTGCAAATAGAAATGAGGCATTACATTTTTTATTTAAATTGTATTTAATATACCATTGATGTTTTTTTGTTTTCTTTTCTTAAAGTTGATTTTGCATTAAAAAGTTATATAAGTGTTGTTTGTTCCATATTGAGTTTTAAAGCAAATCAGTGTAGCAAACTGAGCATTAATGAAGGTTTTATTCATGCACTTTTTCTTGCTACTTCAAGGCTTAAATGTTTGATTCATTTGTTATTGTTATTTTATTTTCAAATGTTTTATTAGCATGTGGAAACATTTTTTGGGGACATTTACCTCAGAAGGCTGCAAATAATGAGGCATTACATTTTTTATTCAAATTTTATTTGATATGCAGTTGATATTTTGTAATTATTATTTGAAAGTGGATTTTGCATGTCACTATAAAGTTATATAAGCCTTGCTTGTTCAATATTCAATGCAAAATTTGTTTGTGTCCCTATTAAAAGTTTCATTTGTTCAACCTTGGCCCACGGCTTTGTTCACTTTTACATTTTGGCCCCCTCTATATTTGAGTTTGACAACCCTGTTTTAACGCATTTATCGGTTGATAATACTGGCTGTCCGATATTACCGGACATCTCTACCAAAGACTATAAAAATGGGTCCCATTACCTCCCTGCTTGGCACTCAGCATCAAGGGTTGGAATTGGGGGTTAAATCATCCAAAATTATTCCCGAGCGCGGCCACCGCTGCTGCTCACTGCTCCCCTCACCTCCCAGGAGGTGATCAAGGGTAATGGGTCAAATGCAGACAAAGATTACACCACACCTAGTGTATGTGTGTGACAATCATTGGTATTTTAACTTTAACTTTTAAATAAAGCCCCGAGTAATGAGAAAAGTGTACTCATAAAACCTGCTAAACATCTGGGAGTGGTTGAGTGAGACAAGGCATCATCATCGAGGGGTCGTTGGAGCCGCTAATCTGTGTTTTGGGAACGCACACTTTCCAATATGCCGAACAAAATCCAAACAGGAGTTCTACATGCTCACTGGGAAACACCACTATAAACAGTTGCCTCATGGAACTCACATGGAAACTTAGCCTGTTACAGCTTGACGACATGCCCAGGACTCCCTTTCTTCCTGTGCAGGAACCCGCCAATCCGCTCCCAGTTCCACCAGAAAGGTCTGTGGCTTTTACAGGTTAAACGTTTTGATGTTTGACTTCCACATGCGGCAACAACAATTCCTTCTGCGGAAATTAATCTTGATCACGTTGAAATGTTTCGCTTCATTAATTTGTACAGCCCAACACACGCCTGCCTCCTCCGCAGCTGTTAAAAAGTGATGTCTGACTTTTATCAGCTAAATAGATAATAGTCTGGTAAAAAATGAAAAATAAATCCTCCCTGCGAGGGATAGAATGCGCTGTCAAAAGTGATGATCCAAGAGATTTAACAGATTTCGGAGGGATAAGTGAACGTAGTTTAAAGGCCTACTGAAATGAGATTTTCTTATTCAAACGGGGATAGCAGGTCCGTTCTATGTGTCATACTTCATCATTTCGCGATATTGCCATATTTTTGCTGAAAGGATTTAGTAGAGAACATCGACGATAAAGTTTGCAACTTTTGGTCGCTAATAAAAAAGCCTTGCCTGTACCGGAAGTAGCAGACGATGTGCGCGTGACGTCACAGGTTGTAGGGCTCCTCACATCCTCACATTGTTTATAATCATAGCCACCAGCAGCAACAGCGATTCGGACCGGGAAAGCAACGATTTCCCCATTAATTTGAGCGAGGATGAAAGACTCTTGGATGAGGAAAGTTAGAGTGAAGCACTATATGAAGAAAAAAAAGGCGAGTGCAGTGGGAGCGATTCAGATGTTATTAGACACATTTACTAGGATAATTCTGGAAAATCCCTTATCTGCTTATTGTGTTAAAAGTGTTTTAGTGAGATTATAAAGTCATACCTGAAAGTCGGAGGGCTGCGGTGACCGCCAGTGTCTCTGGGGGAAGCCAATGGAGGAGGCAAGATGACAGCTGCTGCAGGAGGACGCTAACTCCGCACAAGTCTCCGGTAAGAATACCTAATATCACAATTTTCTCATCCAAAAACTTGCCGGTTGACATGTGGTAGAGAAACATGTTCGCTGAAGCTTCACAAAAAACAAAGAAACACCAGCTGTGTTTCGGTTGCTAAAGGCAGTTGCAATCCACCGCTTTCCACCAACAGCATTCTTCTTTATAGTCTCCATTATTAATTGAACAAATTGCAAAAGATTCAGCAACGCAGACGTCCAAATTACTGTGTAATTATGTGATAAAAAGAGACGACTTTTAGCTGTAAGTGGGGCTGGGCTAATATATCCCCTCCAACCAATAACGTCCCAAACACGCGTCATCATAGGCGTCATCATTCCGTGACGTTTTCAACAAGAAACTGTACAGGAAATTTAAAATTGTAATTTGATAAACTAAAGCGGCCGTATTGGCATGTGTTGCAATGTTAATATTTCATCACTGATATATAAACTATCAGACTGCGTGGTCGGTAGTAGTGGGTTTTATTAGGCCTTTAAACCCCCACGTTTAGTATACTGGGAAGAAATTGGAGCGAACGAGATAATTCATTACAAATGCACTAAGCAGAGGTGTCAGGGTCGTTTTCACTGAGGGCCACATCACAGTTATGTTTGGCCCCAGAGGGCGGCTTCGAACAGTGAACACTATTATTACACAATTTTTGAAATGCATTTTATTAGTAGAGTGTGACAGACTTCTCAAGCCGTCGTGCGGGTTCCAAGGACCGTCAAGGAAGGACATAGCGGCGGCACGTTTTGACTTCTTTATTTTTCAATAAAGACTGCTTTTCAGCTGATCCAACTGCCGCTCGCTCTTCCGCTTGCCTTTCTGCTTCGGGCGTCGTCGCCTTTCTCGCGCTCTCAGTCTCTCTCTCAGCGTCAGCTTCCCTCTGGCTCCTTTTCGTCTCTCCGCCTCTCTCTCTGACGTTTACGGCTGTCGCCCTTTTATAAAGTGCGAGAGGATTACTCAATTGTCTCCAGGTGCGCAATCCACGCACCTGATCTTGATTGCGGTGTCGCTACCGGCGCGCCCCGCCCTGCCGCTCATTCGCCGTCCACGCCTCCTCGGCGCCATCTTGGGCTGGGCTACGGCGTGCCCTGCCTCGCTGTCGGACTGCCGGCTCCACTTCTCCACATAGAGTTTTTAATAAACTAAAATGTTAAAAAAAAAAAAGATATTGTAAATTGCAATAATTTCACCTCAAAATCAAGTTTATATTACTGTAATTTGAAAGTAGTGATGGTTTTATGGTTAAAAAAAAAACTGAATTATACTGTAAAATTTATATTTGTTTATTTAAAACTGCAATTTTACAGTAAAATTTTGGCACCTGGGCTGCCAGTTTTTTGTTTTGTTTTGTTTTTTAATCGATGTATTACTGTAAATGCCAAAACGGCACCACTGTTTATTACAGTAAAAAAAAAAAGGACTGTTTTTTTATTCATTTAGAAAAAATGCTGTAAAAACCACAGTAAATTTCATAATTTTACCATGAAATCTATTGCCACTTTTACATTGCACATTTTAATGGATAACTTGCTTTGAAATCATTATTAGCAGTATGTAATTGTATTCAAAAAATATTTGATTGTTAGATCATCTATTTTTAAATAATTAGACAGTATTTAAGTTAACATAATTTGCAATTACATGGAGTACACGTATTTTTTTTCTCCCAAAATAGAAAGAATACATTTAGTAAGAAAAGTTACAGTACTTTATTTGCTACATATTATTTCCATGCTTTCGAGGGCCTTGAGTTTGCACTAAAGTAAGTAAAAGAGCTGGAGAGGGCAAGGAATAAAGAAATGCACAGTTTGCAGCATAATAGAATCATTTTTCTTTAGTGACGAAGCATATTTGCTTAAGGGCACCTCGGAAATAGCAAATGATGGAACCATACCCAAAATTTCCCAGACGATCTTAGAAGGCTTACTTGTGGGTTTTTTTTTGTTTTTTTTCATACACATAGAAAGAAATGTTTTTAACAACGACTGTAGAAAACTTAGTACAATCATGTAAATTAGTCCCATTTTCCAAACTGCAAAACCAAGTCGAAAGATGGAAAGATTGTCGCCTGAATCAAGACGAGGTCGTAGATGTGCAAAACAAATTAAATGGTTTCTCGTTATGCACATGGCACACATACAATCTAACACACAATCGAACAAAACTATTTTATTAATTTTTTTACAGTGACTGAAGTGTTGTGTGAAATTGGTAATTATCACATTTCTGAGTATCATATGACATTAAGTTGCTCAAAAAGGTTCATTATGTCTTATTACTCATTCATATTTCTCATTCATGAACGGATTATATCAGCGTTTCTCAAAGTGTCACGTCTCTATTCCCCACTGGTGAGGAATAGAGACGTGACAGGTGGGGCTCGAGGAACAGGAGGAAATTTCACTTAAAATGTTTATATTTTTTATATTCTTAGATTTTTTTTTTTATTATTATGCTTTCATTGTCTATACACAGAGTAAATCACTTTGTGATTCTGTCTGTGAAATCCGCTATATAAATAAATGTAACTTACTTATTTTTCCTGTAGGCTTTAAATTTCTAGGTAGGAGCTAAAGTTTGACAGACAACAGTAACTAATGGGGGCGGGGCTAAGCGGAACAAATTTTCGCACGGATGGGTAGCAGGCTAATGTGTGGACCACAATTACACAAAATGGATTAATTTGTTACTCGCACCTCAAAGGTCGTCGAACCAGAGCCAACGCCTGCAGAGAAACAAAAATCTGACGGGCCTAATCAACCAAAAACTTGATGTTATTTTATGTTATTGAGTTTGAATGTATACAACTTGATGTTACTTGATGTTCAGTAAATTTGAAAACGTTAAGCTTGGCATTAGCGTTCTGTTGGGGTGATGGGGGCAGGTGGGGCTTGAAAACTCACCCTTGTCCAAAGTGGGGGATGACATATATATATATATATATATATAAATATATATATATATATATATATATATATATATATATGTATATGTATTAGGGGTGTTGAAAAAAATCGATTCGAATACGTTGTGCGATTCAGAATCGATTTTCATTTTTAAAAAATCGATTTTTCCCCCCAATTTTTTTTTTTTTTTTTTTTTTTTTTTATCAATCCAACAAAACAATACACATGAATACCACAACAATGCGATCCAATTCCAAAACCAAACCTGACCCAGCAACACTCAGAACTGCACTAAAGACACAAACACGACACAGAACAAACCAAAAGTAGTGAAACAAAAATGAATATTATCAACAACAGTATCAACATTAGTTATAATTTCAGCATAGCAGTGATTAAAAATCCCTCATTGACATTATCATTAGACATTTGTAAAAAATAAATAAAAGAACAATAGTGTCGCATAAGCTTGACAACACACTGTGTCCAATGTTTTCACAAAGATAAAATAAGTCATATTTTTGGTTCGTTTAATAATTAAAACAAATTTACATTATTGCAATCAGTTGACAAAACATTGTCCTTTACAATTATAAAAGTTTTTTTTTTTTTTAAATCTACTACTCTGCTAGCATGTCTGCAGACTGGGGTAGATCCTGCTGAAATCCTATGTATTGAATGAATACAGAATCGTTTTGAATCGGAATAATATCGTTTTTGAATCGAGAATCGAATCGAATCGAAGAAATCGATATATTATCGAATCCTGACCCCAAGAATCGATATTGAATCGAATCGTGGGACACCCAAAGATTCACGGCCCTAATATATATATATATATATATATATATATATATATATATATATATATATATATATAACCCTAACCCTAATACATGAAAATATATACACCCCCCGCTACCCCCAATAACACCCATCTCCCGAATTCAGAGGTTTTAAGGTTGGCAAGTATGGATACAGGACATCACTGAAGGCCTAGGTGGGAAACGCACAGCCCGACCACTGACACACAGTATACATAATTTTTATTTTTTTTATTTAACAATTCACCAGATATTGTTGTCTTGATTAATCACACAAACACGACCGTTGGATTCACGTGGCCGCCGACCGTGGTTTGCTCTCCTATGTGACTGAAATCGAGTCTGACTGGAGGTCTAACGAGAAATTTCCTTCTTCGAAAGTTGCATGGAACAAATTACAGCGTCTTGAAAAGCCTGCAGATCCTACAGATAATCACCAGGTCATCGGTCTGGTGTTGTTCAGAGAACACGCAGACTTTTGCAGCCAACTCGTCCGAGTCCCTAACTTTTGTCTTTTTGACAGCCAAACAAATGCACAAATCGCCAAACTCTTTCGCTCATGAAACCTCATCCGGCTCAGGAAAACAGAGGCACTGAGTTCTCAGCGAGTGCCCAAGGATGTGGATAAGCACTCATTGTCCCATCAGCGCTAATAATGTTGTCACCGCTGACTGTCCCCGCTCCTCCAGAGGTAAGTGGCTCAACATGCCTCACTGAGGTCATATCCTCGAAGGATTAAAAGCAGGCCCGTGGCCCTTAGTACCCGCTATTATGTGCATTGAGCTCACATCGCCCATGGCAAGCTTGCAGGCTGGCCAAAGAATGAAAGGAAATGGCACACAGTTTTTCACTTTCTTCCAACAGCAGCAGATAATACTTGTTTTGTTGTTATTTTTGCAGTAGAAACTGTATTAACTGTAGTCTTAAGTACTATTGTTTTTATGGGCCTGATCTACAAACCCTGTTTCCATATGAGTTGGGAAATTGTGTTATGGGTAAATAAAAACCGAATATAATGATTTGCAAATCAGGAGGAGCGAACTGAGGGCCAATGCTACCGGGACAAGAGCTGGGGTCTGATCAACCCTGGCTGGGTCACCTGAAGGAGGTGGTATGATGTAGAAAGGCCCGAAACCCCCAGTGATCTCAGGCACATCACTGAGGATGTGCCCTATTGCATCTGAGGATGTATCTTAGAATCTTTTTTTTTTTTAATCTGCCCTTTCTCATCCTTTTTCTACCATTTGTTGCTTGTTACTCTCAGAGTCTCTTAGCCACTCAGGCAAATCATAAAAATGCATTTTCCAATTGATGACTTGATTATATATATATCAATCAATCAATCAATGTTTATTCATATAGCCCTAAATCACAAATGTCTCAAAGGACTGTACAAACCACTACGACTACGACATCCTCGGAAGAACCCACATAAGGGCAAGGAAAACTCACACCCAGTGGGACGCCAGTGACAATGATGACGATGAGAACCTTGGAGAGGACCTCATATGTGGGCAACCCCCCCCCAAGGGACTGAAAGCAATGGATGTCGAGCGGGTTTAACATGATACTGTAAAAGTTCAATCCATAGTGGCTCCAACACAGCCGCGAGAGTTCAGTTCAAAGCAGATCCAAGACAGCAGCCAGAGTCCCGTCCACAGGAAACCATCCCAAGCGGAGTCGGATCAGCAACGTAGAGATGTCCCCAACCGATACACAGGCGAGCGGTCCATCCTGGGTCCCGACTCTGGACAGCCAGTACTTCACCCATGGCCATCGGACCGGACCCCCTCCACAAGGGAGGGGGGGAAAGAGGAGAAAAAGAAAAGAAGCGGCAGATCAACTGGTCTAAAAAGGAGGTATAACTAAAGGCTAGAGTATACAAATGAGTTTTAAGGTGAGACTTGAATGCGTCTACTGAGGTAGCATCTCGAACTGTTACCGGGAGGGCATTCCAGAGTACTGGAGCCCGAACGGAAAACGCTCTATAGCCCGCAGACTTTTTCTGGGCTTTAGGAATCACTAATAAACCGGAGTCCTTTGAACGCAGATTTCTTGCCGGGACATATGGTATAATACGATCGGCAAGATAGGATGGAGCTAGACCGTGTAGTATTTTATACGTAACTAGTGAAACCTTAAAGTCACATCTTAAGTGCACAGGAAGCCAGTGCAGGTGAGCCAGTACAGGCGTAATATGATCAAACTTTCTTGTTCTTGTCAAAAGTCTAGCAGCCGCATTTTGTACCAACTGTAATCGTTATATATATATATATATATATATATATATATATATATATATATATATATATATATATATATATATATATATATATATATATATATATATATTAGATTAGATTAGATAGTACTTTATTTATTCCGTCAGGAGAGTTCCTTCAGGAAAATAAAAATTTTCAGCACAATCCCATTCAAGTTTAGACAAACATTACAGGGAGACAGAACAGGATCGCTGCCGGGTCTGCCGGCTTCCAGCGCCCCTTACAAAAAGATGAGATAAAGGTAAACAAAGGGGGGGAGGGGGGGGGAAAAAAAAATAGAAGATTAAAATAAAATTTAAAAAATCGGTCTTTGCCTGGGCCCTGGAGAGGAGGTGCAGACTGAGGCCAAGGGAAAAAAACAAATAAATTGAAAAAATCAAAAAAACACTCATAACCATGGCACACATCCCTCTTCCATGTGTGTAAGAGGGAAACATCAAACATCAAAGAACACAGAGGACATTAAAGACATTAAAGCAGCAGATACAACCAGACACTTCTACATACAGCTATGAATAAAAAGTAAAATAAACATATCCACTGTGGTGGCCTCTGCGGTGTTCCACGCCATCGTCTGCTGGGGAGGAGGGAGCATGGTCAGAGACAGGAGCAGACCCAACAAAGCAACCAAGACAGCCGACTCCACTCTCGGCCAGTGTATATATATATATATATATATATATATATATATATATATTATTTTAACCCTATTATTTTAACCCCGGGTCAAAACGTTTGGGGAGCCCTGATAAGCTGAAGCCATGTGACATTGTGTGAGAATGTGATGCACAGCAGGTTTGTGCAGAATTGTAATTCAATTATTTTAAAGAATTTGAACTTAAATTGAAGAACTCTTAAATCCTGATCTCTTTCAAAATGGAAACGCCAAATTCCTCCATTGGCAGAGTCATTGGAAAAAGTATGTTATACCCAATGCACAAACAAACGATTACCAACTCAGAACATATTTCAATGCTAAACATGATAGGAGTACTTTATTAAAATAAATCAATTAAACACAACAGGTCGATGTATCTTTCATGATAAATTGTTTGGACACTATGTATTTATGCTGCCACAGCTGGTTAAAACAGTTTTTTTTTTTTTATCCAACCAAATATTCTATTATGGCAACCCCATTGACTCATTATCTCATTGACCACACATTAGTTGACAGCTCACAAGGAAAGTTGTAATTATACCAGGATGTGTCCATACTGCTAGCGTGGACGATCACAAGCACATTTGCAGATCGAGCCTCTCTAACCTCTTATGTCTCCTATTAAATAACTTTTATTGAATGGGGAATTTCTGTTTTATCACTTACCACACTTTAATGGCTTGACTGTTGAGTAACTGTGTTCTTAAGTACATTTCCAACATCGCCAAGTCAGCACAATAGTCAAAACCAAAAATAATGTTCTCACATCATGATAGGATTCATCCAGAAATAACCCGGACCATTGTTCTGGAACTTTCAATGAAAGCTGAGATCATAACATCATGTTCCCTGTTTAGCCATCTATCCTAAAATATGTCCCTCAGGCATCAATGCCCTGTATTTGATCATCCGTGCCGAAGCATTTGTATCCAACTACGGTAAATAACTTCTGTTTTACTTCTTGATATGGCAAGCTCATGCAATCAAATACCCCAACTGTTTTACACTGTCCAAAACACAACAGTTCAGGTTAATATTTCCAGTATTGAACACCTCTTAGTGCCAATTGCTTGGCAGCAAGAGATGACGCACAGGGGCTGTGACATACGCGAATCCCTTAGGGGGGATGAATGCCTGTGCAGCGCCAGAGGAGCTGCAGCCAGCCACCGTAGCTCCGCACTCCCTCCCCTCTGTTGCAAGTCTCGAGATGTATGTTATAATATATATATATATATATATATGTGCTTTGCTATGGAGGTTTTTTCCCACTCCAGACTGGGCCCTCTCAGGAGCCCAGTCGGGATTATATTTTTTTACACACCCCCCCAGCATTTAACTTTTTCCCATTCTTTTCGACCCATCAGCGATCCTGTTCTGTCACCCTGTACACTGTTTGTCTAATCTTGAACGGCTTTGTGCACAAAACAAAGTTTCATTGTTCTTGTGCAATGACAATAAAAACCTACCTAGCATTAAGGGTTGGAATTGGGGGTTAAATCACCATAAATGATTCCCGGGCGCGGCACCGCTGCTGCCCACTGCTCCCCTCACCTCCCAGGGGGTGATCAAGGGTGCAGAGAATAATTTCGCCACATCTAGTATGTGTGAGACAATCATTGGTAATTTAACTTTAATAAGAAATTTTTAAGGGCCAAGGGTATGTTTCTAAGTCAAGGGTCGGCAACCTTCAGCATACAAATAGCCATTTGAGCCCATTTTCCCCCAAATAAAACCCAACAAGAGCCACAAACTCTGTTCGATTCCTAAAATGACGATAAAACCACTTATAGTTTCGTTACACTTATGCTATATAGTTTATGAAATCAAACACTTCACAATGTATAAGCAAATCACCAAATGATTTTCAACCTTCGAAAAAAAATACACTGGTCCTTCCCTTATTAATGAATTTGGAAAAAAAATCAAGTTGTGCCAATATTTTGAAGGCATACAACTGCGGTATATTTCATTTGACTAAAAAGGGAAAAGAACAAACTCTTCATCAATGAAAGCAAATTAACCTGTCCATGAAGCATTAAATGTTCTATTTCCATCAAAAATTTTTCTCTTTTTTGATCCGTCCATTGATAGCTTACTGGGGGTTGACCGCTAAAAACAATACAAATGCTTGGCAGCAAGAGATGACGCACAGGTGATGGGCGGCTGGGCAGCGCCAGAGGAGCTGCAGCCAGCCACCGTAGCCCCGCACGCCCTCCCTTCTATTGCAAGTCTTGAGATGTATGTTGTAATATTATATATGTGCTTTGCTATGGAGGTTTTTTCTCACTCCAGACTGGGCCCTCTTAGGAGCCCAGTCGGGATTATATATTTTTTCTCACCTCCCCCCCCCAACAGCGTTTACTTTTTCCCCATCTTTTTCGCCTTCTGGCGACCCATCAGCATTCCTGTTCTGTCACCCTGTACACTGTTTGTCTAATGTTGAACGGGTTTGTGCTGAAAACAAAGTTTCATTGTTCTTGTGCAATGACAATAAAGACCTACTTACCTACTTACCTACCTTCGATCAACAATATATCAAAATGTTTTATTATCATATGATTAGATACCAGAACTCTCCAAAATAATTACTGTTAGATTAAAAAGAACTAAATAAATGTAATTAATTAAGTAACCATAATTTCTTGACATTTTGTTTCAAAGCCAAAGGGAGCCACAGCGGTGGCATGAAAGAGCCGCATGTGGGGGTTGAAAACCCCTGTCCTAAGTCATCTGCCTGGTATACCATGATAGGTTGTGTTCGTGAAAAATCAGCTGCTTAGGAACCTTTCAGTCTTTCAGGTTTGCCTCGCCAACTCCCTGGGCCGACAGCTCTCTCAGGACGTTGTCCAGGTATTTGGTTTCGGGGTAGTATTCTGGACAGTATTCTGGGCATCTGTGTTGCTGAATCTTTTGCATTATGTTCAATTAATCTTGATAATAATGTCATAAATAATGTCAAATAATGTCATAAAAGTGGAGAAATCAGCATTGCAAAGTCACGAGTCACTTTTGATGGAATGTACCAATACGGTCAGTTGCCTCCTTTCAGAAAGTCACATCCAGGAACAAAACAGCCGTGTCACATAAATTGCCAAAGCATCATTTACTCTGTTAAACAGATTTGAATAGCACTGTGAGTGGCAAAGGCGGCCGACCTCTGATATATTTCAGCGGGCGGGTACAGTCCTGACAAAATGTTGGTTCGGGTGGACGGCGGGTGGATGACGACTTTGGTGATGCGGTTAAGGATGATATAATTGCCTATTCGCGCATGAACTCTCACTGTTACCAGTCAGAGTTCATATGGGAGTAAAGCCCCTGGCAAAGCGCACCTGAGTATATTAATCCATCTAAGGGGATCTCTGCCCAACATTCATTGTTACCGTAAGCAATGTTAAAGTACTATGACATTTATAAGAAGCCAATATTTACGTTGGGTGGAACTTCAGGACCGAGTCACCGGTTAGACGTAGCAACAGGTTGTCGTGTCCATCCAAGCCCGACCCGACAGTTATTATTTTACAGCTCTATAAAACAACTCTTAAACTATTCGTTGGACAGCACTCCTTGGATTGACCAATACTCACAAAAAATAAAAGTCCAAGGAAGTCAGTGAAGATCTAGGAAGGATCATTGGGAAACTGCTGTCCATAGAAAAAATTGTTGAATTGTATTGCAAGGGTATGATCAAGAGAAAAGCATTTATTTACTATTTAGAATCCTTTTTTTTTTTTTTAATCCATCCGTCGTCATGTATTTTAATGATTGTGAACAATAGGCAAAATTCCAAAAAAAGAGTGCAGTTCCCCTTTAAGACAATTTGTTATACTTAAATAACACTGCGTGGTTCTAATTACCGTATTTTTCGGATTAAAAGTCGCTCAGGAAAATACGTCGCACTGGCCAAAAATGCATAATAAGAAGGAAAAAAACATATAAACGTTGTACTGGAGTATAAGTCGTGTTTTGGGGGGAAATTCATTTGATAAAATCCAACCGCAAGAATAGACATTTGAAAGGCAATTTAAAATAAATAAAGAATAGGGAACCACAGGCTGAAAAAGTGTACGTTATATGAGGCATAAATAACCAACTGAGAAGGTGCCTGGTATGTTAAAGTAACATATTATGGTAAGAGTCATTCAAATAACTATAACATATAGAACATGCTATACGTTTACCAAACAATCTGTCACTCCTCATCGATAAATCCGATAAAATCTTCTTCCTCGATGTCGCTTCTAAACAACTCTGCCAACTCCAAAGGTATGCGCCGCTTCCTCTTGTCGTTTTCTGCTGCATATTTCACTACGTCCAGCTTGTAATCTGCAGTACATGATTTCCTTGTCGGTCCAATTTTTGTTCAGCCCTTCTCAGTTTTTAAAAGTTACCGCCAACGATGAAATGATCCATTTTAATAGCTACGGCAGTAGCATATAGCATATAGCAGTTAGCATTCCATGACCCACAATGCACTTCTGCCATGACCCTCCCCCGCCAAATTCTTATTGGTTGACGTGTGTGTGACGATTGCTGACATTTTCTTCGTCTCTTCCGCGAATTAGATAAATAATAGTATTTGATATTTTATGGTAATGTATTAATAAATTCACACATAAGTCGCCCGGGGAAAAAAACTTTGACTTATAGTCCCAAAAATATGGTACACAGAAAAAAATAAAAAACATTTCACAAGTTTTTGTGTTTTTACAAAGCCAAATCAGTGACATTGGCAATGTTTAAAGGGGAACATTATTACAATTTCAAAAGGGTTAAAAACAATAAAAATCAGTTCCCAGTGGCTTGTTGTATTTTTTGAAGTTTTTTTCAAAATGTTACCGGTCCCGGAATATCCCTGAATAAAGCTTTAAAGTGCCTTATTTTTGCTATCTTCGAAACCACTAACCATTTCCCTGTGACGTCATACAGGGCTGCCAATACAAACAACATGGCGGTTACCACAGCAAGATATAGCGACATTAGCTCGGATTCAGACTCGGATTTCAGCGGCTTAAGCGATTCAACAGATTACGCATGTATTGAAACAGATGGTCAGAGTATGGAGGCAGATAGCAAAAACGAAATGGAAGAAAAAATTGAAGCTATTGAGCAAATAGTTATTGACGCTATTTGGCCATAGCGTGGGTGTACCTAATGAAGTGGCCCATAGCATGGCTGCCTTATTAGCATCGCCGGTAAAATGTGCTGACCAAACGATCAGGACTTTCGCATCTTGTGACACTTGAGCAACTTAAATCCGTCGATTGGTAAGTGTTTGTTTCGCATTAAATGGGGGTATCTAGTTTCAAATGTACATACAGCTAGCGTAAATAGCATGTTAGCATCGATTAGCTGGCAGTCATGCCGTGACCAAATATGTCTGATTAGCACATAAGTCAACAACATCAACAAAACTCACCTTTGTGATTTCGTTGACTTAATCGTTGCAAATGCATCTGCAGGTTATCCATACATCTCTGTGCCATGTCTGTCATCGCCGGTCAAATGTGAAGACACTTTGGCACATTCAATGGGGGTCTGGCGGCAGAGATCTTGCCAGTGGTGCAACTTGAATCCCTCCCTGTTAGTGTTGTTACACCCTCTGACAACACACCGACGAGGCATGATGTCTCCAAGGTTCCAAAAAATAGTCGAAAAAACGGAAAATACAGAGCTGAGACCCGGTGTTTGTAATGTGAAAATGAATATGGCGCTAAAAGACCGATAAACAGAAAGGCGTTTAATTTGCCAAAATTCACCCATTTAGAGTTTGGAAATCGGTTAAAAAAATACATGGTCTTTTTTCTGCAACATCAAGGTATATATTGACGCTTGCATAGGTCTGGTGATAATGTTCCCCTTTAAAAAACCTGCAAACATTGGTCACCTGTTGGATCTATCAGCTCATTACTTTTAAAAAAAAAGCTATAATTATTAAATTTTTTCTTTTTGTGCAAAATTTGCAACAATATATCTTAAATTGTAGCTTATCAGGAAGAATGCAAGTGCATATTTGCATTTTCCTGCCCTAATCATATGGGGACTGATTTACCAAGATCTACATAACACGTGCCAAACAGCGTGTGCAATCTACTACGGGTGGATTATTCATAACTGGTGCAGACCCCCTTATTCAAATGAAGTGTTTGTGTGGACTGCGTAGCTTTAATCACGGAAAAACTCGATCATTTACTGCACATTCATGTAATCATGCGCCTTCTACCTGCAGCAGACATGTACCACTTTTTATGGGCATTTTAGAAGCAGTCTGGTGCATCCACAATGAAACCCACTTTTTTTTTTAGCACTGACGATGCGCTCATGGGAGGGATGTTCACTAACTGTGCTCAAGACACAAAAAATGCATACTTCAAGAAGGTTTTTTTCATATAGGAGAAACATCAGCAATGTATATTATTAATGGGGGAAAAACGCAGATAAATAGAACGCCACTAGACACCAAAATGCATCATTTTTTTTTTTTATTCAGCCCCTTAACTCACCGAGCAAGCAGCTATAAAATTATAAAAGGATATTGCTGAATAGACAATATGTCTATTTTTTTTTTTTTTTTCCTAGCAGAAAATACAAATATGTCGACACACACTACAAACACGTTGGACGGAGAATTATCTGTTTTTTGTCTGTCTTAGCTGCGTGAGCACCAGGTGTGTAAATATGTCAGTTTGCACCAGTCCTGTCAGGGGAGGCAAGTGAGGCAGTGCCTCACCTGCCACCAGGTGGCTTAACCATGAGATGTTCCAAAATGAAGTAATAAAATAAAATAAGTTTTAATATTTTTTCTTTTCGTTTATGCTTTCTATGAGATTTTGGTGTGGTTCCTGTATATTTTGATGATTTCCATGGTCAAAATCGCAGAAATTCCATGTTTCCTGATCAAAACAATACAGCAGACGAGAAGTGAGGCAGACACAGGCGGTGCCTCCACGGCTACACACAGTGTGTATTGGGCGTGTGCGATCATACAAAGTACGTTTTCATGGAGGATAGCTTTTGCTGCTTCAGATACAAATACAGAAAGGTAAGATACACTCACAATACTTGATTTATTTTGTTCATAGCAAATGGGACCAAAAAGTATTTGTGAACGGCTTCCTGCCGTCATCGTGTGGGTTTTAGGGACCATTGAGGACGCACATCGCTGAGCAGGTTTGACTCCTGTTTTATTTTTCAATAAAGCTTCCGTCTTTTGCTCGGATCGATGCTCGCTCCTCTCTCGCCTTCAGTCGGCCGCATCTTCGGCTCGCTCTTGATCGTTCTACGTCTTCAGGTTCTGTTGCTGGTTTTCCTACTCCTTCCTCCCCGATCGCTCCTCCTTCTCCCCTTTTATGCTGCAGGAAAAGATGCAGGGATTGAGAGCAGGTGTGTGATCTACGCACCTGACTTGGATTGCCGCAGCGTTGCTCCAAGCGCGCCCCGCCTCTACGCTCCGCCGCATACTCCGCCCCCTGGCCGCCATCTTGAGTTGGACCGCCGTTTGTCCTACCCTGCTGTCGGCTCGTCAGCTCCGTCTCTCCACAGTATTTAATAACCACTTTATCAAATACTTTTTGTACCCATTTATCATATCATAATATCATTATGGTAACGTTTTTATGAAAGCAAATAATTCCCTTTTTTTTCCTGCAACTCTAATGTGCAACCTAAATCAATAATGACTAAAGCTGCACATATGAATTTAAGTTTAAAAAAAGAAGAAGAAAAAAAAGCATGTATGCCTCACCTGGTGTTTAGTTCACCGCACGTCACTGGTTTGTATGAGGGGCCGTTAGGGACATTATTCAGAATTACCTCTTACATACACTACTGAAATGCTCTCACATAAACAACTGAAATATTTTTCTCTCACACACACCACTGAAACACTCTTATACACACTACTGAAACACTCTTATACACACTACTGAAATGCTCTCACATAAACAACTGAAATGTTTTTCTCTCACACACACCACTGAAACACTCTTATACACACTACTGAAATGCTCTTACATACACTACTGAATTGCTCTCACATACACTACTGAAATGCTCTCACATAAACAACTGAAATGTTTTTCTCTCACACACACCACTGAAACACTCTTATACACACTACTGAAATGCTCTCACATAAACAACTGAAATGTTTTTCTCTCACACACAATACTGAAACACTTTTATACACACTACTGAAATGCTCTTACATACACTACCTAATTGCTCTCACATACACTACTGAAATGCTCTCACATAAACAACTGAAATATTTTTCTCTCACACACACCACTGAAACACTCTTATACACACTACTGAAACACTCATATACACACTAATGAAATGCTCTCACATAAACAACTGAAATGTTTTTCTCTCACACACACCACTGAAACACTCTTATACACACTACTGAAATGCTCTTCCATACACTACTGAATTGCTCTCACATACACTACTGAAATGCTCTCACATAAACAACTGAAATGTTTTTCTCTCACACACACCACTGAAACACTCTTATACACACTACTGAAATGCTCTCACATAAACAACTGAAATGTGTTTCTCTCACACACAATACTGAAACACTTTTATACACACTACTGAAATGCTCTTACATACACTACTGAATTGCTCTCACATACACTACTGAAATGCTCTCACATAAACAACTGAAATGTTTTTCTCTCACACAAACCACTGAAACACCTGCACGTACTTTTCACACGTGCTAAATAAAATGCACGTACTTTTCACACGTGCTAAATAAAACGCAAACTATTTAAGTCAGAAAATATGAAAATCACACTAAAGACACACACAAAGAGAATTATGTTGAACAATGTCTCTCACTTTCAAATGTATTATCTCCATTTTTACAGGTTTGCAAAGGTCATGTGAGCAATTTTAGACACATTCTATGTCACTCTTCCATTAACCACTGAATGCCCTGACTTTTAACAGGCATAGTTCATGGGTTTGGTTTCTGCTGTCACTGAATAAGCTGTGATAAAGTGTTCATTAATCAACCTCACACCGCTCTGACTCAGGGTACCAGGAAAATACTGAAGTTTATGCACTGCTCAACCTCTTTCTTTCACTTTGTTGGGAAGGAAGTGGGCAGTGTTCAATGAACGGGCAAACACAGAGACTGCCGTCACGGGATAAGAAAACTGTCATCAGTTTCCTCCTGCTGGTTGAGGGGAACTTTAACTCCAAGATAAGGACTGTCCCCTGAACAATTGTACTGTCGCAGTCTGAGAAAGAAACCAGTGAAGAACAGTGCCCGACTTGTGATGATGGGAATAACTATGAGGAAAATTCCGAGAGGGGTTCTTGGTCTGGTTTGTTTAAAAATAACCAATGTCAAGGGAAGAATGACAATTCAGGATTCCTAATTCAATTTTTTTTTTGTTTTAGTTCCAACCAAACAAAAATCTATTGCGGTAATAATGAACCCAAATGTTTGATTTTCATGCAATTTGTCAATGACTGACACACTGATGCTGAGTCACTGGTCACTGAGTTGATGGCAAGAACCGTAACCATAAACAAAACCATGCAACCACATATTATTTAATCTACCCATTTAATGGGACTAAATGACTTCAGGCATGTTTGTTACACACAGTAAAGCATGACGTCTCGGGGAAATCTTTTGCATCTAGAATGTGCTCATTTCAGTCTGTAGAGCGTAAACAGAAAAAGGGAGTATATACCAACATCCATACATTTATAGTCCACATGTCCAGCTCTCTGTGGGGAAAATATTCGCATGGGTTTCAATATTTTCCTGATTCCTTGTTTCCAAGCCAGCTGTAAGAAAAAGTCAAGATTTTTGGGGTCTGCTATGAGGTCTCCTTTCTAGTTACACATGTCTAGAACAGGTGAATGAGGTTTTGGAAATAGATGGACGAGACACCTCCTCTCAACGTGGAGAAGAGGCGATGGCTGGACCACTCATCCTATTTTTAAGCAGTAACCTAAACTCCGGCAGCAACCTAAAAAGTCCTATTATTGTTTTTTTCTACATTTCAGAAAGAAATCCACCTGAAAAGCTTCAAAAATTGCTCTCCTCATTTCCCAAATGTTTACTGAGTGTTGTAAAAAGGCGCAGTCAAGGCATTGAGGGGTTCCGGTTTGGTGACCGCGGGATTAGGTCTCTGCTTTTTGCAGACGATGTGGTCCTGTTGGCTTCATCTTTAGCTCTCACTGGATCGGTTCGCAGCCGAGTGTGAAGCGGCCGGAATGAGAATCAGCACCTCCAAATCCGAGTCCATGGTTCTCTCCCGGAAAAGGTGGAGTGCCATCTCCGGGTTGGGGAGGAGACCCTGCCCCAAGTGGAGGAATTGAAGTACCTAGGAGTCTTGTTAACGAGTGGGGGAAGAGTGGATCGTGAGATCAACAGGCGGATCGGTGCGGCGTCTTCAGTAATGCGGACGTTGTATCGATCCGTTGTGGTGAAGAAGGAGCTGAGCCGGAAGGCAAAGCTCTCAATTTACCGGTCGATCTACGTTCCCATCCTCACCTATGGTCCTGAGCTTTGGGTCATGACCGAAAGGATAAGATCAAGGGTACAAGGGGCCGAAATGAGTTTCCTCCGCCGTGTGGCGGGGCTCTCCCTTAGAGATAGGGTGAGAAGCTCTGTCATCCGGGAGGAACTCAAAGTAAAGCCGCTGCTCCTTCACATCGAGAGGAGCCAGATGAGGTGGTTCGGGCATCTGGTCAGGATGCCACCCAAACGCCTCCCGAGGGAGGTGTTTAGGGCACGTCCAACCGGTAGGAGGCCACGGGGAAGACCCAGGACACGTTGGGAAGACTATGTCTCCCGGCTGGCCTGGGAACGCCTCGGGATCCCCCGGGAAGAGCTAGACGAAGTGGCTGGGGAGAGGGAAGTCTTAGGCTTCCCTGCTTAGGCTGCTGCCCCCGCGACCCGACCTCGGATAAGCGGAAGAAGATGGATGGATGGATGTTGTTAAAAGGAAAAGCCATGCAACACAGTGGTAAAAATGCCCCTGTGCCAACTTTTTTGCAATGTTTTGCTACCATTAACTTCTTAGTTAATGATTATTTGCAAAAAAAAAATGTGTTTCTCAGTTCGAACATTAAATATCTTGTCTTTGCAGTCTATTCGATTGAATATAAGTTGTAAAGGATTTGCAAATCATCGTATTCTGTTTTTATTTACGATTTACACAACGTGCCAACTTCACTGGTTTTGGGTTTTGTACATTGACCTGCATAAATACATTTGTCTGAGCTGTTAACTATTTTTTTGGAGGAAAGTAGTTCATCGTTGAACTATCCAATGTCATTTAAGTATTGAGTATTGATCGAAAATTGTTTTGAATCGATTCTGAATCGAATCGTTACCCCAAAGAATTTAGTCGAATGGAGTTGTGCCAATCGATCAATCAATGTTTATTTATATAGCCCTAAATCACAAGTGTCTCAAAGTGCTGCACAAGCCATAACGACATAGTGCAAAAAGCAGTACGGTAAACGGGGTCGATAAAAAGTAAAAAAAAATTGCTAAATAAAAATCATAATAATAAAATCAAAGTAATAAAAAGTGAGGGTGATGTCGCCAGGCTGACTGACTGGCAACAACGGGCTTAAATGGGTGCAGTGATGACAGGTGCGTGAGTCCAGACAAATCCGGTGCGTGAGTCGTGAACACAGAACAGGTGAACTGATTGGTAGGCATGGAAACAAAAAACAACCAGGGTGCGCAAAAACAAGAACTAATGGACTCAAACAGAAAACAGAACATAACTAAAGAGAACATGATCACAAAGACATGACATTTGTCTTGTTGTAATTAAATTGCAGCTTCGTTTGTGCCGCCCTCTTTGTCAGGTCCCTCTTGAAAAAGAGATTTTAATCTCAATAAGTCTTTACCTTGTTAAATAAAATAAATGGATTGATTGATTGATTGATTGACTGATTGATGGATGGATGGATGGATGGATGGATGATTGATTGATTGATTGATTGATTGATTGATTGATTGATTGATTGATTGATTGATTGATTGATTGATTGATTGATTGATTGATTGATTGATAAAACCCTCAAACCCACAACCATTATTTTTTTGAGGGTTTTTCTCAGGGTCTACCCTTAATCTCTCATGAACAACCTGAGGATACCTGAACTCTTCAAACCACTTTTCGCATCATATTTGTACATATCGTTTTTGCTGATGCTGTTCTGTTGTTGTTGTGGTTTTTATTGTTATTGTTGTGTTTTTTGTTTGTTGTTGTTGTCTCTCTGTCTTATCCCATTCTTGTCCCCACAATTTCCCCAAATATCTTTCTTTTTTTGTCGTTTTATCCCCTAGATCCATATCATAAAGTCAAATACAAATAAGGCAACAACAGAAGTATCCCACACTTCTCTTTTGTAACATAAATCCGTACAGCAAATATGGGCATTCAACAATATAATTTGCCTGGGTAGCTGGACAGGACAAAAACAACAACAACAACAAAAACTAGCTCTTCCACCCATGGCCTCAAACATGGTGATTCAAATATCAGCAAATCCCGTGAGTTAACTTGCACAATTTTTAATGAATCCCAAATTATTAAAACCCAACATATGTGGTGGGTGCATCTGTTTTCTCAGATGCAAATGCTTTTTTTGACAAAACCAATATGATACGTACTGGACTGGGAAATTCTAAGAACCAGCAAATCAAAGTCAATCAAGCCTTTTCCCCAATGCGGTGCACCACAATTGTTGTAATACAGAGTTCTGAGGGAGAAAACAGAACACACTGCAATTGTGGTCTGCTCTCAAAGAAAGCAACCAGCCAAGACCACACTTAAAATACCACAAATTTAAGTGTACGTTTTTCATTTTTTCAGGTAAAATTTTACTGATTTATTGCTTTCCTATGTACCTGTCGCTGATCATTGAATTAGTGCGACAAAAACCACCACATTATACCGAGTCTGCCTTTTAAATTGCACTCGTATTTCACACGAGATAAAAGGTACTGCTTTTTGAACACTTCCATTTCTTATTTTCAGTACTTGGATCCATTGAGACAAGTAGCAAATGAACAAATAAATGCATTCATCCATTACGATCCAACCCAGCAGTTGTATTATGGTCATGAAATGAAATAGGGTGTCAGATTTTTATTGACAATATCTCCACAGGCCATTGGCTTTAATGACAAGTACTTTGTTTTTATGGTTTACTTTCATTTTGAAGCCTATAGAACTTTTAGCTGTATCCTGATGTATCGTTCCACGCTGCAGATGTGTGTCTCAAACAAACACACACACATGTTTTAAGTTCAGCCAGTTTATGAACGTTCTTCATTTCTTTCCACCAAACTCCGTAATGGGGAAAATACTTGGTTTTGTTTCTTGTCGCACAATGTTTGTAAAAATGACAATTTCTATAACTGTCTGCAAGTTTTGACGTGTAAACAGGGAGGCAAGCTAAATGGAAAAAAAGACTGAATAAGGGTAGTGGTTCGCTCGTTGAAGTGTCTCATTATTAAACACATTTGTGTTGTAAAAAAAAAAGTGTTGGTTTGGAACTCGAGTCAGGTGTTGTCCAATGGTGTGTACCGTTGGCATTGCAATGTAAAAAAAAAAAAATGTGCTTATCCACTTCAAATATTATTGAACTGCGCTTAGAATGTTGTGTTGTCAATGGTATTATTACAGTCATTTTAAAAATAAGATTCTCACAAAGAACTTCATTTATTAGTCATCGGAATTTTTACATAGTAGTACCTTGGAATACGAGTGCAGCAGCTTGCGGGTTTTCCGGATACGAGCTATCTCTCGATGGTTGATAGGTTTCAGGTTTGCGAGTCTCCCTATTGCTAGAAAGGAAGTGTGAAGGACAGTGCTGTGAAGTGAATTATATATATTTATATAGCGCTTTTTCTCTTTTGACGCAAAGTGCTTCACATAGTGAAACCCAATATCTTTTTTTTTTTAACATTTAAACCAGTGTGGGTGGCACTGGGAGCAGGTGGGTAAAGTGTCTTGCCCAAGGACACAACGGCAGTAACTAGGATGCCGGAAGCGGGGATCGAACCTGCAACCCTAAAGTTGCTGGCCTGGCCGCTCTACCAGCTATTGCAAGGAATTTAGGGATTTTACCATCTACGGTCCGTAAAATCATCAAAAGGTTCAGAGAATCTGGAGAAATAACTGCACGTAAGCAATGATATTACGGACCTTTGACCCCTCAGGCAGTACTGCAGCAAAAACCGACATCAGTGTGTAAAGGATATCACCACATGGGCTAAGGAACACTTCATAAAACCACTGTCAGTAACTACAGTTGGTTGCTACATCTGTAAGTGCAAGTTAAAACTCTGCCATGCAAAGCAAAATCCATTTATCAACAACACCAAGGAACGCAGCTGACTTCGCTGGGCCCGAGCTCATCTGAGATGGACTGATGCAATGTGGAAAAGTGTTCTGTGATCTGACGAGTCCACATTTCAAATTTTATTTGGAAACTGTGGACGTGGTGTCCTCCGGAACAAAGAGAAAAATAGCCATCCGGATTGTTATAGGCGCAAAGTTGAAAAGCCAGCATCTGTGATGGTATGGGGGTGTTTTAGTGCCCAAGGCATGGGTAACTTACACATCTGTGAAGGCACCATTAATGCTGAATGGTCCATACAGGTTTTGGAGCAACATAAGCTTTCAAATAGACTCCCTTTTTAGACCAATTGATCTGCCGTTTTTTTTCTTTTTCTCCTTTGTCCCACTCTCCGTTGTGGAGGGGGTCAGGTCCGATGTCCATGGATGAAGTTCTGGCTGTCCAGAGTCGGGACCCAGGATGGACCACTCGTCTAGAGTCGGGACCCAGGATGGACCGCTCGCCTGTGTATTGGCTGGGGACATCTCTGTGCTTGGGATGGTTCCCTGCTGGCTCCGCTGTGGACGGGACTCTCGCTGCTGTGTTGGATCCGCTTTGGACTGGGCTCTCGCGGCTGTGTTGGATTCACTGTGGACTGAACTTTTCACGGTGTCGTGTTGGACACGCTCGACATCCATTGCTTTCGGTCCCCTAGAGGGGGGGAGTTGCCCACATATGTAGTCCTCTCCAGGGTTCTCATAGTCATCATTGTCTCCGACGTCCCACTGGGTGTGAGTTTTCCTTGCCCTTATGTGGGCCTACTGAGGATGTCGTAGTGGTTTGTGTTGTGGTTTGTGCAGCCCTTTGAGACACTAGTGATTTAGGGCTATATAAATGAACATTGATTGATTGATTGATTGATGTTGTCATCCAAGCAACGTTATCATGGATGCCCCTGCTTATTTCAGCAAGACAATGCCAAGCCACGTGTTACAACAGCGTGGTTTCGTAGTAAAAGAGTGCGGGTACTTTCCTGGCCCGCCTGCAGTCCAGACATGTCTCCCATCGAAAATGTGTGGCGCATTATGAAGCGTAAAATACGACAACAAGACCCCGGACTGTTGAACAACTTAAGCTGTACATCAAGCAAGAATGGTAAAGAATTCCACTTTTGAAGCTTCAACAATTAGTTTCCTCAGTTCCCAAACGTTTATTGAGTGTTGTTAAAAGAAAGAACATGCCCTTTCCCAACTACTTTGGCACGTGTTGCAGCCATAAAATTCTAAGTTGATTATTATCTGCAAAAAAAAATAAATACTAAAGTTTGAGTTTGAACATTAAATATCTTGTCTTTGTAGTGCATTCAATTGAGTATGGGTTGAAAATGATTTGCAAATCATTGTATTCTGTTTATATTTACATCTAACACAATTTCCCAACTCATATGGAAACGTGGTTTGTATAAAAAAAAATTGGGAAGATGAAAGAAACAGCTCTTGACCCAAAGCAGACAGTCACTGCACAAACACACCCGGTCTTCCGTTACTGGATTACAACAACCACATGAAATTCAATGGTTGAGGTCAACATCTTTTTAATGTTTGAAGAAATTAATTCATAAGTTTCAGAAAGGAACTGCAATTTCCATTTATCTTTGGAAAGCTTAATACCTCCGGGTTTTCTTCTCAGTGGTGTCACATGCATTGAATAGGTGCATTGTGCATGATGGTTCATGTTATAGGAAATTGCTCATAATGACTCACAATTGCCTCTCCTCTGCCCACCCTTCATGTAAGTATCACACTGGAAACACACCACACGTCTTTTGTATCAGGAAACCAACAACTTACCACTCCCTGTGAGAGAGTGACCACTATCTACGACCTTTTCCTGTGGGTTTGTGCAAGGAGACCCCTCAGTAATATCTCCTCAACTGTTAGGTAAGTAGTAGTCATAGTCATTGGATTTGGGTTAGTGTGGCTAACTGTGTACATGTTTTAAAAATATTAATACCGTGACAGACTCGTGTCGTGCGGGTTCCATGGACCACCAAATAGAATAGAATAGAATAGAATAGAATAGATCGTTATTGTCATTGCACAAGTACAACGAGATTGATTTTGTTGGTACAAGTACCGCTAAGAGCAGACATACGTTACAGGGGAGGACAAGACGAAGCGCTCCTTAAAAAGGTGAGAAAAAGGTGACATTGGGAGAGAGGTGGGGAGTAAAAAAAAATATCATTCTAAGGCTAGACCCTCAGGAGGGGTCCAGACTGAGTCCAAGGAAAAAACCTCACATAGCATGGCAAAAATTTAGACATGGTACGTATATCACACCAACTTGTAACAGAGGGAGGAGTGGGTTTGAGGAGACTCGCTGCCGCTGTATAGCGCTGCTCAGCCATTCACAGCCCCAGAGGAATTAAGCGGTGGTGAAGGCGTTGATTTCAAGGGTGGGGGTCATGTGTGCATATATGCCCAATTAACTTGGGAGAGATGATGAATGTTTTTGTAGGACTGAGGTCGATCAAAGTTCGACTGCAGGTGTTGTTGACAAAAAGGAAGGTCAAAAGCGTCTATCTTTGAGGAGTCCTCGGGAGATTTTCTTCAGAACAGCCTGTGCCTGTGTCAAGGCCATTCAAAGGAGTCCAAATCGTAGATTAAGAAGTTGTTTTTCTTCGATAAGAGAAAATGTTGACTTATCTCCTCTGTTTGTCCATGCTGGATTTCTTCAATTCCAATTAAGTATTCCTTCTCTGCAAACTTTTCCAAGATGAGATCCATTTTGCGATTCAACTCAGAAATCGCTCCAGTCTGTGTTCCCACAGCCCGACCCCATCATTCCATTGCGTTGAACAGACGTTGGGTCCCTTGAGTGGCTGCCATCGTCTTTCAAATTTGTCGATACACCAGAGCAATGCCCAGCCCGATCAGCAAGCGCCCCGCGATCACAGCTCCAAATAGGTAGATGTCTTCGATGTCCTTGATGGAAAGAACTAAGAGGCACATCATCCTCCATGTATTTCAGGAGTCCCTCACGTACCCCGCAGCGATGGTTCCATCAGGGCAGCCGGGCTCCCCCGAACCTCTTTTTCTTGTCGAAAAGACTGTGTCAATTTCGTCAAGAGTCCAGCTGATCATATTCATATTGATATTTACACTAGAGGACAGCGCAAAGAAAGAGGCTTTAAAAAAGTTCAGACAAAGACAGGACGCAGATAGCAAGCAGGGAAGTAAGGAACGGAGAGAATTGCGACCGCCCTCACCAGAGGGAAGACAGAAAGAAAATAGGGACATTACTGCGAGCAGGTTTTGACTTTTCTTTATTCTTTTAATAAAGCTGCGTCTTCTTGCTTCGGGTCGCTTTTCAGCTCCACCTCGCTCTGCTCGCTTCACCGTCTGCTTTTCAGCACCACGTCGTTGTCTCCGTCCGGCTCTCGGTCTCTTGCGCGCTGCGTCTGTTTCGGACTCTCCAACTCTCTCTCCCTCGTCGTTCCCGGCTGCCGCCCTTTTACACAGTCCGAGGAGATTATCTGATTGTGCCCAGGTGGGCGAACCACACACCTGATTTGATTTACGGCGTCGATCCCGTTGTGCCCCGCCTCTCCGCTGATTAAATTAAAGCTACGAGCAGCGTTGCATGGGTCCTCGCCCCCAATGCACCGCGGGGTTCATGCATACTTGCCAACCTTGAGACCTCCGATTTCGGGAGATGTGGGGCGAGGGGGATGGCGGGTTAGCAGGGGGGGATATACATTTTCAAGTATTTCATATATATATATATATATATATATATATATATATATATATATATATATATATATATATATCCATCCATCCATCCATTTCTACCACTTATTCCCACTTATACCCCGTCCCCTTCGAGTTGTCCTGGATGAACTGAATTATGTTTTCCAATCATTTTGGAACTTGCAAGCGTACGTCTTCTTACTCTTCGTCGCCATGTCTCTTCTTCGTTCTTCTGTTTTCTCTCTGTTATGTTTTTGGACATTACTACTTGCCGTAGTTTTGAAGCAATGCATGATGGGAATCCGGATGTTGTGTGTCAGTGTAGTAACGTGCCAGCTGGAATAAACACACGCTGAGAAATAGCTCCGTGCCTGCCTACTTTATGGGTTATAGATAAACCTATGGATAACAGAGACATATATGTGCAGTTGTGCACTGAGCTCCAAAAGCCGTAGATGTTATAGGACTGGGCCGGCACGGGTGGAAATCGGAAGAAATTCGGGAAAAGGTTGCCCCGGGAGATTTTCGGGCGGGCGGGGCACTGAAAATCGGGAGGGATGGCAAGTATGGGTTGACGCAAAGCGGCCGGCATGCCTAACGCTTGGGGTCACGTCCTTGCCGATGCCCTGACCCACCCTCAAAATATTAAGGAATGCTAGCATGCTAATATTAGCATGTTAGCCGGTAACACGTGTCAAGTACCAGGTTATCTGACTCTGTGGGGCATGGCTGCAAAATTGATTAAAAATGTTAGCGTGCTAACAGCTAGCATATGTCAAGTACCAAGTCATATGACCGTGAAGTGAACCGCTGTAAAAGTAGCTAAACATGTAAACATGGTAATGTTAGCATGATTTTAGGTATTTTTATATCTTTTTTTTTCCAAATAGTTCAAAAAAGACCACTACAAATGAGCAAAATTTTGCACTGTTATACAATTTAATAAATCACAAACTGATGACATAGTGCTGTATTTTACTTCTTTATCACTTTTTTTTCAACCGAAAATGCTTTGCTCTGATTAGGGGGTACTTGAATTAAAAACATGTTCACAGGGGGTACATCACTGAAAAAAGGTTGAGAACCACTGGTCTAGTATGTTTACTATTTTATTTAAGGACTTAACTGCAATAAGAAACACATTTTTAGTTTACCCTAAGATTTTTTGTTCAAATAAAGTCAATAATGCCACCCGAACGCCTCCCTAGGGAGGTGTTTAGGGCACGTCCAACCGGTAGGAGGCCACGGGGAAGACCCAGGACACGTTGGGAGGACTATGTCTCCCGGCTGGCCTGGGAACGCCTCGGGATCCCCCGGGAAGAGCTAGACGAAGTGGCTGGGGAGAGGGAAGTCTGGGTTTCCCTGCTTAGGCTGTTGCCCCCGCGACCCGACCTCGGATAAGCGGAAGATGATGGATGGATGGATGGATAATGCAATTTTTTTGTGGTCCCATTAACATGGAAAAGTACAGAAAAGTATCGAAATAATTTTAGTACCGGTACCAAAATATTGGTATTTTTACAACTTTAGTCGGGCCTTAACAAAGCTAAAAATGGAGATCAACTATGATTGCATCAAGAAAATCCAGAGGTTCATGAGGTTCATGAAGGTCATTCAGTCATTACTGATTTATCGTTACTGTTCCCTGGTTAAGTACTTTTCCATTCCATTTACAAATGGGCATCGGTTTTATGTTGGTTTCCAAAATGCTTATCAAGTTACATCAAGGAACGTCACGTTTACAGTTGCACAATTCAACATGTCCAAAAAATAGTAGGAGTAGCAGAGATTATTTATCATTATTATTTAAATGGAAGCCAGGAGGATAAGACTCGCGGGACATTGCCAAAGACACCAGGAGCTGCCAGCCAGCACACCTGTGCTGTGGGAACCAACACATGGGCACCGGTCACGAGGACCTTCCACAGTAATATTTGTGGATGTACTCAAGAAATTTGCACCAAAGAGCTTGCCGAATGTATGGGGAACCGGGATGATTGGAAAACGACGACGACCTTGAGAAACGGTTTGAAAGATTTGAAATAAATTATCGATAACTTTGTTCTGTTCTTGTTCTTGTTCTTTCAAAGTTACCAGCAGAATTGCCAGTGGATTCCCAAAAGACAGCATGACCACCTTTCTCGACACAAACACACACAGACACACATCCAAGCACCGTACCTTCCAACACCATCGCCGGCGTTACATCTTTCTGTGTTTGCGTGAGTGTAGCGGTTGAAGACACTCATAAATGAAGCTGAGCCCAGTTCCCTGAAGCACATTAGCACAGAGCCTGCAGTGGAGCAGGTTAAACAGAGGTCAGCACAGCTGAGGTGATCCAAACCAGAACCGGCTGAACAGAGCAGTCTCTGAATGGACTTGGGTATGGATTTTCATTGACTTTGGGTGGGCAATATTATGTCTACATTGTCAAAGACTTGACGTGAAAGACTGGTCATTTTGTTGCCTTGTTTAAATAACGTCATGTAGAAAATACTGACGAAAAAATGATTGCCTCAGGGCATACTCGCAACTGGAGTGTTTGGACTAGTATGAAACCTGCTCAGATCGAGAGGCGAAACCTCTTATAAGACTAACTGAACCGCCGAGTTGTGATCCATTGAATACTCCTGAGAATACAATGTTCTGAATGAATGATAATATCCATAGGCAAAATGGGACTGAAGAATGAACGCCTAAACCCAATAGAAAATCTATGAGTGTACTTGAAGAGAGCTACGCACTAGAGATGCAATCACGATCTGACAGACTTGGAGCTTTTCGTAAAGAAGAGTGGACAATTACTGCTCGGTCAGGTTGTCGTTTACCTAGAATTTTAAGGCAACATTGCCTCGGAGAAAAAAAAACTACCACAACCCCAAACCTTTCCGAATAATAATATCGGTAGGTCTTTTCAGGTTACCAGAAGCTATGGCATTCAATACGTCTCGATTACTGTAACATATTTTTTTCGAGTCTCCCCATGTCTAGCATTAAAAGATTACAATTGGTACAAAATGCGGCTGCTAGACTTTTGACAAGAACAAGAAAGTTTGATCATATTATGCCGATACTGGCTCACCTGCACTGGCTTCCTGTGCACTTAAGATGTGACTTTAAGGTTTTACTACTTACGTAAAAAATACTACACGGTCTAGCTCTATCCTATCTTGCGGATTGTGTTGTACCATATGCAAAGAATTCTGCGTTCCAAGGACTCCGGCTTATTAGTGATTCCCAGAGCCCAAAAAAAGTCTGCAGGCTATAGAGCTTTTTCTATTCGGGCTCCAGTACTCTGGAATGCCCTCCCGGTAACAGTTAGGGATGCTACCTCAGTAGAAGCATTTAAGTCCCATCTTAAAACGTTTCTATACTCTAGTCTTTAAATAGACCCCCCTTTTAGACCAGTTGATCTGCCGTTTCTTTTCTGCTCTTCCCCCCTCTCCTTAGTGGAGGGGGTGGCACAGGTTCAGTGGCCACAGATGAAGCGCTGGCTGTCCAAAGTTTGGACCCGGGGTGGACCGCTCGTCCGTGCATCGGTTGAGGACGTCTCTGCGCTGCTGACCTGTCGCCGCTCGGGATGGTCTCCTGCTGGTCCCACTGTGGACTGGACTCTCACTATTATGTTCGATCCACTATGGACTGGACTTTCACAATATTATGCTAGATCCACTCGACGTCCATTGCACCGGTTCGCCCAGGGGGGGATCCCCACATCTGCAGTCCTCTCCAAGGTTTCTCATTGTCCCTTTGGGTTGAGTTTTTCCTTGCCCCTGTGTGGGATCTGAGTGGAGGATGCCGTTGTGGCTTGTGCAGCCCTTTGAGACACTCTTGATTTAGGGCTATATAAATAAACTTTGATTGATTGATATTGGGGAGCAGAAGGTATAAAGACTGCTGATTAGTTGAACACGCTCACAGCATTTCTGCTGTCTCGCCATATATAAACCAATGAGGCTGCAGACTTCTTTTTTTAATTTTGCAAGCTTTATTACGATCAAAACGCAGAAAAAGGAAAAAAGCGACCAGTAAGAAGGGCCCTTTTTATACGGAGATCATGCGCTCTCGGGGCGGTATAGCTCGGTTGGTAGAGCGGCCGTGCCAGGAACTTGAGGGTTGCAGGTTCGATCCCCGCTTCTGCCATCCTAGTCACTGCCGTTGTGTCCTTGGGCAAGACACTTTACCCACCTGCTCCCAGTGGCACCCACACTGGTTTAAATGTAAAAATTAGATATTGGGTTTCACTATGTAAAGCGCTTTGAGTCACTTTAAGAAAAAGCGCTATATAAATATACTTCACTTCACTTCACTCTGCGTAGCGTTCAGAAATCTGTGCGGGGTCCCGTTTGCATGAAAAAGCCCCACGTAAAATGTGAATAAATGCATGGCTTGGTACTTCAGATGACATTTTACCGCAAACATATTCCTCGCCCTTTCCTGTTATTGCACTGATAAGAATATAGTGGCAGATTTCCCCAGACATTCTCACTGTTCCCCAGTTAGTTCTGGTCTTGTAAGGCAACAGTCAGACTGGATTATGGTTCTTATCATTACAAAATAATTTTTGGGATCATTTTTGTTATTATTTACGAACTCAAGGAGTAAGTCTCTGGATATAGTACGGCTTTGAGAGAAAAACCCGAATGATTTAAATGGGAGCCCAAAAAAGTTTTTGTTTAGTTATTGTGCACCCGCCACTTTATTTTGTTAAAAATATTGTATTCAGCATTCAATACCACACATTTTAATAACTCAACTGAATTACAACAATATTAGCAAATTGTAAACCCGAATAAAATAAGCTTGATAAAAGAATGTGTTTATAATGTTTACTTTGTTACTGTCAGGACTTTGACTTGGATTTGTATTGCTTCTTCGATGCAGACAATATTTGGGACGAGCCAGGCGTGAATGTGAGTAAATATTAAATTTATTTACACACTAAATACAAAAACGGGGAAAACGAAGGGCGCGCTCAATGGCAAATAAAAACTAGACTATACTCAAGAAAAAAAAATACAGCACGATGGGATGGCTATATACAAACGAAGCAAAAGACACTAACTGTGACACAAACAAACCAAAAACTTGCACTGAGGCATAAATAAACAAACTTACATGGCGTGATCAGAAAACAAATAGCATGGCATGACGGTTGGTACATGAAAACATGGTTGAGGTCTCAGAAGGAAATGTAGGATACGATACATCCGGTAAAGTTGCCAGGACGAGGACAGGGACAGAATGGCTTTAATAATGACTATGATTATTAGTGACAGGTCTGAGGACTGAGGACAGGGGTGTGACTTGGAGACCAGGTGGAAACTAATGAGTAACTATGGAAAAAAACAAAACCAGAAAGTGCAAAATGGGAAACTAAAGTCCAAAAAACAAAACATAAACATGATCAAACATAAACCTGATTCACAGGCAAGACAGTTACTGGCTAAACAAAATGTTCAGTTCTAATCTTTTGTCAAAGTAGGACTCAAAATAGGATCAATTGGAACAAGATCAGAGGCCAAAATGTTGATTGGTACATCCCTAGTTTGCAATTTTATGTTTTGATAATTGTACCTTTGTTATTTTGCACCAATTTTGATTTTTTTTTTTTTTTTTTTTTTTATATAGGTTCTCCAAAAAAATTTCTGCTCAGGGCCCCAATTTAACCAGGGGGCGGCCCTGACGAGAAATGACTGTATTTGGTACTTTGAGTAGGTGACTCAAAACGATCGCGTCTGTGGAACAATATCTGACCATCTGGGGGAACTAAACACATTTGTGAAAAGAAGAAACTTCAACAAGATTGTAAGAAGCCAAAGAACAGTTGCAGCGGGTCAGTCAAGTCGGATCAGGATCCTGCGATGGGCCTGTTGTTTACTTTTCAGCAAAGACCAGGTCCACTGCACCCTATAGCTGCAAGACCTCGACTGACACAATGTACTGACAGGAAGACATAATCCGCAAAAAAAGAATTGGAATCAATTCAAATATAACACATTGAGGAGAATAAGTGAGTGTGTAGTAGAGAGAAACCCCATGGCTCTGAAACAGCTGGGAAGAAAACGGGGGAGAAACAACTACAGTAAGCCAGACCACAAAGATACTCTGTCATGAAAAAAGACATAATGAGTATTACGATTAACTTCTAAGAAATCCATTGTTGATTCAGAGAAATAGACACTCAGATAGCATGGGCTAACCAATACGGGATATTTATATTGAATTTCAAGACTAGAATGATGCTGAATAATTCTTATAAAGTCAAGTCTCAATGAACATTAGAATTAGTTAAAATATGAAGTTAAAATGTATCGGCAGTATCGGCATTTTTAGCCGATACTCCATACGCACCTTGCATGAGGATATGTACATAACAAACTGAGGGATGCATTGATTCATTAATTGAAACTTTTATTAGTAGATTGCAAAGTACAGTACATATTCCGTACAATTGACCACTAAATGGTAACACCCAAATAAGTTTTTCAACTTGTTTAAGTCGGGGTCCACGTTAATTAATTTTGTGCCTCATGCCTCTTTTTGGACATTTCAACTAAAATTGCTTATTCTGCATCAAGGACTCCTGGACAGAAACCAGCCTAAACATAAGAAGCAACATTTTAAAGCCTGGAGAAAAATTCTGTAAGAGACTATGTCACTCCTGCAGTCTTGTTAACTCAAAATCTATGTAAATATTTGTTACCCATGCCATCCAAAGGACTTTTTTTCATTTATTTGATTTTTTCCACATCTGTAAAGATTAGATTAATTATTTTAGACAGCTGTGCAATTCAATGCTTATAGATCTGATTTTCCTCAGCCTTCCTGGTAAGGTCTATTCAGGTATAGTATACTGGAGAGGAGGCTACACCGGATAGTCGAACCTCGGATTCAGGAGGAACAGTGTGGTTTTCGTCCTGGTCGTGGAACTGTGGACCAGCTCTATACTCTCGGCAGGGTCCTTGAGGGTGCATGGGAGTTTGCCCAACCAGTCTACATGTGCTTTGTGGACTTGGAGAAGGCATTCGACCGTGTACCCCGGAAAGTCCTGTGGGGAGTGCTCAGAGAGTATGGGGTATCAGACTGTCTGATTGTGGCGGTCCAATCCCTGTATGATCAGAGTCAGAGTTCCGCATTGCCGGCAGTAAGTCGGACACGTTTCCAGTGAGGGTTGGACTCCGCCAAGGCTGCCCTTTGTCACCGATTCTGTTCATAGCTTTTATGGACAGAATTTCTAGGCGCAGTCAAGGCGTAGAGGGGTTCCGGTTTGGTGGCTGCAGGATTAGGTCTCTGCTTTTTGCAGATGTTGTGGTCCTGATGGCTTCATCTTGCCAGGATCTTAAGCTCTCACTGGATGGGTTCGCAGCCGAGTGTGAAGCGACTGGGATGAGAATCAACACCTCCAAGTCCTAGTCCATGGTTCTCGCCCGGAAAAGGGTGGGGTGCCATCTCCAGGTTGGGGAAGAGACCCTGCACCAAGTGGAGGAGTTCAAGTACCTCGGATTCTTGTTCACGAGTAAGGAAAGGGGGAATCAGGAGATCGACAGGCGGATCGGTGTGGCGTCTTCAGTAATACGGGCGCTGTATCGAAGAAGAAGGAGCTGAGCGGGAAGGCAAAGCTCTCAATTTACCGGTCGATCTGCGTTCCCATCCTCACCTATGGTCATGAGCTTTGGGTTATGACCAAAAGGACAAGATCACGGGTACAAGTGGCCGAAATAAGTTTCCTCCGCCGGGTGGCGGGTAGCTCCCTTAGAGATAGGGAGGAACTCAAAGTAAAGCCGCTGCTCCTCCACATCGAGAGAAGCCAGATGAGATAGTTGGGGCATCTGGGCTGGATGTCACCCGAACGCCTCCCTAGGGAGGTGTTTAGGGTACGTCCGACCGGTAGGAGGCCACGGGGAAGACCCAGGTCACGTTGGGAAGACTATGTCTCTGGGTGGCCTGGGAACGTCTCGGGATCCCCCGGGAAGAGCTGGATAAGCAGAAGAAGATGGATGGACGGATGGATGGATGGATGGATCAGATTTTAAATATACAGTTTGCTTATTTTAGCTGTTCTTCAAAATGAAATATAAATAATCTGCCATTTGAGGACGTTACCTCAGCAAATGTATTTTTATTAAGATAATCTCAGTGGCGGGCCGTCCGGAGCAGCAAAGTCTTCTCCGCTGGCCTAAGCATAAAGGACTGACTATACCTTCACAAACTAAATTCTGATACTTGTTTTTTTGAAATTGTATTGATGTCTATTATCACGTATAAGTGTGTTATTTTGACTGCACTGATTCCAGTACATGTTTGTTCGATTTTTTTGTCAGGCCATATTTAGACTTAGACAAACTTTATTGAACGCGAAGGGAAATTGTTTCGCTCAATTACAAAAGGAAATGATAACTAAAACATTCTCAGAGACTGAAAGATGTAGAAATAATGAATCAAATTTACTAGACAATGCCAACTATACAAAAACGGAACATTTATAGATCAACAGCAATGGATCAAATGTCTAAAGCTTCTACAGTATGTGTTGCCAGGTCAATGTAATCTGCCAAGGGCCTTCAAAAATAGGATTGCAGGCCCAAAAAACTGCACTCTTTCGGAATGTTGTCTACCAGTCACAATCCTTATGTGAGACGAGAACACATATGTTGGTTTTATTATGCATTCTAACTTGTAAATAAAGGTTTGTAAAAGTCAGCAAACAATGAAAGTCATCATATTCCGCCTATAAAGCCCTCTAAAAAACATCCAAAAACCCTAATCAACATTGGAAATAGATGCTGTAAGTATGTATGTAATGTAGTAACGGGCACATTAATAATAACAACATGTAATATTTATTATGTGTTTGGCTCAATTTAAGCACACGGTGGAGCAATAATTTCATGGATGCATCACAACATTACTACCCATGGCAGACTTCATGACAGCCATCAAAGATTACATTACAATCTTATATTTTGTTAGCCTGAATATAAGGACAAGGATCTACAAAATTTAGAGGCTCTGTGCTAAACAGACCCCGCTTTAGTGAAACACTATCATGCAGCGGTTTTGCTTAGTGCTAAACAAAAAATACAAACAACGAACATAATACAACATTTACTGTACAATGTCTGCTCTCGCTGGGATGCCGACTGATGGGATGTTCATATCTTCCTGTTTAGATGAAGAATCAATCATAATCCACCCATAGGTAACACAAAAAGAAGTGTTGCAAACAAGCCTTTTTACGTCTTTTTTGTCAAAGTCAGATGTCAAAGTTGACCAACTTCCCAGTTTATGGTAACAACCTTCTATCCAGTTGAGAGGCATGATTTATAGCAGGAGTCACCAACCTTTTTGAAACCAAGAGCTACTTCTTGGGTATTGATCAATGCGAAGGGCTACCAGTTTGATACACACTTAAATAAGTTGCCAGAAATAGCCAATTTGCTCAATTTACCTTTAATAAATAAATATATATATATATATATATATAAAAATGGGTATTTCTGTCTATCATTCCGTCGTACATTTTTTTTTCTTTTACGGAAGGTTTTTTGTAGAGAATAAATGATAAAAAATAAAAAAAACTTAATTGAACGGCTTAAAAGAAGAGAAAACACGAAAAAAAATTTAAATTAAATATTGAAACACGTCTTTCTTTGAGGAAGCGGTGCCTGGGGAATCTGTAGTGGACTCTCCTATTTCTGGGGCTGAGGTCGCTGAGGTAGTTAAAAAGCTCCTCGGCGGCAAGGCCCCGGGGGTGGATGAGATCCGCCCGGAGTCCCTTAAGGCTCTGGATGCTGTGGGGCTGTCTTGGTTGACAAGACTCTGCAGCATCGCGTGGACATCGGGGGCGGTACCTCTGGATTGGCAGACCGGGGTGGTGGTCCCTCTCTTTAAGAAGGGGGACCGGAGGGTGTGTTCCAACTATCGTGGGATCACACTCCTCAGCCTTCCCGGTAAGGTTTATTCAGGTGTACTGGAGAGGAGGCTTCGCCGGATAGTCGAACCTCGGATTCAGGAGGAACAGTGTGGTTTTCGTCCTGGTCGTGGAACTGTGGACCAGCTCTATACTCTCGGCAGGGTTCTTGAGGGTGCATGGGAGTTTGCCCAACCAGTCTACATGTGCTTTGTGGACTTGGAGAAGGCATTCGACCGTGTCCCTCGGGAAGTCCTGTGGGGAGTGCTCAGAGAGTATGGGGTATCGGAATGTCTTATTGTGGCAGTCCGCTCCCTGTATGATCAGTGTCAGAGCTTGGTCCGCATTGCTGGCAGTAAGTCGGACACGTTTCCAGCGAAGGTTGGACTCCGCCAAGGCTGTCCTTTGTCACCGATTCTGTTCATAACTTTTATGGACAGAATTTCTAGGCGCAGCCAAGGCGTTGAGGGGTTCCGGTTTGGTGGCCACGGGATTAGGTCTCTGCTTTTTGCAGATGATGTAGTCCTGATGGCTTCATCTGGCCGGGATCTTCAGCTCTCACTGGATCGGTTCGCAGCCGAGTGTGAAGCGACCGGAATGAGAATCAGCACCTCCAAGTCCGAGTCCATGGTTCTCGCCCGGAAAAGGGTGGAGTGCCATCTCCGGGTTGGGGAGGAGACCCTGCCCCAAGTGGAGGAGTTCAAGTACCTAGGAGTCTTGTTCACGAGTGGGGGAAGAGTGGATCGTGAGATCGACAGGCGGATCGGTGCGGCGTCTTCAGTAATGCGGACGTTGTATCGATCCGTTGTGGTGAAGAAGGAGCTGAGCCGGAAGGCAAAGCTCTCAATTTACCGGTCGATCTACGTTCCCATCCTCACCTATGGTCATGAGCTTTGGGTCATGACCGAAAGGATAAGATCACGGGTACAAGCGGCCGAAATGAGTTTCCTCCGCCGGGTGGCGGGGCTCCCCCTTAGAGATAGGGTGAGAAGCTCTGCCATCCGGGAGGAGCTCAACGTAAAGCCGCTGCTCCTCCACATCGAGAGGAGCCAGATGAGGTGGTTCGGGCATCTGGTCAGGATGCCACCCGAACGCCTCCCTAGGGATGTGTTTAGGGCACGTCCAGCTGGTAGGAGGCCACGGGGAAGACCCAGGACACGTTGGGAAGACTATGTCTCCCGGCTGGCCTGGGAACGCCTCGGGATCCCCCGGGAAGAGCTAGACGAAGTGGCTGGAGATAGGGAAGTCTGGGCTTCCCTGCTTAGGCTGCTGCCCCCGCGACCCGACCTCGGATAAGCGGAAGATGATGGATGGATGGATGGATTGAAACATAGTTTACCTTAAATTTCAACTCTTTAAAATTCAACAGGAAAAAATGAAGTCAAAAACTAGCTAATTCGAATATTTTTGAAAAAATTAATAAAAATAATTTATGGAACATCATTTTTCCTGATTAAGATTAATTTTAGAATTTTGATGACATGTTTTAAATAGGTTAAAATCCAATCTGCACTTTGTTAAAATATATAACAAATTGGACCAACCTATATTTCTAACAAAGACAAATCATTATTTCTTCTAGATTTTCCAGAACATTTTTTTTTAAAGAAATTCAAAAGACTTTGAAATAAGATTTCAATTTGATTCAACAGATTTTCTAGATCTGCCAGAATATTTTTTTTGAATTTTAATCATAATAAGTTTGAAGAAATATTTCACAAATATTCTTCGTCAAAAAAACGGAAGCTAAAATGAAGAATTAAATTAAAATGCATGTATTATTCTTTACAATAAAAACAATACATTTACTTGAACATTGATTTAAATTGTCAGGAAAGAAGAGGAAGGAATTTAAAAGGTAAAAAGGTATATGTGTTTAAAAATCCTAAAATCATTTTTAAGGTTGTATTTTTTCTCTAAAATTGTCTTTCTGAAAGTTAGAAGAAGCAAAGTAAAAACATAAATTAATTTATTTAAACAAGTGAAGACCAAGTCTTTAAAATTGTCACACTTATTTGGTGTCGAACCCCAAGATGCAGAGAAGGAGGCAGGCATTTGGTAAGTAAACATGATTTAATTAAACACTAAGACAAGAACAAAACCAAAAGGGGACAAACAAAAAGCGCGCACATGGGCAGAATAACAAACTATGGGTCTTTAGCATAGAAGCTAGCAAGAAACAAAAAAGGACCTAGCGTGGAAGCTGGCGGGTACCAAACAGGAAAAACTGGAAATGGCTAATGCTAACAGAAACAGCTTACCGCTACGACGACCAGGACAAAATGTAGTACGACAGGTAGTAGCTGTAACAAAACGACACGACAAGAGCGACATGTGGCAACGACAATACAATTGACAATACAATGATCCGGCAACTGACACAAGACAAAGCAGGTACAAATAGGATTGGCAACAGGTGTGGCTAGGTGCCAATCAGCTGCAGCTGAGGAGTAACACAGCACTCAGGGAACAAGACAGGAGGCTGACAAAATAAGAGCACTAGACAGGAAATACTGAACACAGAGGAAACAGACAAATGCAGAGAAAAAAACTAAAACATAGACAAACTGTCAGGGGAAATAGATTTTCAAATTCTATTTGAGTTTTGTCTCACTTAGAATTAAAAATGTTGAGCAAAGCGAGACCAGCTTGCTAGTAAATAAATAACATTTAAAAAATAGAGGCGGCTCACTGGTAAGTGCTGCTATATGAGCTATTTTTAGAACAGGCCAGCGGGCGACTCATCTGATCCTTAGGGGCGACCTGGTGCCCGCGGGCACCGCGTTGGTGACCCCAGCTTTATCGTATTTCTCCAGCAATGGTCATGTGGTGACATCTATTATGGTATTTCGAGAGGTCATTTTTGAATGCCTAGGTGGGAAACGCAAGGGGTATTTACCAATTTAAGGCCAATGCACAAAATGCACAACAATAAGACGCGGTGGCATGGACCAAAGCCAACATGGAATTTCAATCAATATTAAAAACAAAACAACTGAGAGAGTCTCTCAGCCACAGAGTGCTGATACCAATCCGGACTTTGGGTGTTTATGCGCAGCCGTCTCTGAGATATAATGGCCTTGCCTTTAATGACCCAGCGCCTTTTATTCAGTGCCAAATTGCAGTAGCCTGATGCCCTTTGGGTGTTTCTTCCTACTTGTAGCACCGCTATTGAGTTTCCCATCCATTTTTTTGGTTCAGATCAACATCCCCGCCCAGAACAAATGGTCTACCTCAGATGACTCTCCAAACAAAAAGTTTGGCCCGGGTCTCCAGCCGTGTTTCCTATAACCCTTGATAGCCCTCGGAGGAGAGCCTCTTCTCATGGAGTGTCAGAGCGGACGTTTTGGTGTTTTTTCTGTCTGCTGTGTGTTTCCTGTCTATTCACTTGGCCAAATGACTTTCATTCAGACGGCGTTACTACAAGATGAAATTCAAAATACAGCTGTCATGTGCACCACAACTGAAACTTCAGTGAGCGAGACCATTGGGAAGACCACAATGTATCCCAGTGGACATCTTCTGGATAGTCTTTTTTTTTCCAAAAACGCAAGGATAGGAAAGCACAATTTGAATGTAGTCGCTCAATGGTCATTTACAGTTTTGCTATGCATTAACTACAACTAATTTTGCCTTTCTCGAACAATGTCAGACGTGTCAAATAGAAGCAGGAGTTATGTTTAAAGTTGAAGTTAAAGTCCCAACCATTGTCACACATACACTAGGTGTGGTGAATTTATCCTCTGCATTTGACCCATCCCCATGTTCACCACCCGGGGGATAAGGGGAGCAGTGAGCAGCAGTGGTGGCCGAGCTCAGGAATCATTTTGTGATTCAACCCCCAATTCCAACCCTTGATGCTGCGTGCCAAACAGGGAGGCAATGGATCTCATTGTTATAGTCTTTGGTATGTTTCGTCCGGGGTTTGAACTCACGACCTTCCAGTCTAACCACACTCTAACCACACAGCTACTGAGCAGGTTTGGGCTCATGTTGTGTTCAAAATTTTTGACTGGGGGGCCGCTATGGGCTTAAGAAATTTGGCCACTTTGGAGGCAAAGCAACTATACAACTATATACATACAGTATGTATACATATATATATATATATATATATATATATATATATATATATATATATATATATATACACATACTGTATGTATACAGTATATAGTTGTATAGTATATATATATATATATATATATATATATATATATATATATATATATATATATATATATATATATGTATATCCATTTTCTACCGCTTATTCCGGGGGGTGCTGGTGCATATCTCAGCTACAATCGGGCGTATGGCGGGGTACACCCTGGACAAGTCGCCACCTCATCACAGGGCCATACATATATATATCTATATAAGATGGCGGGACGCAGCCCGGATGGGCTGCGTCCTCGCGGAGCTCCTGCTAAAGATGAAACATTTGGCAGAAATACCGGACAATTCTACAAACTTTATGGCTGGCTCACATCGTGGTCACTCCGTGATCACGTACGACCGCCAGACACTTCTGGATGTGGACATATCGGGCCGTTTTGGACTGATAGACGCGTGCGTGCTAAACATGCTAACTAGCATGGGAATACGTCGGCGGCTACATCCAGCGGCCTGTGAAGCAGGGGAGTCTAGTAGCAGCGGGGGCCGTCTACGGAGCAGACGCCAGCGGTGTGATCGGAAACGCGGATGTCGAGCGGGGCTAAAAACAAAGCAGAAGGCTAATCCCCACAGAACACCACTTCCCTCCATCCTGCAGCCAGATTTAAATGGAAAATGCGAGACTACTGGTCTGGGTAAGGAGTCTGTTAAATTAGAACACGTTTTTTCTGCTTTGAGTGTTTCAGAGTTGGACATGTGTGTTACTGAGGTGGCTAACTATGATGCGTGCAGTTTATCAAAGCAACAAACAAACAATCGGAAAATTCCTGTCGTATCAATTCCTAGATATGGTCGTAACTATACTAAATGCACTGGGCATAATAAACACAACATTATTAATATTGCTACTACGGATAATTTGATCAAAAACTCCCTAAAACAGCCCACTACCTATAATATAGTTTTTTTAAACATAAGATCATTGTCTCCCAAAACGTTATTAGTTAATGATATTATCAGAGACAACAATCTTAACGTCATCGGTCTCAGCGAAACCTGGCTTAAACCAAACAACTTTTTTGCGCTAAATGAGGCATGTCCTCCTAACTTTACACATGCGCATATTGCCCGTCCGCTTAAAAGGGGTGGGGGGGTCGCACTAATATACAACGAAAACTTTAACCTTAGTCCTAACATAAATAATAAATATAAATCGTTTGAGGTGCTTACTATGAAGTCTGTCACACCGCTGCCTCTACACCTGGCTGTTATCTACCGCCCCCCAGGGCCCTTTTCGGACTTTATCAATGAATTCTCAGAGTTCGTTGCTGATGTAGTGACACACGCCAATAATATAATCATAATGGGGGACTTTAATATCCATATGAATACCCCATCGGACCCACCGTGCGTAGCGCTCCAGACTGTAATTGATAGCTGTGGTCTCACACAAATAATAAATGAACCCACGCATCGCAACGGTAATACGATAGACCTAGTGCTTGTCAGGGGTATCACCGTCTCCAAAGTTACGATACTCCCGTATACTAAAGTATTGTCCGATCATTACCTTATAAAATTCGAGGTTCAGACGCATGTTCGTCAAACTAATAATAATAATAACTGCTATAGCAGCCGCAACATTAATACGGCCACAACGACAACTCTTGCTGACCTACTGCCCTCGGTTATGGCACCATTCCCAAAGTATGTGGGCTCTATTGATAACCTCACTAACAATTTTAACGACACCCTGCGCGAAACCATTGATAACATAGCACCGCTAAAGTTAAAAAAGGCTCCAAAAAAGCGCACCCCGTGGTTTACAGAAGAAACTAGAGCTCAGAAATTATTATGTAGAAAGCTGGAACGCAAATGGCGCACGACTAAACTTGAGGTGCACCATCAAGCATGGAGTGATGGTTGAATAACTTATAAACACATGCTTACCTTAGCTAAAGCTAAATATTACTCAAATCTCATCCATCGTAATAAAAACGATCCTAAATTTTTGTTTAGTACGGTAGCATCGCTAACCCAACAAGGGACCCCTTCCAGTAGCTCCACCCACTCAGCTGATGACTTTATGCAATTCTTTAGTAAGAAAATTGAAGTCATTAGAAAGGAGATTAAAGACAATGCGTCCCAGCTACAACGGGGTTCTATTAACACTGACACGATGGTATATACGGCGGATACTGCCCTCCAAAATAATTTCTCTCGTTTTGAGGAAATAACATTAGAGGAATTGTTACAACGTGTAAATGGAATAAAACAGACAACATGCTTACTTGACCCTCTTCCTGGGAAACTGATCAAGGAGCTCTTTGTATTATTAGGTCCATCAGTGCTAAATATTATAAACTTATCACTCTCCTCGGGCACTGTTCCCCTAGCATTCAAAAAAGCGGTTATTCATCCTCTTCTTAAAAGACCTAACCTCGATCCTGACCTCATGGTAAACTACCGACCGGTGTCTCACCTTCCCTTTATTTCAAAAATCCTTGAAAAAATTGTTGCGGAGCAGTTAAATGAACACTTAGCGTCTAACAATCTATGTGAAACCTTTCAATCCGGTTTCAGAGCAAATCACTCCACGGAGACAGCCCTCCCAAAAATGACTAATGATCTATTGCTAACGATGGATTCTGATGCGTCATCTATGTTGCTGCTCCTCGATCTTAGCGCTGCTTTCGATACCGTCGATCATAATATTTTATTAGAACGTATCAAAACACGAATTGGTATGTCAGACTTAGCCCTGTCTTGGTTTAACTCTTATCTTACTGATAGGATGCAGTGTGTCTCCCATAACAATGTGACCTCGGACTACGTTAAGGTAACGTGTGGAGTTCCCCAGGGTTCGGTCCTTGGCCCTGCACTCTTCAGCATCTACATGCTGCCGCTAGGTGACATCATACGCAAATACGGTGTTAGCTTTCACTGTTATGCTGATGACACCCAACTCTACATGCCCCTAAAGCTGACCAACACGCCGGATTGTAGTCAGCTGGAGGCGTGTCTTAATGAAATTAAACAATGGATGTCCGCTAACTTTTTGCAACTTAATGCCAAAAAAACGGAAATGCTGATTATCGGTCCTGCTAGACACTGAACTCTATTTAATAATACAACTCTAACATTTGACAACCAAACAATTAAACAAGGCGACACGGTAAAGAATCTGGGTATTATCTTCGACCCAACTCTCTCCTTTGAGGCACACATTAAAAGCGTTACTAAAACGGCCTTCTTTCATCTCCGTAATATCGCTAAAATTCGCTCCATTCTGTCCACTAAAGACGCTGAGATCATTATCCATGCGTTTGTTACGTCTCGCCTCGACTACTGTAACGTATTATTTTCGGGTCTCCCCATGTCTAGCATTAAAAGATTACAGTTGGTACAAAATGCGGCTGCTAGACTTTTGACAAGAACAAGAAAGTTTGATCACATTACGCCTGTACTGGCTCACCTGCACTGGCTTCCTGTGCACTTAAGATGTGACTTTAAGGTTTTACTACTTACGTATAAAATACTACACGGTCTAGCTCCATCCTATCTTGCCGATTGTATTGTACCATATGTCCCGGCAAGAAATCTGCGTTCAAAGGACTCCGGCTTGTTAGTGATTCCCAAAGCCCAAAAAAAGTCTGCGGGCTATAGAGCGTTTTCCGTTCGGGCTCCAGTACTCTGGAATGCCCTCCCGGTAACAGTTCGAGATGCCACCTCAGTAGAAGCATTTAAGTCTCACCTTAAAACTCATTTGTATACTCTAGCCTTTAAAAATACTCTAGCCTTTAAATAGACTCCCTTTTTAGACCAGTTGATCTGCTGTTTCTTTTCTTTTTCTTCTATGTCCCACTCTCCCCTGTGGAGGGGGTCCGGTCCGATCCGGTGGCCATGTACTGCTTGCCTGTGTGTCGACTGGGGACATCTCTGCGCTGCTGATCCGCCTCCGCTTGGGATGGTTTCCTGCTGGCTCCGCTGTGAGCGGGGCTCTCGCTGCTGTGTTGGATCCACTTTGGACTGGACTCTCGCGACTGTGTTGGATCCATTGTGGATTGAACTTTCGCAGTGTCATGTTGGACCCGCTCGACATCCATTGCTTTCCTCCTCTCTAAGGTTCTCATAGTCATTATTGTCACCGACGTCCCACTGGGTCATTATTGTCACCGATGTCCCACTGGGTGTGGGTTTTCCTTGCCCTTATGTGGGCCTACCGAGGATGTCGTGGTGGTTTGTGCAGCCCTTTGAGACACTGGTGATTTGGGGCTATATAAGTAAACATTGATTGATTGATTGATATATATATATATATATGTATATATATATATATATATATATATATATATATATATATATATATATATATATACATATAATTATTGTACATACTGCCCCCTGGTGACTGAGCCGTCATCTCCCCTTAGTCAAATCACAACAGTTGAATCAGTATTTATTACTATTATCCATCCATCCATACATTTTCTACCGCCTTTCCCTTTTTTTATTATTATTATTATTTTATTTTTATTTTTTTGATTTTTTTTAAGAGTATGTGAGAGTTCAAACCCTACCTTGTTTACTTCTGTGACATCGTCCTTAAGGTTGTTTAATAATTCAGATGAATCAAGCTGCAAAAATACGCCAAACGTGGATAAGTGTTGACAGAGTGTTAAGCATTTTCCCCACCATCCCTGGTAATGGATTTAAATGGGTTTCATTTCGATTTGTTCATGTTTATTGGACGTTTTTTCATAATGTCTACAAAATTCACTGAGCAGGTTGTGTTATGTGTAACCATATTTGTTGAATTTTTGTACTGGGTGATTTTTGTTTTTCTTTTCTGCACTGTGATTAGGGAAGGTTGTTTGGATTGAGTCATATAAGTAAATTATCTTTAAATTAATTTTCTTGAAAGTACAATATATGGCAGAGTTGCTTTTATTGGCCACCAAATAGTGACGAGACGACAGCAACCAAACATGTGGATATTTATATGAGATATGGATACACCTTTCCCGGTCAAATTATTTATTGGACTTGTGCCGTTTGTAGACATCCCTGCTCCAAACAAATGGGTATGAACTAAACAAAACTAAGATCTTACATGTGATACTAAGCACTTACAAATGACTACATATCCAATGTTTCCCGGTGGGATACACTTATCGAAATTTAGAATGCTAACAATTGCTCCTAAAGTCATAAAATGAAATTAACTGATAAAATCTAATTTCACACTTTAGCTCAATCTAGACGAGCAGCTCTTCAACCATTTGTGTTGTGGCTCCCCTCGGAGGAGATTGCATTTCTGAAAAGTTCTGACTGGTAATTGGCTGAGCGCGAGGAAGGCCATTTGAAGTGTGGTGAGAGAGACGTCGGGTTCTGGAGTGTGACAACCAGCGGTGGAGACGGGTCAGCAGTGCAGAGATGTCCCCAACCGATGCACAGGCGAGCGGTTCACCCCCAGGTCCTGACTCTGGACAGTCAGCACTTCATCCATGGACACCGGACCTGTGCCTCCCCTTCCACAAGGGAGAGGGGGGAAGAGCAGAACCGAAAAGAAACGGCAGGACAACTGGTCTAAAAAGGGGCTAAGGAACACTTCATAAAACCACTGTCAGTAACTACAATTGGTCACTAAATCTGTAAGTACAAGTTAAAACTCTGCTATGCAAAGCGAAAGCCATTTATCAACAACACCCAGGAACGCCGCCGGCTTCGCTGGGCCCGACCTCACCTAAAATGGACTGATGCAAAGTGGAAAAGTGTTTTCTGGTCTGATGAGTCCACATTTCAAATTATATTTGGAAACTGTGGACGTGGTGTCCTCCGGAACAAAGAGGAAAATAACCATCCGGGTTGTTATAGGAGCAAAGTTCAAAAGCCAGCATGTGTGATGGTATGGGGGTGCATTAGTGCCCAAGGCATGGGTAACTTACACATCTGTGAAGGCACCATTAATGCTGAATGGTCCATACAGATTTTGGAGCAACATATGTTGTCATCCAAGCAACGTTATCATGGATGCCCCTGCTTATTTCAGCAAGACAATGCCAAGCCAGGTGTTACAACAGCGTGGCTTCGTAGTAAAAGAGTGCGGGTACGTTCCTGGCCCGCCTGCAGTCCAGACATGGCTCCTATCGAAAATGTGTGGCGCATTATGAAGCGTAAAATACAACAACAAGACCCCGGACTGTTGAACAACTTGAGCTGTATATCAAGCAAGAATGGTAAAGAATTCCACTTTCAAACCTTCAACAATTAGTTTCCTCAGTTCCCAAACGTTTATTGAGTGTTGTTAAAAGAAAATGTGATGTAACACAGTGATGAACATGCCCTTTCCCAACCACTTTGGCACGTGTTGCAGCCATGAAATTCTAAGTTAATTATCATTTGCAAAAAAAAATGAAGTTTATGAGTTTGAACATCGAATATCTTGTTTTTGTAGTGCATTCAATTGAATATGGGTTGAAAATGATTTGCAAATCATTGTATTCCGTTTATATTTACATCTAACACAATTTCCCAACTCATATGGAAACGGGGTTTGTAAGATGGGACTTAAATGCTTCTACTGAGGTAGCATCTCTCGGTTTTACCGGGACAGCCTTAAAGAGTACAAACATCAAATTAGAAAAGTCATTCGAAACTGATCATTTGTAACTCTGATACCACACGGAACCTTTTGTGATCCTTGTCATCAGCGTTAGGCAAGTTACTTCCAGAATGTCATATATGTGGGTGTGACATACAGACTTTCACCAAACTCTAAAAGATCCAATCCAAGCCCACCTAACTCTTCTAGGAGTATTACACTGAACATTTAGCAAGCCAATCGTCACAACGAATGACCTGAGAGAAATAACAGTCAACGACCCCGAACGGGACAAGCGGTAGAAAATGAATGGATGGATGGCACAGACCTTGCAAAGATCCACCTGAGAAGGTACTGTAACAAGACACAGACTAAAACATAGACAATAAAAACTGACCATTTTACCCCACCTGTTCAGAAAACAAAAAAAAACCAACAAACTTTCGTATTTCATACATTTGGGGACCTGGTTTTTACTGATCAATGTGTCCAAAGTCAGCTGGAAAAGCCTTCACCTTCCTTATGCTAAATGTGGTATCTAAAAGAAGGTTGGATGTTATGTCATTGTCATGGATTTTATGTTTGAGGTAATCTGCAGACTGACAATATAAAACTGACTAAAGGATAAACATACCCTAAACCCAACACAACACACACATTTTACAAGGCATTATAAGCTTTTCAAGCACTACAAAGCAAGGGTTCCACTCATGGAATAAGTAGCATGATGGATGACGTGACCAATTACAAACATTGTTGAGTTGTGGAACGTAGCTCTCTGCCATTGATGTGCACCCTCTTTTTTTTTTTTTAATCGCCGTGTTGTTTTAGTTACTAATCCCGAGTTTAGCTCGTAATGAAATAAAGCTGACAACCCGGCTCAGGAGCAGGAACCCAAAGGAAACGCAGATGGCAAATGTGAGGTGGGCCCACACCCTTGAGTATAATTCCTCAGACATGGACTTTAGGGCCATTACCAGGTCCTAATTCCGCTGAACAATCCGGAGCAATCAGGGGTAGGCTCGTCTTAAAGGACGACTGGTAAAACTCAGCCAATGGAAAAGTCTGTCTGCATAGCAACATAGAGACGATGCAATAACAGGCTGGCTCGGACCCCTCTTAAGTCAGTCATGTCATGAGAAAACAGAGTCAGGCCAAGCATACACCTGATGGGGACAAAAAGCAGAACATCGCCACTTAAGCCCTATTGTGTGATACTAAATAGAACCTTCTTTTTTTACAAATACATCCGGTATTGTAATGGAGATGAAGTGTAGCCATTCTAAGAACTCGTCCTTGGTAGTTCTACTAAGTAATTACTATCTGTTGGGACAACACGGCTTCCGGGTGACCACATAGCACTAAATCTCACTTCGACAGGGAAACATTAAGGACCTTATGAAGAAAACACTTACAACCTACAACGTTGTTATGTGAATACACTGTGAATATATATGGAATGTAGTAACCGGTACATTCATAATAACATGTCATATTTACAGTATTATGTTCGTTTTAAGCGTCACTGTAAGGGATTTCCTGGGTGTATTGATTTCACAGAGCAACAAACAACGAACGCTAATTCCACAAAGAGCGCACTTTCTGTTTGCTACCACTATTGGCGGACTTAGTTCATACTTGCCAACCCTCTCGATATTCCCGGGAGACACCCAAATTTCAGTGCCCCTCCCAAAAATCTCCCGGAGCAACCATTCTCCCGAATCTTCTCCCGATTTCCACCCGGACAACAATATTGGGGGCGTATATGTCTCCTTTATCCATATATGCTTATCTATAACCCATAAAGTAGGCAGGCGCGGAACTATTTCTCAGCGTGTATTTATTTCAGCCGGCGCGTTAATACACTGACACACAACACCCGGATTCCCATCATGCATTGCTTCAAAACTACGGCAAGTAGTAATGTCCAAAAACATAACACAGACGAAGCAGAAGAACGAAGACGAGACACGGCGACGACGAGTGAGAAGAAGAAGTACGGTTGCAAGTTCCAAAATGATTGGAAAAAAATTATTTCAGTTCATCCAGGACAGCTCGAAGAGGAAGGGGTATATTGCCTGCAAACATATCCAACCTCCCCCCCCCCCCCCTCCCCCCCATCCCCCAAATCCGGAGGTCTCAAGGTTGGCAATTATGACTTAGTTAGAGCCTTGTAGCACTATGGCTAAACGTCTCAAATGACATGAAATAGTGACTGACAATGTCCGCTCTCACTTGGATGCTGATGGGACGGTTATATCTTTCAGCACTGTGAATATATATGTAATGTAGTAACAGGCACATTGCTGCACATATGCTGCAAATATATATATATATATATATATATATATATATATATATATATATATATATATATATATATATATATATATATGTATGTATGTATGTATGTATGTAATGCAGTAACAGGCACATTCATAATAACATGTATTATTTACAGAATTATGGTTGTTTTAAGCATTACGGTAATGGATTTCCTGGGTGTCATTAACACCAGCAAAGAGAGCACTTTCGGTTTGCTACCACTAACGGCGGATTTAGTTAGAGCCTTGTGGCACTATTACTAAATGTTTCAAATATCAACATGAAATAGTGAGAGACAATTTCCGCTCTCATTTGAATACTGACGGGATGGTTGTATCTTCCAGCACTTGGGCTCCACTTGAGCTGGCAAATTCAGAATAATCCTCATTCCTCAGATTAAAACAATCCTCCTAACGATGTTTCGGTGGTCTTATGCTGCATTCCATTTGTTGGCCAATTGTCACATTTTAAGCATATGTGGCGCATTAATTTCAAAAACGCTTGACATTTGTATTTTTTTTTCTTCATCATTGATTATTACTCACTGCAGACTTTATGAGCATCAACAAACATAATAAAACATCACTTACTGTACAAGGTCTGCTGTCATTAGGATGCAGATTGATAGAATCCTGTTAAATTCCCATTTAGACGTCTCATAATCCTCACAAAGAAACGGGGTGAGAGGTTGTAGGGGTAATACTCGTCTTTTCGATTCTTCCTTGCCAGTTTCGGGTCCTAAATGGCTGTCAAAGAATACCAACTTGTTGGAATACATCCTCAGACGTCTCATGTCCAGTCGAAAGGCATGATTTATGATTTACAATCATTTTACGTGATGTAAACATAAGCACACAAGCGAGTGTTCACAGGGTTGCAATAAATAATCAGTCTGCATCAGCGCTCATAATAACAATATCACTCATACTTGGTTAACATTCAAGTCACGAAATGTAAATGGAGTATTGTTGGCGCTTTTTGGATGGTTATTAATCGGGTTTTTTGGGCGAAATAGAGGACCTAATATTTGCTCCTCTGTACACTGTACACACTAAAAAATGTTGGGTTAAAAAAATAACCCAATTTTAACCCAACTGCTGGTTCGGAAAAGGACAAACCTGTCAGAGTTAGTTTGTGACGAACCCCAAGATGCAGAGATGGAGGCAGGCATTGAATGAGAATACATGATTTACTTAAAATATTAGAACAAGAACAAACCAAAGGGGTACATCCAAAAGCGCGCACAGGCGGATAACAAACTAAGGGAGCTAGCATGGGAGCTAGAGAAATAACAAAGGACCTTTACATGGAAGCTAGCAAAAACAGCGAGCAGGAAAACTGAAGTCGTAACGTGTAATACAAAACAAACTGGAAGCAGGGAACAAAGAACAGTAAGCTACAAACATCTAACGGATAAAGCTTACCGCTACGCTGCAAATACAAGACACGGCACGACACGACAGGAGCGACAAGAGTGACATTGACAAGACAATAATCCAGCACTGACTGGAGGACAAAAGAAGGTACAATTAGGAACTGGCTGATTGACACCAGGTGTGGCCAGGTGCCAATCAGCCACAGCTGAGGAGAAACAGCGTACAGGGAAAAAAACAGGAAACAGACAAAATAAGAGCGCTGACAGGAACTGAAAACAGGAAATACTAAACACACAGAGGAAAAACTAAAACACAAACAAACCTGATAAAACCCCATATTTGAGTTGTTTTAATTAAACATTTTGGGTTAATTTTTTCAACCCAACTTTTGCCTTGAATTATTTAACCAAAAAGTTGAGTTATGCTAACTCAATGTTGCTTGATTCATAACCCAACTATTGGGGTGGATTGATTGATTGATTGATTGATTGATTGATTGATTGATTGATTGATTGATTGATTGATTGATTGATTGATTGATTGATTGATTGATTGGTTGATTGATTGATTGATTGATTGAGACTTGTATTAGTAGATTGCACAGTACAGTACATATTCTGTACAGTTGACCACTAAATAGTAACACCTGAACATGTTTTTCAACTTGTTTAAGTCGGATCCACGTTAATCAATTCATGGTAAATTCATGGTAATTAATTTAACACAAAAGCCGAGTTATGGTCACTACAATGTTAGGTTATTCCAAACCCAACTATTGGGTTGCACAATTTAGTGCTCCTTGACCCAATAGTTGCTTAAAAATTATAAATTGTACAAGCTGGACTGTCCTACTCCTTCACAACTACTGATCAAAATTGTTTATATTCCATTTAAATATACTCAAAAGAAAGATATGAGTGACATTTTTTTATAATAATTGTCATGTATGGTCATAGTAGTTCTATACAGCATGCTCAAATAGTTTCACATACAATCACACATTAGATGTGTAATTGTAAAAAATATTAATGTTTAATCCTCAATACAATTCCCTTCAAGAAAAAAATACCTCTTTAATATAAAAAAAAGACTATTACCTCATTGAAAAACAACCCAAAAATGGTTCATAGTTTTGAAACCCTAGAAAGTGAGTTAAAATAATACCCTAATAACTCTAAAAATGATTGCTCTTCACCTGCACTGGCTTCCTGTGCACTTAAGATGTGACTTTAAGGTTTTACTAATTACGTATAGAATACTACACGGTCTAGCTCCAGCCTATCTTGCCGATTGTATTGTACCATATATCCCGGCAAGAAATTTGCGTTCAAAAGACTCCGGCTTATTAGTGATTCCTAGAGCCCAAAAAAAGTCTGCGGGCTATAGAGCGTTTTCCGTTCGGGCTCCAGTACTCTGGAATGCCCTCCCGGTAACAGTTCGAGATGCTACCTCAGTAGAAGCATTTAAGTCTCACCTTAAAACTCATCTGTATACTCTAGCCTTTAAATAGACCTCCTTTTTAGACCAGTTGATCTGCCGCTTCTTTTCTTTCTCCTATGTCCCCCCCTCCCTTGTGGAGGGGGTCCGGTCCGATAACCATGGATGAAGTACTGGCTGTCCAGAGTCGAGACCCAGGATGGACCGCTCGTCGGGACCCAGGATGGACCGCTCGCCTGTATCGATTGGGGACATCTCTACGCTGCTGACCCGCCTCCGCTTGAGATGGTCTCCTGTGGACGGGACTCTCGCTGCTGTCTTGGATCCGCTTTGAACTGAACTCTCGCGGCTGTGTTGGAGCCACTATGGATTGAACTTTCACAGTATCATGTTGGACCCGCTCGACATCCATTGCTTTCGGTCCCCTAGAGGGGGGGGGTTGCCCACATCTGAGGTCCTCTCCAAGGTTTCTCATAGTCAGCATTGTCACTGGCGTCCCACTGGATGTGAATTCTCCCTGCCCACTGGGTGTGAGTTTTCCTTGCCCTTTTGTGGGTTCTTCCGAGGATGTTGTAGTCGTAATGATTTGTGCAGTCCTTTGAGACATTTGTGATTTGGGGCTATATAAATAAACATTGATTGATTGATTGATTGAAAAATAACTCCAAAATTTAACCAAACACTCGCAATTCATGTATGATCCTGTAAATACTCGTTATCAGATTGATACCCAAATTTATGGTATCATCAAAAACTAATGCAACGTATCAAACAACAAAAGTCGCAAACTTTATCGTCGATAAGACAATATCGCTAAATGATCAAGATGACACATAGAATGGACCTGCTATCTCCGTTTGAATAAGAAAATCTAATTTCAGTAGGCCTTTAAAGATCTAAAAAAATGATTTGGGAATGTCCGGCGGGCCAGATTGAAAAGCTCAGCGGGCCGCATGTGGCCCCCTGGGCCTTGATTTGCCCAAGTCTGTGTTAGAAGGGCACTTTTGCTAAAGAAATCGGTCAACTATCACTTTGTAGAAATTAATTAATTTTGTTTGTGAATTAATGTTTCGAACAGATCAAACTAACAACACCGATTTATCAAATACATTCAGATAGTACTTTGTACTCAAACCCACTGCCTGCACTTGCAGAGAACTACTTGCCCTTTTATTTTCCTAATAATGCACATCAATTTAGCATCTGTGAGTGCATGACTTCGTGTGAATGCACCAGGATGCTACCTTGGGTTTTGTTCAGCCGCACAGTCCACAACCGCACCCTGGTTTTCCTGACTGGCCGCGATGTCTCGCCTGGAATCCAAGATGACCTCACGTGTCGGTTGATGATGCGCTTGTGGTTATTTGACTTTATCGCAGATGCGATTCATTCAAATTGAGGAAACCTCGACACGCAACGTCCGCCCCGGAGCCAGATCAAATAGTAGATTCTGCTGGAGAACCCTGACCGCTCTCGTCTGGAACTGCATTTGACCCCAGAAGCACGGGAGACGAGGTCATTGAGGGCTGAGTTCAGTGACGGGAGTATGTGCGTGCATTTTGACAGCGCCGCTGATGTTGCCTTCAATACGACGAGTCGGGCGCCCTTTCACAGCACTTAAGATTACTGTCCCCTTTCTTCTCGCACCGTGGGCTCGGCTGCAGCAGCATATGCGCCGAAAGCAGATCTTTATTGAATTAGCCCGCGACTGTAAACTTACCTGCAATCAAGCGAGGAGCTTTTCCTTAGGTCTTACGCCAGCAGGTTACTCTTGATGCCTAGAGGACCCTCGAGCCTCGCTGTGTCAGTCACGCACAATTAGACGGGGCACTCACTCGCCCGATTCAAACAGCTGCATTGTACAAACACCAATAACCAGCCATCACATCGCTGAGATACAACCAAAACCGAGACATAATAATCCGACGTGTGTTTCTCGAGCTCTATATCAAACACATAAAATATGCAAATCGCATATTTTGCCGTGGAAAACGAAATTGCCGGCATTTTGTGGCATGCATAGATAGATAGATAGATAGATAGATAGATAGATAGATAGATAGATAGATACATAGATAGATAGATAGATAGATAGTACTTTATTGATTCCTTCAGGAGAGTTCCTTTAGGAAAATTAAAATTCCAGCAGCAGTGTACAGAGTTGAGATCAATTTAAATAAAAGTAAAAAGTAAATAATGGGGGTTTAAATGGAAACAAAATAGAGAAATATTACAATAAGAATAAAAACTAAAAAGCAACAATGGGAATAACAATATAACAGTAAAATAAGAATATAACAAGACAAAGTAGGCAGTAGTGACCATGTTATGAAAACGTATTGCACTGTTATTGTTTTGCATCCCCTGTCATCCTAATACCCCCCGCCCCCCGCCCCAGAAAGGAGTTGTACAGTCTAATGGCGTGTGGGACAAAGGAGTTTTTGAGTCTATTAGTCCTGCACTTGGGATGAAGCAGTCTAGCACTGAACAGGCTCCTCTGGCTGCTGATAACGCTATGCAGAGGGTGACTGGCATCATCCAGGATGCTCAGTAGTTTGTCCACAGTCCTCTTCTCTGCCACCGTCACCAGTGAGTCCAGTTTCATTCCGATTGTAGAACCGGCCCACCTGATCAGTTTCTCAAGTCTGGAGCTGTCCTTCTTAGATGTACTGCCCCCCCAGCACACTACCATGTAGAACAGAACACTGGCAACAACAGACTGGTAGTACATCCACAGGAGTTTTCTGCAAATGTTGAAGGAGTGCAGTCTCCTGAGGAAGTACAGCCTGCTCTGTCCTTTCTTGTACTGATGGTCCGTGTTGACAGTCCAGTCCAGCTTATTGTCCACCCAAACCCCGAGGTACTTGAAGGAGTCCACGGTCTGTACCTCAACTCCCTCGATCACAATAGGTTGTGACCGTGGACTCGACCTCCCAAAGTCAATGACCAGCTCCTTGGTCATTGCATAGACACGTGTAGCAATTCGTGCTGCTCTACCAGGTTTGGCGTCAGCGCTCACCTATTTAATTGGTGACACATGAGCACGGGACTAAGGAGTTCATGCCGATTTTGCATAGGGGCTGTCCCGAGCTGATATTGATATTGGTGCAATATCAGCGAAAAATAAACAAGTATCGAATGATAGACTAGACTTAGTCTTCCTTCTTCTTATCATTCAAATTTGAACTTTACAGTACAGATAAGAACAACATTTTGTTGCATTAGCTCATGGTAGTGCAGGATAAATTTGACGTTTAGCTGGCATTGTGGTGATGCGGTTGCGTTCTCTCGTTGATGCAAGCGGATTGGACACAGCGTGAAGGTAAGAATGATGATTTATTTATGTCAGGGTTATTTGGTGACGAACCCCAAGATGCAGAGATGGAGGCAGGCATTGAATGGGAAAACATGGTTTTAATTTAAAATACTACAACTAGAACAAAGGGTATAAACAAAAAGCATGCACATGGGCGGATATAACAAACTAAGGGCTATGAACAAACTAATCGGAAGCAGGGAACAAAAAACAGTAAGCTACAAAACAACTACCAAATATAGCTTACCGCTACACTGCATTCACACGACCAGTAGGAATGACAAGTAGAAAATGACATTGACACGACAGGAGCGACATTTGGCAATGACAATGATCCAGCACTGACTGGAAGACAATGTGGGTACAAATAGGAGCAGGCTGATTGACTTAGGACAGGTGTGGCCAGGTGCCAATCAGCCGCAGATGAGGTGACAACAGCACACAGGGAGACAAACAGGAAGCTGAACCAAAATAAGAGCACTTGACAGGAACTAAAGACAGGAGATACTAAACACAGAGGAAACAAAGACAAATGCAGAGGAAAAAACTGAAACATAGACAAACTGTCAGGGGAAAGCCTGACAATTTAACTACAAAAAAAGCTAAGAACAGAAATACTTGCACTAAGGCACTAACAACAAAACCAACAGAACTAGCATGTGAGCTAGAAAGAACTAAGGACACTAGCATGGAAGCTAGGAAAACAAACAAGGAATAGCGTGGAGGCTAACGAGTACAAAAAGTTATTTACCACAAGCGGAGATAGCGACGTCACCTGTTGCATAAAAAGCAAACTGTTTGGACTGCGAGGACGAATGAACAAAGGAGGCTCGCTTAAATAAGGACAGAAATTAAGAGGCAGGTGCGCGTACAAAACACAAGTCAGGTGACACTAATATGTAACCATGGCAACAAAACAAAACAGGAAGTGCCACCAGGAACTAAGGAAGTCAGATAACAAGACAAGATAAAAAAACAGAACCAAAACCAGAATATGCCATGATCCAAACAGCGGATCATGACAAAAAAAGAGCAGTAAGGTGCAGATATAAATAAGTAGATTACTGTACAGATGAATATGTTGCATTTTTGCATATGCATCCAGATTTATGGATGTACCGTATTTTTCGGATTATAAATCGCTCAGGAGTATGCGTCGCACCGGCCGAAAATGCATAATAAAGAAGGAAAAAAACATAAATACGTCGGACTGGAGTATAAATCGCATTTTGGGGGAAAATTTATTTGATAAAATCCAACACCAAGAATAGACATTTGAAAGGCAATTTAAAATAAATAAAGAATAGGGAACCACAGGCTGAAAAAGTGTACGTTATATGACGCATAAATAACCAACTGAGAAGGTGCCTGGTATGTTAACGTAACATATTATGGTAGGAGTCATTCAAATAACTATAACATGTAGAACATCCTATAAGTTTACCAAACAATCTATCACTCTTAATCGATAAATCCGATGAAATATTCTTCCTCGATGTCGCTTCTAAACAACTCTGCCGACTCCAAAGTTATGCGCCGCTTCCTCTTTTTGATTTCTGCTGCGTATTTCACTACATCCAGCTTGTAATCTGCAGTACATGATTTCCTTTTCGGTCCAATTTTTGTTCAGCACTTTTCAGTTTTTATAAGTTACCGGCAACGATGAAATTATCCATTTTAATAGCTACAGCAGTAACATATAGCATATAGCAGTTAGCATTCCATGACCCACAATGCACTTCTGCCATGACCCTCTTCCGCCGAATTCTTATTGGTTGACGAGTATGTGACGATTGCTGACATTTTCTTTGTCTCTACTGCGAATGAGATAAATAATATTATTTGATGTTTTACGGTAATGTGTTAATAATTTCACACATAAGTCGCTCCGGAGTGTATGTCACACCCCCCGCCAAACTATGAAAAAAACTGCGACTTATAGTCCGAAAAATACGGTATGTTATACTGTCTTTATATTACAGCGAGTTCATCTGTTTTTGGTTTGGAATTGAGGGGATTATTACGATGCGTTCAAGAGTCTTACAGCCTGAGGAAAGAAGTTGTTACAGAACCTGGAGGTTCTGCTACCGAGGCTGCGGAACCTCTTTCTAGAGTCCAGCAGTGAAAACAGTCCTTGGTGGGGGTGGGAGGAGTCTGCAGATTTTCTGAGCCCTGGTCAGGGAGCGGGTTTTTGCCATCTCCTGGATAGGAGGAAAAGGGGGCCTGATGATCTTTTCTCTCTGCAGAGACTTCCAGTCTGAGGCACTGCATGCTCCAGTCCAGACATAAATGCAGTTGGTCAGTAGTCTCTCTATAGTGATTCTGTAGAATGTGGTGAGAATAGGGGGAGGCAGCTGTGCTCTTTTCATCCGACGCAAAAAGTGCATGTGCTGCTGAGCTCTTTTTACAAGAGTTCCGGTGTGTAGGGACCAGCTCATATTGTCAGTTATCTTCACCCCTAGGAACTTGGTGCTGCTTACCATCTCCACAGCTGTGCCGTTGATAAAGAGTGGAGCGTGGCTGGACTGGTGCTTCCTGAAGTCGACAATGATCTCCTTGGTCTTGTCGACGTTCAGAACCAGGTTGTTGGTTCTGCACCAGTCAACCAGATGTTTCACCTCCTCCCTGTAAGTCCATGTCATTGTTGTCATGGATGAGGCCCGCTACTGTTGGATCGTCCGCATACTACACAATGTAGTTAGTAGTGGACCTGACGCAGCAGTCGTGGGTCATCAACGTGAACAGCAGTGGGCTCAGGACGCAGCCCTCGGGGGAGCCGTTGCTCAGGGAGATGGCACTGAAGGTGTTGTCGCCCACTCTCACAGACTGGGCTTGCATCTAAAATTGCTCATGCAAGCATTTCCACAGTAGCCCGTGAACATCTAAATGTCCTCCAATAACGACATCTGACTCTATGAGGATTTTACAAAACCCAAAACCAGTTAAGTTGGCACATTGGGTAATTCGTAAATAAAAACAGAATACAATTGTTTGCAAATCCTTTTCAACATTTTTTCAATTAAGTATACTGCAAAGACAAGATATTTGATGTTCGAACTGAGAAATTAAATTATATTTTTGTCTATATAAGGAGCAATCTTGACAGACACCCCATCATCTTCAGTATTTCCCCCAGAAAATGTGTTAGTTAAGGTGGTGACTCTCCAGGGGGAGCGGACCAGGGAAGGGGTGGGTTGGTGTCAGGATCGGTGTAACTCGACCTGTCACCATCACGTCTCCATCTCGTCGCTGCCACCACAGCCTGGGGGGCAGTAGACTACAGACTGCGGTGAAGTAGGCTGGCTTTGTCGCAATGAAGAAGCCTACAACTTTTGGTTGTGTTTTCCGCTACATTTGCTGAATGGTGATATACAATGTAGTGCATATCTCGATATTTTTTCCATAAGGTAAAAACAAAACATTCCTAATTACCTGAGCTACTAAGTGTGTCATTGTTATGACTTTGTAATTTACTACATCAAAAGACTGATAAAATAATGACTTAATAAGTCAAAATAATGACTTACAAAGTCAAATTAATGACTTACTGTAAGTAAGCGTTTGCAATAAGCGCTTGAAAAAAAGAGTTAAAAGTAGGGCCACATGCTGACATATGCTCAACTCATCATGCTTAATTTATTACAGCATTCGGGAAGCCTGTAGTTGATTTTTCTTATGTAAATGTTATATTTTTATCAACATGTGATGGCAGGGACCCTGCTATTCAAAACTAGGCTGCTACATTAATAATGAATTTAAAAAAATAGTACAATAGCAATAGGAGAGACCATTCATCCCTGAACACCATGGAGTTCGTGTAGGCTTTATGATGCAGATACATTATTATATCAACTATCAAAGACACAAACTCTTCATTTAAGATAATGCCCTCTTTTGCTGCTTCAACACAGCTCAATCAACACAGAAAAAGGTAAAGTGAAATAACTTAGTTGTTAACTGTAGGCCAATAATGCTTGTCTTTCTCTCAGACGGACAGGGCTTTGCTGTCCGTAACACACGTACACACACACACAGCACAGAGAGCCAAAGTTACACTAACAGCTAATTAGCCTTTACCTCAAGGACTGCGAGTGAGCTGAGCTGTTGCTTATGTTTCTAGAACGTCAATGGGCTCATAGTGATGTTACTAGTAGTTTACTTGGAAGTGTTTATTATAATTTGGGGAGAGTCCGGTGCATTATGCTCACCTGCTAAACACCTTTCTGCTCAATCCACCGTCTCTCCTCTCTGCCTGTGCCCGTGCGCACTGACTACATGCGCTCTGAATACGCACTGCTGATTGGCTGTTACCGCTCTGCGTGCAACCAATCAGATGTTTCTGTGGGTGGGACAATGCTGGGTGCTGCACAGACATACTGGCAGAGGTGAAACTAAGCGGAGCAGCTTGTTTAGACTTTAGGTTAGGCGGTGGCTCTGTGGGAAACCCTGATGTGAGTGTTTGACTGCTGACACGCTTGGACATAAAAGAGTGACAATCCGCCATGAAACACCAACAGTTGACACCATAAGTTGTTTTGACTTGCCTTGACCTTGAAGAAGCATCAGAAAACTCTTGGCATAGGCAACTGAGGAGCATGTTCTTGCTATCACGCAAATGCAGGACTTTGCATTAAATGTTGCATGCTTTTTATGTCATTCATATGATTGCTATTAAGAAAATAAAACATTCAGTAAAAAAAAAAAAAAACATTTTAAAAAAAAAGAGAAAGGGGTATGATTTTGGTTTGTAAGCCTAAGTGGTTAGTGCCTTACTTCTATTTTCCTAAAAAAAAAAACACATTGCCCTAAGAAAAGTGTTTTCACACCAAACTGAGAGTAACAATGCACTTTGTGTGTCCCTTCTTGCTTCTTTATTTTTAGCGATGTCTAACAAAGAAAAACGTTTGCAATTAAAATATTTCATTTTTTTGGACCACTGCAGTAACTAGGACCTTTTGGACTTATCTTCACCCCAGGTGTTGGATATTCCTTTTTTTTTTTTTTACACAATATGTAAAGGCTACAGATGTTATTTTGCTGGAAGTATAACTCTG